>NC_045629.1:5193214-5502857 GCF_009829155.1 Mustela erminea
GAAGGAGAGTAAAATTGAGTTACCTACTTCCCTTCTTCCTTCCTATAGATTTGCAAAGGACTGTTAGCCTTTATCTAAAGATCACAGTTCTTGTTAAATGCCTCTCTCCATACTATTTTCTGTATGTCCACATCTATGTCTGATGTTGCTCTCCCCCATTCAGGGGGGATGAAGTCCTGGGATAAGGCTAAGCATGGGCTATTGCATTTTTCTGTGTATTTTACCACACCATGCCCAAGCCTTTGTATAGTCACTGAACTAAACTATCTTCAGAATGCCCAATTTGTGTGCGCCATTTTTTTCTTGTCAGATGCTGTCAAACATAGGGATTATTGCCATGATACAAGAAAGACTTACCAAAAACCTAAATTAAAGCTAGAGATAGAAGAATGATCTGGAAGATTAGAGGTAAAATCATCATAGCTGATAAGAAATTGTATATGGGGGCATAAATGAATATCAAAGGTTCTTCCCAAATTTCAGATCTGGATTACCAGAACAATGACATCATCACTTACCCAGAAATAGAATATAGCTAGAGGGATATGGAGATGTTGAGTCAAGTTTGAACAAGGGTTGAGTCTGGGGGAGACTATAACTGAGGTTCCTAAATGGAATTACACAAAGTGTAAATCCATTGGTTGGGTTTCCTTTGGGCTAGAAACTAAATTAAATTCTTTCTAAAGAAAAATACATCCATGCACACATTTATATTCATATCTATGTTTATATCTGTGTGTATGCGTATGTACGTGTATGTACATGTCTGTGTGCACACACATAGGCACAAGTGAAAGCAAGCAAAGAGGGTCCGAGAAGAGTCGAGAGGTTGGACTATTAACAGAGACTCTCCAGTGAAATTTGACAGAATAAATCAAAAACATAATTCACCAGTTTGACAGTTTGACTAAAGGTTATCCCAATCTTCCCCAACCTCTCTAAATTAAATAAGTGCATATGACGTTTAAAAGCAATATAACTTTCTTTGACCCATTTCTTGAAATCATATGATATTAAATGATAGCATCTGTTTACTGTATATTTGGACATTTTAATTTGCTAAAGATTAATAGTAGATACCCAAAAGATAGTACAAATAAAGCATGTAAATGCTCTATCAATCTCTTTTAATTAATTTTAAATTAGAATTGCATTCTTCAAGTATGATGCTTTTCTATTGAGTTTCTTGGTTCTCCTGATGCCATTGGAAGCACCAACATAAACAGAATGCTCGACTTTCATCCAATGTTCACATATGTCATGTAGTGAAAGAAAAACTTGAGAAAATATATGTTTAAAAAGATAATGATTTCTGGGTCAGTCAGTATTAAATGGAAACATAGCAAATATTAGAAGACAATGTTCTCTGAGTGTTGGGATTTTGGTTTAGGTTTGATTGTGTTTGAATATTCTGCACTTTACAAGATGTCTGCAGTAAATAGGCATTTCGTTTATAATGAAACAAGTATGCTTACGTAAATGTTCTCTGAGTGTTGGGATTTTGGTTTAGGTTTGATTGTGTTTGAATATCCTGCATTTTACAAGATGTCTGCAGTAAATAGGCATTTTGTTTATAATGAAACAAGTATGCTTACTTAAAAATGTAAATGACACATGGTTTTAAGAAATGCCTGTTAGATGTAGTTCAACTACTAACAATCATAAAGGAAAATAAAGCCAAAAGAGTTTGAAAGGCACTCTCTCTCCTTCTGACTCTAGTGGTAAATACACACATTCCACATATATATATATACACACACAGTGAGGAGTCTTCTATCCCAGCCCTTTTCAAATACAAAGATTTCCAAATGGTTATGAAAGATCTTTTGAAAAAAATCCCACCATTTTGAAATTCACTGCCTCTTTCTTGGCTGCCAAGTTCCAGCTCCCCACTGAGTCATTGTGCGAAGAAAATGGTCTTCTGAGCCCCCAGGTACTGCCTTTCTCTACAAAAGCTGCCAGTCACCAGGCTTTCCATATGGTAGCAGCAGGACTGAAGCTAAAGGGCAAAGACACCAGCCATTACCAAGGCAGAGAATCAACCAGAAATAGGAAACATAAACAAAGCAAAGTCAAAACGGTGAGGTCTACACAATCTGAAAGTCAGCAGGTGTTGGCATTCGTAACAGAGTCCATTTCCGTGGACTTCAATAAACCAAATAGTAAATAAGAAATTGAATGGAAACCTGCCTGATGGGTTGATGGATCCTACAGAATCAGGAAGAAACTGTATTCTAAGAACCAGATACTTTAAAATTGCTACTATATTCCTTTGGAAAACCTTATCTGCTTTTAAAGAGAAAGGTACAGTAGTCTCCAACTACCCGCCACCTGTTCATATTTTAGTTCCCCTTTCAGCTCAAAACTCAGTGAGAAGTGAGTTCTCAGCTTAGAGTGCCTAAGAATGCACATCCTGATAGGAGCATACCCCATTAAAGGTCAGTGCCTGTGCCTCTCATGGGGAAGAGCAGGGCTCTGGAAGAGGGTAACTTGAAATCAAGAGGGTGATCCAGGAGGGAACGGATGATTCATAAAGATTGGCAGTAAGGAAGAGTGGTTCAAGTTTGGTCCTCTGGACTCATGCAGACTCAAGTTTGAATCCCAGATCCAAACATACCATTTTAGCTTGCACAGGGTGAAAATAGTCATGCCTTACCCTATGCCTTACCTTGGTCCTTAATGAGTGCTCAAAAAATGTTAGTGGCTCTTAATTTAAAAGTGATTAAATCTCCTGGGTTCCACCAGTCTTTACACAGGTGAAAGTTCTAGAATTTCTTATATATTTTGAGACATTTTTAGGCTTGGAAGCACAATCTGAAGCATATGATCGATCTATGTATAACAGAGATCAGATTTCAGAAATTTTGCCATGGAAACTTATTTATATTTTCAAGGGAAACCTGAAAATGTACTTTTTGAACACAATGAAGATGTTACAAAGAAAAATTTGGATAAAATTTATCACTGAACTAAAAGTAAAAACTGAAGACATTCATGGCTTATAACAATATTTTTGAGATATCCTGAAGAAATTTTCTCTATTTTGAAGGTTTCAAAAATGCCTTTAATCCTGGAAATGATTGAAGACTCCTAAAATGTCAGATGTAAAATAAAAGGTTTTCCCAATTGGCTATATACACCACTATGGTTTATTCCCAGAGTGGTTTTAAGCAACATATTGCAAACATTTAGCCCTAATGTCTTACTTGTTATTGTTTTCCTGGAATTCCAGATATTATAGAAGCCCAATTTATGAGGTAACCATGGCATTTGCATTTTTGCAGCTTACAACTAAGGCCATTTAGAGAAATAAAATAGTCTTTCCTAACAACTAAATGAATTACTTTTGTGTGCTTTCTCAGGACAACATATCGATATTTCTGTAAACTTCTGAAGAAATGAAAGATTGTTAAATAGCAATATAGTTTACCCTTTAGAGTTTAGTAATAGGTCGATTCATGAGTCATAGTCCTCATGATATTACTAATGCATTGTAAAACAAACAAAAAAGTACTTTTCTAGTCATTAATTTCTCCTTTAAAAAATTTAGTGGGAATATTAAGTATATCTGTATTCAAATCGATTTTATACTCTCAAATTTTGTTTCCATGTGTAAGCATATTTACAGATTTCCACATATCACAAATTTGCTACTAATCTGTATGTTTTAGATTATTTAATAGTAATATACAAGCATGTATTCTGTACAATATAAATGGAATAATATCAAAAGTTAGTACTATTTTAAAACTTGAGCATTCAAAATTAGGTTATTAATTTCCTACTATGTTCTCCTATAAAATCCTGTTGAGAAACCTGTGATGTATTAATATAAAATAATATTACAAAACTATGTGTGTACATATATGTATTTGAATATATACTAACTGAATGATATAGTGCAGCAGAAATATAGACTTAGAAGGTCATGACAGGCAGAATTCTAAGATGTGCCCCCACAGGATCTATTCCCCAGGGATGAGACTTTGAATATCATGATATATCATACCTATGACTGTATCATTACAAATGCAAAAGGAATTTTTCAGATAGTGTTAAGTGACTTCACTTAGTGAGTGAGTTCAATCAGTTAATCAAAGTAACATTATCTAGGCAGGCCTGACAGAATCACATGCCCTTTAAAAGCAGAATTTTCTCTACTTCCCTCAGAAGAAGTCAGAGAGACTCAAAGCATAGAAGGATTTGGTAGACCTGTGCTGGCTGTGAAGACAGACACCTGCCACCAGAAGGGGGCCTCTGGTAGCTAAGAATGACTTCCATCTAACAGCAAGGAAGCAAGCACCTCAGTCCTACAACTACCTGAATCTGAATTCTGGGAGAAGCTGAAGGAGCTTGGGAGCAGGTGCTTCTCTAGGGCCTCCAGAGGAAAGCCCAGCCACTGATGCCCGGCTGACAGCAGAGCCTGCCAGACATCTGCCCACAGAACAATGAGTTCAGAAATGGGTATTGTTTTGAACCAAGCAGTCTGTGGTAATTTGCCATGCTACAATAGAAAGCTAATACAGAGTGATATTTTATATAAGTTGAGATTGCATAAATGCCTGACAATGTAGCAATAGCAGCCTGTTTGTTAAACAATTTGTGTTAACATTAGAAATCAGCTAGAATAGAGTGTTACATTGTTATTATGACATATGAACTCTCAAGAAGGAAAAGACTAATAAAAAGTGACCACAGGGCAGTTAATTAGCATAATGTCATGATTGGCAAGATGAACAGGTAGCAGTAGAAACAGCTCAGAATGAGGACTTAAGAGAACGAACCAGATTTTAGCCCTGGTGACAGTTTCTTCGGCAAAATTAGTTTGGTGTACGGATTTATTTCTAACAAGAGATAAGAGAAAAACAAGTCTCAGATCTCTTGAGGGAAGGAAGCTTTCCCCTCCCCTCAGCACCAAACAGAAAGTGTGAGCTAACCAAGAAGGCACTTCAGCATCCCACCTCTGAGCAGGAAGAGGGGTTTTGTCTGCTGACTAGCTCCCTGTGCCTATGCAAACCTGCTCTTCTTAATATTAAACGTAATATTTCTGTAATAAGAAATACAAAACTTCCTATCCTTCCTGGATGGAAACTTCAACTCTTACTACTGAAAGGCCCTTACTTGTCTTCTCTCTAGCTATATCTTAGAGGATATAGAAGCTCCCCTCCTCTTTTCCACTCTTGGAGGAGGTCATGTGACTCCACAGCACATGGAAGAGAGAAAGCACCCCACTCTAGGCCGGACGCCAGCTCTACACCAGGCTGGCCTGTGTTACCTTAGCCTTTTGTGCTTCCTATATCCTGGGATAACAACAGGACCTCAAAAGACTATTAAAAAAGATTAAACATGTTATAAATGCGAAGTGTTTAGAAGAGTTGGTGGTAACTGTGCAGTAAGTGTTCGCTTTTCACATTGTGACTCTGGGCTGCTTTCCTTTCTGCCTTAAAGTATATACTTGTGTGCACATGCTGGTGTTTATTTGTGCCTAGTCTGTGTTAGCATTTAATCGTGCATTCTCTGCCTGTGTTTCAGCTACGATAGTTTCATATGTCTTACCTCCTCACTTTGCATGGAATGTGCTGGAGAGCTTTTCCTCTTTCCTGGCATGGACCACAGTACCCAGAACAGAATCCTGGGTATACCCGGGCTCTCTCAGTGCCCTTGTAAGAATGCCAAAGAGTTTTGCTGTGTTTTTTCCTCTCTAATACTGTTGTGATTTTTTTATTTGTTTGTTTGTTTTTGTTTTGTCTTGTTTTTTGTTTTTACTCTTTGGCTATTTGGAGAAAAGGATGCTATCGAGGATGCTTGCAGATTTAACACAGCAATGAAGAGAAACCCACAGAGGTAAATAGCTTCCTTTTTCATTGCTGGAATCCTATCAGCCCCAGGAGCATAAAGTAATCCAGAAGTGACTCTAAATACAGCCCACCCCAACACTTCCCAGTGAAAGAACTGCAGACCACTTAGACCAGCAGAGGTTGCCCATGGCCCTGTGACTGGGTGTGAGATTTACCCCTCTAAAGCAGATGCCTGGGACCCACGCCATGAAAGCAGAAATGGCTGTCTCAGTGGTAGGGAGAAAATAGGTATCTTTTCCCCCTACCTTGGCCATGAGAGTATTTATTACAAAAACTGTTTACATTGCATTTAAATTCAGCATTTTCACATTACTACTAACAATGGCATTCTTACTGTGATCATTTTATGTTTCTTTACTTTTGTTTTCAGTCCACTGAACAGTATTTTCTAAAACAAACTATTGCACACTATAAAGAAATACAAAGATGATTGTCAGCATCAAAAATAAAGAAATCAAATGGAAAGGTGGTGATCGGAAGCCTATTCTACCTTACCGTGTCTTTCTGATATATATGTCCTCCTTTTCTCAAAGTGGACTCAATATTATTAAAATCAGTTCCTACCCAGGGAATGTGACATAGCCAAGGGCTCAGAAGTTCCCAGTCTGAAAGTCATTTTAAACATGAATCTACAACCAAGTACTCAAGATAAAATAATTATTTATACTTAGTGATGACTATTACCCATTACCCATTATTGTATATATGTTTTATTAATAAAACTTACTTTTTAAATAATCAAAAATTTAAATGTTAAGTAATGTATAATTAACATGAGTTCTAAATAATTTAAATTTTGGAATAATTATTTTGAAAGTTCACCACCATATCCCAGATTTATTCCTAAGTCCTAGGGGATATAAAAATAATAAAATATGATACACAGAAATCTGAAAAATTACTGAAGGGTGCTTGGAAAAACACTATTAAAAAAGTAATAGAATTTGGAGTCACATAGTAGAATTTGGAGTCAGTGTGACAAGGTCCTGGTTATAGTGCTTGCTCAAGTTACCCAGGCTTTCCATTTCCCATGAGAGTGCCTGCTTTATCCGGAAACTGCTAGAATCCATAAGGTACTAAAGACTAAAACAGCTAAGACTCTTTCATCCATAGGAAAAAAAAAAAGTGACATGTGATTTTAAAGTATTACTCTTATAAATTATACAACACTCATGCGACTTCTAAACACCATCACCATCAAATATTTATAAAAACAAATATTAGTAAGTAGATTAATCTTCAAGCTAACCCCAAGTAGGTCAAATTTGCACTAATTCTTCCATTTTACAACCATTTATGCAGATTACTTAAGATTCACTTAAAGTGAAAACAAGTTTAAATTTTAATATTTAATAAAATATTAAATATATAATGATATATTGTGATATAAATTTTAAAATGTTAAATATATAATTATTTATTTCTAATGGAGAAAAATCTATTTTTCTAAGCAAAATATTAGGGTCTAAATGTCATGCAGTGCTCTGGAGGGATAACAGGAATAAAAGTAAAATATTTTGATTAAAATACGGTAACATGATTGGAATTGCTTACAGGTATAATCAAGTTGAGATGTTTAGAGAAAATTAAGTAGCAAGTTCTAGTCAAACGATAGAAAAATAGAGGAAAAGAAATAAGAGAAACTCAGCAGTGAAATGATTTCCTGGCTTAAGCCCAATAATAGCCTGTCTTTAAAATATTTATTCAGAATAGATTTTTTTGTACTCCAAGGGAAGAAACTGTGATCTGCAATTCTATCGCTTTTTTCTTCTTTATAACCAGACTTACTAAATAGCCAAAGATTTAAAGATTTTCTTTGAATAACCTGTAGTCTTTGAGCTTTCCCAAAAATAATGAGCAAATTTGGATTTCATTGTATCAATGCCTTTGTAACCAAATGTCTGTCGTCAAGCAATACCTTTGAAAACTCAACAAAAGGTGAAATTTTAAAACCTAATTTTGTTTTTTATGTTAAAAATGTGCTAATGTGATAGTGGCATCAAATGACCAGAATTAATGAGGAGAAAATAACAAGAAGTATTTTATCAAGGATAACAACCAGACCTAATACTTATATAAAACTATCTGCTAGACACTGTTGGGAGAGTTATCTACCTACACATCTACCTACCTATATATCTGTAGGAATATATAAACCAAGACAATCTTCAGAGACTTTTTATTCTCTCTGATATATGAATATAAATGCTAAAGTTAACAAAGATAACAACCAGAACTAACACTTATCTAATACTATCTGCTACACACTGTTGGGAAAGTTATCAACCTACCCATCCATCTGTAGGACTGTATAAACCATGACAATCTTCAGAGATTTTCCATTCTCTCCAATATATGAATATAAAAGCTATAGTTCTATTATAAGACACAAACCTTTCCCTACCTCAATCCATTTTTCTAAAACCCTGTTTAGTAATGAGGGTGCTCTAACTCTAAAGGTAGTAGCTAACACTCAGATTAAGAGTTCCAGTTTGGGTGACATGCTGTGCCCCTTCTTTGTTGACTATTTATGTGTATTTTTATACAATCACTACTCTGTGGAGGAAAATGAATTTCCCAGGTAAATATAGGCTGTGTTTGGAACTTCTAGTCAAACTTTTAAGCTTTTTATCATTGGTTCTTGCTGACTAGTAAGTGTCAAAGGTAGATTCAGTTATGTTGACAAACATTCAAAATAGTGGATCTAGTAAAATGTAAATAATAGCCTCTGTCCAAACCCAGTGTTTCACATTGTGAACCAGGGTCAATTTTTATTTTAACAAATATTTGATTTAAACAATCAAATCAGTAAACCTAGCACAATGTAAGTAAAAGCCAATCAGTTTGCCATTATGAACCAAAGAGGTTAATTTTGTTATCAAAAATTGAAAGGGTGATAGACATAGAAACTATCATATAATCTAACAATTCCACTTCTGGAGATTTATCCAAGGAAAACAAAGCACCTATTTGAATAGATACCTGTTCCCTATGTTCATTGCATCATTATCCACAAGAGTTCACTGATAGATGAATGGTTAAAGAAGATGTGGTATATTCATGAACACAGTGGAATATTATAGAGTCATAAAAAGGAAATTCTTGTCACTTGCAACAATTCTGATTGACCAGAGGTTATTATGCTAAATGAAATGTGAAAGAAAGAAAAATACCATATGATTTCATCTATATGTGCAATCTAAAAACCAAAATAAATAAATGAAACAAAACAGAAACAGACTCGTAGATATAAGAAATGGACTGTTGGTTGTCAGAGAAGGTGGAAGTTGGGCAAAATAAGTGAATGGAACTAAGAGACACAAAGTTCCAGTTAAAAAATAAATAAGTCATGGGGATGTAATGCACAACATATAGAATGTAATCAATACTATTTTAATAAGTTTGTGTGATGACAGACGATAACTAGGCTTACCATAGGGATCATTTTGTAATGTACAAAAATCCCAAATCACTGTGTTGAACACCTGAAACTAATAAGACAATGTATGTCAATTATATTTAAATTTTTAAAATGTGTTATGCCCCCCCTACAAATGTTTTTGAATAGTGAGCAATGGCAGAAAGAAACAAAGCTGTCATTATGTGGGCTGTATCCACTTGAGTCTTAAGGGTTTCCATTCACATTAGCTCTGCTGTCATAAAGTAAAGCTTTTCTGTTCACACTTATATTGAATCCATATGGAGATCAGCGAACTTATAAGAGCACAGAAATAAACCCTCACATTTATGGTAAATTGGTTTTAACATGGGTGCCAAGACCATTGCTTTAGATTGCATTGTGCCCTCCCCCAAAATTTATGTTAGAGCCTTAATCCCCCATGTAATCATGTTCGTAGATAGGTCTTTTGGAGGTAATTAATGCTAAATAAGTTCCTAAAGGTAGGTTCTAGTCCATTAACATTAGTGGCTTTATAAGAAGATTTTCTGTGTATGTGTCCCTTTTTCTATCTCTTTCTGTTTGTCTGTCTCTCTCTCATTCTCTTGCTGAGGACACAGAGAACACAGAGAATTGATGGATATCTACAAGCCAGAAAGAGCTCTCACCAGAAACTAAACCTTGCCAGACCATAATCTTGAACTTCCAGCCTCCAGAACTGTGAGAAAAATAAACTTCTGCTGTGTAAGCCACTCCAGTCTGTGGTATTTCCTTAGAGAATCCCTAGTTGACTAATATAAGTTGTGACCCAGAGCCCGTTTCAGAAAGTATATCAAAAGGAACTGATCACTGTGTCAAATACTGCTGGTAAATTAAGGAAGATGAACACTGAGACACAATGACCTTTGGATTTGGCACCTTCTTTATGGCCATTGGTTACCTTAAAAGGAGCCATGCCAGTGTTACAAATCAACTGCAGTTAATTTAAGAAAGAAAGGGTGGAAAGTACATAAATACAATGAAAACTGACACTTCTAGGAGCCTTGCTCCTGAAGGAGAGCAGAGAAATAGGAAAATGAGATAGAGAAGGTGAGAGAGGTTGGTCAAAGAAACTTACTTCTTTGTTTTGCAGAAACTACAGAATGTCTATTTACTTGTTTCAGAGATACAATAGAAAGGAAAAATTGATGATTCAGAAGAGAGAGGGGACAATTGCAAGTATGCTGCCATTGGCTAGGTAAGAAGGGACATGATCCAGAACACATACAGTCTTAGAAAGAAGCAGAGACCATTCATTTGGTGTAGCAGGAGAGCAGATAAAGTAGGTGACCTAGGAGTGTAAGTGCATGTGAATATTGGCAAATTTAAAACACAGATACATTGTAAAAATAATACAATTTTATGAGAAATGTATGTTCTTTGGTGTCTTTCACCATTATGAAGCTTCCTTTTTGTAACTATCAATATGCATTCTTCTGTAAGCAAACTTTCTAAATTCAGAGTGACACCAATTAAGCATAGACAATCGGTAAGAAGACTCCAGGGAGGCTTCACTGCCCAAGTAGTAAAGTCCATACTTAGAGCCAAAAAGTGTCTGGGCCATGCCTAACTATCAGAGAAAGGCTTCTCATGAATTTTATATAAGCCAAATTTTCCTGGCATCCACCCGGGAAATCTTTATTTTCAGCCAGGACCAAAGATGGCAGTAAGTTGGGCAAAGGAAGGAGACTAAAGTAAGGAAGTGAAGAAAAGATCTCAGGGAAGGCATAGATAGAATCATGCTTGCTTAGTGGGTTCTGGGAGCCCCCAAACCCAGTTAGGGAAAAACTAAACTGTTCCACTGAGTATTTTGCAAGTCTTTGGAAAATACAGGAAAATGTTACACCTATCATTTTACAGATACAGTATTTAAAATCTCCCCAAAGTATGTAGAGACTGTTGTATATGAGTGGGAGAATTATGAAGCAGTTGTGAACTTGAAATCTGAAGCAGAGTGCCAGCTCCAAGTACAGGCACCACTATTTTTTTGCACAATTTTTCGGCAAACTTGACCAAGTTGGCCAACTTATCTGTGCATCAGTTTCCTTGGCTGCAGAGTAAGGATCATGATAGCACGTCATAGGGTTAGCAAAATGAATAAATAGATGAAGAGTATTTAGAACAGTGTCTCCATAAATATTAGTTATTGTCATTTTTTATTATTACATAATAGATACTGTCGGAGACAGAGAAGGAACTCGACAATATTAGCTTCTTTCCTTCCCCTTTTTAAACTATTTTTAATACCAATAGAAGAACTCTCAAAATACTTAATATTTGATTCTTATGGGATTCATGAAATGTTTCCTTTTATAGTACTAATTCACAAAGCACATACAGTGAGCCATTTTCATTCATCATTCTTCCTTATGAGAGTCACAAATAGAGATTCTCTAAATATATACTATTTTTATAGTACTGCCATTTTTATTACTATCATCACCACTACAAATACAACTACCATGTAATGCATAATAATTATGAATATTTACTTTTCTGTATTAGGCTGAATAATAGCCACCCAAAGACATCAGGTTTAATGTCTGGAATCAATAAACATTATGTGATAAGAAAAAAGAGTCTTCAAGGATAAGATTAAATTAAGGATTAGATTATGGGAGATTATCCTAGATATGTGTGCTAGTGAGAGGGGCAGAGAGAGAACACACACATGCACACATGCATGCACAAGAGGGGACTGACGGCAGAGACTGACGCAGAAATTAGAGTGATGCAGTTACAGAGAACACCGAAGAATGTTGGCAGGTACCAGAAACTACTAGAAACAAGGAATGATTCTCCCCCAGAGTCTTCAGAAAGGTATTCCTACCAACACCTTCTTTTCAGGCTTCCAGCCTCTTGAACTGTCAAAGAATAAATTTCCTTTGGTTTAAGACATCAATGTTGTGGCAATTTTTATAGCAGCTTTGGAAGACTAGTACATCTTCTTTAAATTTCAGATATTTTGTTTTTACACATATTCTTTTGTTTAATAATTACATTAATTCCATGAAGTACGATTATATCTTTTATAGGTACTGAAACAAACATCACACAGCTTGTAAAATTAAAGCTGGAACTCTTATCCAAGTAGATGACCTCAAAAGTTATCATTAGGCTTATGCTATATTGTTATAATGATTTTGTGCATTTCACTAAAATGTCTTACTATGCTTAAAAACTACATAAAATATAAAGTTTAAATAATATGTAAAAACATTACAAATAGGTAAGAATTCAGTTAGCATTCATAGACTTTGATGTGAACTTTCGTATATAAATACGTATACCTGTATACTTTATTTCTTCTTTCTTCTACAAACTAGGACACACTAGTGAAGAACAATTAATAAGGTGGAGAAGGCGCATGGAGGGCTAAGTCAGTTAAGCATCTGACTTTTGATTTTAGTTCAGGTCAATTGATCTCAATGTCATGAGATCAATCTCTGTTCAGGTTTTGTGTTCAGTGGGGAGACTGCTTGAGATTCCTTCTTTTCTCTCTGCCCTTCCCCTCACTCTCTCGCTCTCTCAGAATAAATAGGTAAAATATTTTAAAAAAATAAGGTGGGGACTGGAATAGAGAACCATTACTATAGAGTCAACCACCTCATCGGCAACTGTGAAAGGATTTCTAAAGAAGAAATAACAAAATTTCCATGCCCAAAATAAGTCTTAAAGAGAAGAGAGATTACTTTGGTTGGTAAATGTGCATTCAATTACTCAGATAAGATACTAAAGAAAATTAAAGCAGGTGAAGTAGCAACACAGAACGCAGCATTATTATAATTGCCATGCTCTCATTAGTCTGGAAACAACCTATCGAACTTGAAGGAGACTTGGCAAGTAACATACCTGTTATGAGACTTGAAACTTTCTCATTAAATATACCACATTTTTAAGCCTATAATTTTAACAATTCCCTTGTAAATTGTTCCTGTTGTAGAATTATTTTTTCCACTAGGAAATACGTGAATTTTTAGTACTTAGAAAGCATAATTTCTGTACTTAGAGATGAAGAAACTGACCCAAAGAAATAAAATGATTGATTCAAGGTCACATAATTAGTCATTGTAAACCATTTACTAGAATACTTCACATATAACATATGTACAATAAATAGTAAATGTTTTGTCTTTATTTTTAATTAAACTTTTATATTGACTTTAGAAAAATTATCATTATTGATTTGTTTCATAGATGAAAACTATTCTTTGAAAGATGAAAACCTAGGGGTACCTGGGTGGTTCAGTCGATTAAGCATCTGCCTTTGGCTCAGGCATGATCTCAGGTAGGATCTCATGGTCCTGCAATTGAGTTCCACATTAGACTCTCTGCTTAGCAGAGAGCCTGCTTCTCCTTATCACTCTCCTTCTGTGTTTTCCCTCCCCCCAAATAAATAATTTTAAAATTAAAAAAAAGAAAGATAAAACCTAGTTAATAGCATCTGAGCTCATTCCCTAGGAGTACTGCATTAGATGCTACATCATTATATAAAGCAAAGTCGTAACAAAGTCAAGAGAAAAAACTGATACTCAAAAATTGATAATGTATATGCATTAATAAAAAATAAAACAAAGAAGTCTTCATATAGGTCTTGGAGTAAACCATTTACTAACTGGAAATTTTCTTTAATCTGCCCAGATTTTTTTTTTTATTTTTTATTTTCAGTGTAACAGTATTCATTATTTTTGCACCACACCCAATGCTCCATGCAATCCATGCCCTCTATAATACCCACCACCTGGTACCCCAACCTCCCACCCCCCACCCCTTCAAAACCCTCAGATTGTTTTTCAGACTCCAGAGGCTCTCATGGTTCACCTCCCCTTCCAATTTCTCCCAACTCCCTTCTCTTTAACTCCCCATGTCCTCCATGCTATTTTATATGCTCCACAAATAAGTGAAACCATATGATAATTGACTCTCTCTGCTTGACTTATTTCACTCAGCATAATCTCTTCCAGTCCTGTCCATGTTGCTACAAAAGTTGGGTATTCATCCTTTCTGATGGAGGCATAAAACTCCATAGTGTATATGGACCACATCTTCCTTATCCATTCGTCCGTTGAAGGACATCTTGGTTCTTTCCACAGTTTGGCGACCATGGCCATTGCTGCTATAAATATTGGGGTACAGATGGCCCTTCTTTTCACTACATCTGTATCTTTGGGGTAAATACCCAGGAGTGCAATGGCAGGGTCATAGGGAAGTTCTGTTTTTAATTTCTTGAGGAATCTCCACACTGTTCTCCAAAGAGGCTGCACTAACTTGCATTCCCACCAACAGTGTAAGAGGGTTCCCCTTTCTCCACATCCTCTCCAACACATGTTGTCTCCTGTCTTGCTAATTTTGGCCATTCTAACTGGTGTAAGGTGGTATCTCAATGTGGTTTTAATTTGAATCTCCCTGATGCCTAGTGATGATGAACATTTTTTCATGTGTCTGATAGCCATTTGTATGTCTTTATTGGAAAAGTGTCTGTCCATATCTTCTGCCCATTTTTTGATATGATTGTCTGTTTTGTGTGTGTTGAGTTTGAGGAGTTCATTATCGATCCTGGATATCAAACTTTTGTCTGTACTGTCATTTGCAAATATCTTCTCCCATTCCATGGGTTGCCTCTTTGTTTTCTTGACTGTTTCAGCTGTGCAGAAGCTTTTGATTTTGATGGAAAACCCAAAAGACTCCACCCCCAAACTACTAGAACTCATACAACAATTCAGCAACGTGGCAGGATACAAAGTCAATGTACAGAAATCAGTGGCTTTCTTATACACTAATAATAAAAATACAGAAAGAGAAATTAGAGAATTGATTCCATTTACTATAGCACCAAGAACCATAAGATACATGGGAATAAACCTAACCAAAGAGGTAAAGGATCTGTACTCGAGGAACTACAGAACACTCATGAAAGAAATTGAAGAAAACACAAAAAGATGGAAGACCATTCCATGCTCTTGGATCAGAAGAATAAACATTGTTAAAATGTCTACACTGCCTAGAGCAATCTATACTTTTAATGCCATTCCGATCAAAATTCCACCAGTATTCTTCAAAGAGCTGGAACAAATAATCCTAAAATTTGTATGGAATCAGAAGAGACCCTGAATCGCTAAGGAAATGTTGAAAAACAAAACTAAAATGGGGGGCATCACATTACCTGATTTCAAGCTTTATTACAAAGCTGTGATCACCAAGACAGCATGGTACTGGCATAAAAACAGACACATAAACCAGTGGAACAGAGTAGAGAGCCCAGATATGGACCCTCAACTCTATGGTCAAATAATCTTCAACAAAACAAGAAAAAATATACAGTGGAACAAAGACAGTCTCTTCAATAAATGGTGCTGGGAAAACTGGGCAGCTATATGTAGAAGAATGAAACTCGACCATTCTCTTACACCGTACACAAAGATAAACTCAAAATGTGAGACAGGAATCCATCAGAATCCTAGAGGAGAACATAGGCAGTAATTTCTTCGATATCAGCCACAGCAACTTCTTTCAAGATATGTCTCCAAAGGCAAAGGAAACAAAAGCGAAGATGAACTTTTGGGACTGTCCAGATTCTTTTCCCCAGCCCTTTAGTTACCCACACACATATCTGTCATGAAATGTAAAGAATGAAAAAATAGACATCAAGACCATTTAACTTTGCTGTATTCTCCTGATGTTGTGATTTTCTTTTGTAGGATAATGAGGAAGAGAAACTCATTAGGACAAGATCAACCAGAGATAAAAGACAGTATGTCCTCTCTCTGTTGCCTTATTATGACCCTTCTTCCAATTGTCTACCACTGCTTTCAATGCCCTGGGCCTATTGCCACTGGAAATTGCACTATGAGAATCACATCTAGGATCAGACTGGGTCAAGAGGCAGAATAATTGGGCTCATGTTGAGAAGTTGAGTGCAATTTGTGGTACAATGCCAAATTTGAGTAGATAAATTAGTCTATTAGCCACTAGTGATGAGGTTAATTGTTGAGCAACAAAGTAAGAAAAATGCATTTACTTTGTAATTCAGTAAGAGCAAATACCTAATCATCTAACTCTTATCAGCAGTTGTGCTAGATCTCATATGCCACTGTCTTCTCAAAACAAGCCTTACAAAGAAATCTACAGCTAACATCACATGCTATCCCCCTGAGGTGGTATAAAGATTGAAAAGAAAACATTTTATTTCTAAAGGGCATTACTGTGTACCTATATATTCCCAAAGATTTATAAGCAAGCCATTAGAATTAATAAGGATTGACTTAATAAGGTCACTGGATGCAAAGGCATTATACAAAAATTAGTTGCATTTATATATATTAGTAAGAAACAGAAATTAAAATTTAAATGGCATTTAGTAGCTATGTGTGATATATATGTGGGTATATATTTACATATATATTTGTGTCTGTATATATTTTATAAATGAAATATTTGTGTGTGTATGTGTGTGTGTGCACATGTATATATAGCCTAGGAATAAATCAAATAAAGAATAAATCAAATAAAGAATCAAATAAAGAATCTACACTGAAAACTCAAATATTGCTGTAAGATATGGTATATATCTAGCTAAATGAAGAGAAAATGTATATAATGTGTTAAATGACTAAATATTGTACAGGAATCAGTATTTCCCAAATTAATCTTTAAATGTATATAATCCCCCCCAAAATAAATAAAATAAATAAATGCATATAATCTCAATCATAGTACCTACTAACCTTTTCTATGGAAACTGAACAAACTTGTAGGATTTACACAATCAGATTTCAATTTGTACTATTTAGTCACTTAACTTATGCCAAAAGTGCCATTGTAGTACAGTGCTGAAGGGGTATCTTTATAATAAATGGTGAAGAAGTAACTGGATACCCTAATAGAAGACATTCTGGACTTTCCTACTAATTCCAGACACAAAAATAGTTGAGGAAAGCTAACAAAACCTGTAAAATTCTTAAGTAAAAATTATGCCCCTAAAGTAGTCAGAAATAGCTTCAATAGCTTTAAAAAGCACTAACCATTAAAAGCTGGTAAATTAAATTTCATTAAATTTAGATACATTTAGGGGTGCCTGGGTGGCTCAGTTGGTTAAACGGCTGCCTTCAGCTCAGGTCATGATTCCAGAGTCCTGGGATCAAGACCCTCATGGGGCTCCCTGCTCAGCAGATAGCCTGCTTCTCTCTCTCCCTCTGCCTGTAGCTCTGCTTACTTGTGCTCTCTCTCTCTCTATCTCTCTGTCAAATAAATAAATAAAATAAATAAATAAATTTAGGTACATTTGTTATCAAAGCAGTCATTAAGAAAGTGAGTAAACAAGCCACAGTCTGAGAGAAAATAAATGCACATATTACATACATCTGACAAAGAAATTATCAAAATTTATAAAGAATTCTATTAATGGCTAATAATCATATAAAAATATTCTCAACATCACTAATCATAAGGAAAGCACAAATTAAAATCACAATGAAGAACCACTTAGATTCAATGGCTAAAAGTTGAAAAGACTTGCGGTATCAATTGTTGGTGTGACTGTGCAGTAACTGGATCTCTTACCAATCATTAATAGGAGCATAAGCTGGCTCAACCACTTTAGAAATCTATTTAGTAATATCCAATAAACAGTCACAGATCACTTTTATAATGTGTATTCTTGAAAAGGTGTGGTTATGGCATTTTGCCTCTGTGGTCCTCCTCCCCAAAACTAATAACCACAGTCTAATCATGAAGAAAAAAATTAGACAAATTCCAATAGAAGGACATCCTATAGAATGCTTGACCAGTGCTCCTCATAACCTCAAAGCCTTCAAACATCAAGAATTTCTGAAAAACTGTCACAGCCAAAATGAATCTAATGAAACACAACAACTCAATGCAATATAGTAATGTGGATGGGATCCCAGAACAGCAGAAAGATGTTAGGTAAAAACTAATCTTAGGTAAAAACTAAATGTGAATAAACTGTGTGCTGTAGTTAATAATAATCTATGTACAATTGTTCCATTAATCTTATCAAACGTACCATACTATCATGACATGCTAATCATAGGAGAAGCTGTCTGCCAGAATGAGAGGAGGACATATAGAAAATCTGTAATACCTGCTCAGTTTTTCTGTAAATCTAAAACTGTTCTGAAAATAAAGTCCATTAGTAAAAAAGATGAGAAAGTTAAAAATTAAATCCAATGCCTATGGAATTTTAGTATATGCTAAAAGTGACTGAACTTTTTAAATAAATGGTAGTATAACAAATGGTAGTGATTTGGAGAAAGATAAAATTAGATCTATACTTCACAAGTAGTTAAAAAAAAGAAACACTAAAACAAGCTCAAAACAATAAACACAAGAAACACCAAAATAAGTTCTGAATGGACCAGGGAGTTAAAAACATCCTAATATGGGGAAGGAAACAAGCATTCATGTCCAAGAGACAATGAGAACCCCTCCTGAGAACAATGAGAACAGACTGACACCATGACATATAAAAATACAACTTGTAGATCTTAGATCCAAGGAAACAATCTTGAAAGCAGTGAGAGGGAAGGGATTTCTTACAATCAGAGGGAGAAATATCAGAATAATATCAGACCTGTCCACAGCTACTGGACAAGCAAGAAAGGACTGGCAAGACATATTCAGGGTACTAAATGAGAAAGATATGCAGCTAAGGATACTTTATCCATCAAGACATTCAGAGTCGATGGAGAGACAAGAAGCTTCTAAAATCATAAAAAACTAAAAGAATATGTGACCACCAAGCCAGCCCTGCAAGAAATATTAAGGGGGTTCTATAAAAGGAGAAAGACTCCAAAGTTATGTAGAACAGAAATTCACAGAGAATCTATAGAAATAAGGACTTCACAGGTAACATGACAATAAAAACATAAGTTCAATAATCACTCTCAATGTGAATGGCCTAAATGCTCCCATGAAACAGCAAACGGCTGCAGATTGGATAAAAAGACATAACCCATCCACAGGCTGTCTAAAAGAGACCCATTTTGAACCTAAAGATACATCCAGACTGAAAGTGAATGGACCTCAAAAGAAAGCTGGGGTAGCAATTCTCATATCAAACAAATTAGACTTTAAGCTGAACACTGTAGTTAAAGGTACAGAAGGACACTATATCATGCTTAAAGGGTCTATCCAACAAGAGGGTCTAACAATTGTGCATATCTATCCCCACAATATGGGAGCAGCCAACTACACAAGCCAACAGTTAACCAAAATAGACATATTAATAATAATACATTAATAATAGGATATCTCAACAGTCCACTCTCAGCAATAGACAGATCATCTAAGCAGAAAATCAACAAAGAAAAATAGCTTTGAATGACGCACTGGACCAGGTGGACCTCATAGATACATGGAACATTCCACCCCAAAACAACAGAGTATCCATTCTTCTCAAACTCACATGGAACTTTCTCCAGACTAGACCACATACTGGGTCACAAATCGGGTTGCAACTGACAACAAAAGACTGAGATTATTCTCTGCATATTCTCAGACCATAAAGCTTTGAAACTGGAACTCAACCACAAGAAAAAATCTGGAAGAATTTCAAAAACTTGGAAACTAAAGACCATCCTGCTTAGGAATGTTTGGGTCAACCAGGAAATCAAAGAGGAACTTAAACAATTCATGGAAACCAATGAGAAGGGAAACACACTGGTCCAAAACCTATGGGATACTGCAAAAATGGTCCTAAGTGGGAAAGACATAGCCATCCAAGCCTCACTCAAAAAAAGAGAAAAATCCCGAATACACAAATTAACTTACATCTTAAAGGACTGGAGAAAGAACAATAAATAAAGCCTAAGCCAGGCATTATAAGAGAAATAATTAAGATTAGAGCAGAGAGCAATGAATTAGAAACCAGAAATACAGTAGAAGAGATAAACAAAACTAGAAGCTGATTCTTTGAAAGAATTAATAAGATCAATAAACCACTGGCCATATTTACCTAAAAGAAAAGAGAAAGGACCCAAATTAATAAAATTATGAATGAAAGGGGAGAGATCACAAATAACACCAAGGAAATAGATACAATTATTAGAAATTATTATCAACAACTATATGGCAATGAATTAAGCAACTGGAAGAAATGGATGCTTTCCTGGAAACCTATACACTACCAAGACTGAAACAAGGAGAAATTGACAACCTGAATAGACCAATAACCAGTAACAAAATTGAAGCACTGATCAAAACCTCCCAAAAAACAAGTATCCAGGGCCTAATGGATTCCTGGGGAATTCTACCAAACATTCAAGGAAGAAATAATACCTATTCTCCTGAAGCTGTTTACATAAGAAAGAAAGAAAGAAAGAAAGAAAGAAAGAAAGAAAGAAAGAAAGAAAGAAAGAAAGAAAGATTGATTCCAAACTCATTCTCTGCTGCCAACATTTCCTTGATCCCCTAATCTGGCAAAGACCCCACCAAAAAGAATTAAAGACCAATATCCCTGATGAATATGGATGCCAAGGTTTCAACAAGATCCTAGCTAATAGGATTCAACAGTGCATTAAAAGGATTATCCATCATGACCAGGTGGGATTTATCCCTGGGATGCAAGGGGTTCAACATTCACAAATCAAACAACGTGATAGAACATGTAAATAAGAGAAGAGACAAAAACCACATGGTCCTCTCAATTGATGCAGAAAACGTATTTGACAAAATATAGTATATTTTACTGATTAAAACTCTTCAGAGTAGTAAGAATAGAGGGAACATTCCACAATTTCATAAAAGTCATCTATGAAAAGCCCACAGCAAATATTATTCTCAATGGGGAAAAGCTGAGAGCCTTTCCCTTAAGAACAGGAACACGACAAGGATGCCCATTCTCACCACTCTTATTCAACATAGTACTGGAAGTCCTAGCAACAGCAATCAGACAACGAAAAGAAATAAAAGGTACTTAAATTGGCAAAGAAGAAGTCAAGCTCTCTCTCTCCTCATTGATAACATGATACTTTCTGTGGAAAACCCAAAAGACTCCACCCCCAAATTACTAGAACTCATACAACAATTCAGTAATGTGGCAAGATACAAAATCAATGCACAGAAATCACTTGCTTTCTTATATATTAGCAATGTAACTGTAGAAAAAAAAATTAGGGAATCAATTCCATTTATAATAGAACCAAAAACCTTAAGATACTTTGGAATAAGCCTAACCAAAGAGGTAAAGAATCTATACTCTAGATACTACAGAACACTTATGAAGGAAATTTGAAGAAGACAGAAAAAGATGGAAAAACATTCCACGCTCATTAATCAGAAGAATACACATTGTTAAAATGTCTATGCTGCCCAGAAAAATCTGTACTTCCAATGCCATCCCAATCAAAATACCAAAGGAATTTTTCAAAGTGCTGGAACAAACAATCCTAAAATTTGTATGGAATCAGAAAAAAAAACACCAAATAACCAAGAAAATGTTGAAAAAGAGAAACAAACCTGGAGGCATCATGTTGCCTTATTTCAAGCTATATTACAAAGCTGTGGCCACCAAGATAGCATGGTATTGCCACAAAAAAAATATAAATAAATCAATGGAACAGAATAGAGAGCCCAAATATAGACCCTCAATTCTATGATCATCTTCAACAAAGCAGGAAAAAATATCTGATGGAGAAGACAGTATCTTCAATATATGGTGCTGGGAAAAATAAGCTGTACACAGAATGAAACTTGGCTTTTCCCTGACACCATTCACAAAGATGAACTCTAAATGGATGAAAGACCTCAATGTGAGACAAGAATCCATCAAAATCCTAGAGGACATAGGCATAGACAGTTACCTCTTTAACATTTAACATCAGCCCCAGCAACTTCTTTCAAAACATATCTTCAAAGGCAAAGGAAATAAAAGCAAAATGAACTATTGGGACTTCACCAAGATAAAAAGCTTCTGCACAGCAAAGGAAACAGTCAACAAAACTATGAGACAGCCTACGGAATGGAAGAAGAAACTTTCAAATGTCACTACAGTTAAAACGCTGATATCCAAGATCTATAAAGAACTTCTCAAACTCAACATCCAAAAAACAAATGAAGTCAAAACATAGGCAGAAGACATGAATGCACACTTCTCCAAGGAAGACATACAAATGGCTAACAAACACATGAAAAAATGTTCAACATCTTTAGCCATCCGGGAAAATCAAATCAGAAGTACATTGAGATACCATGTTATACAAGTTAGAATGGCAAAAATTGACAAGAAACAACAAATGTTAGGTTGTGGAGAAAAGGGATCCCTCTTACACTGTTGGTGGGAATAAAAGTTGGTACAGCCACTTTGGAAAACAGTGTGGAGATTCCTCAAAAAATTAAAACTAGATCTGCCCTATGACCTTGCAATTACACTACTGGGTATTTACTCCGAAGATACAGATATAGTGAAAAGAAGGTCCATATGCATCCCAATGTTCTTAGGAACAATGTCCACAATAGCCAGACTGTGGAAGGAGCCAAGATGCCCATCGACAGATGAATGGATAAAGAAGATATGGTCCATATATACAATGGAGTATTACTCAGCTATCAGAAAGGATGAGTACCCAACATTTGCATTAACATGGATGGAAGTGGAGGAGATTATGCTAAGTGACATAAGCCAAACAGAAAAAGATAATTATCATATGGTTTCACTTATTTGGGGGACATAGGAATAGCATGGAAGACATTAGGGGAAGGAAGGGAAAAATGAAGGAGTAGAAATCAGAGGGGAAAATGAACCATGAGAGACTATGGACTCTGAGAATCAATCTTAAAGTTTTAGAGGAAAGGGGAATGGGTAGATGGGTGAGCCTGGTCATGGGTACTAAGAAGGGCATGTATTACATGGAGCACTGGGTATTATATGCAAAAAATGAATCATGGAACACTACATCAAAAACAAATGATGTACTGTATGGTGACTAACATACCATAATAAAAAAATATATTTTAAAAAGAGCTAAAAGCAATAAAAAAAGGATATATAAATTTAACTACCTAAAATTTGACATAAAAACTTCCATATTGCAAACAATAAAACATCTTAACTAAAGTCAAAAGACAAATAAAAACTGGGAGAATATATTTGTAGTATACATTACATGTAAAGGGATTATTTTCTCTATAATACAAAGAGTTAAAAATGAAGACAGAAACTAAAATTCTGATATAAGAATAGGCCATGGACATGAACAAACAGTCCACAAAAAAGGTATTCAAGTGGCTTTTAAACACATGGAAGATGTTTTAGCTTCACTCATATTATGAGAATGAAAATTAAAACTACATGAATATCATTTCTTACCTATAAGATCAGTGAAAAATCAAACTCAAAAGTTTGATAACCGTAATCTAAATGAGACTATAGTGAAATAGGCAGTTGCATGCATCGCTAGTGACACTGTAAATTGCTCTGCTATAAGAGGCATTAGGAATATCCAACAAAACAATATATGTAAGTTTCACTCTACCAAGAGAAGATAATGTGTGATAACACCATTCTTTCACAGGAAACTGTTGGGCAAAACCTTAATGCCATTCATAGGAGTCTGGCTGAGTACACTATTATAAACCTACAAAATGGAGTGCAGCAGTGCCATAAAAATACTTCCATGAGAACTTTTGTAAACTATTATGATTTCCAGAATATGCTATCAAATGTCAAAATGCAAGGTATGTCACATTTTGTGTAAGATAGAAGGTGAAATAAAATACATATGTGTATTTATTATTGTATTTATATATTCATATGTTTACACAAATCTTTGCATGTTATTACAAAACAAACATGAAGAAGAAAAAGCTGAGACTAATGAGATAATTTGTGTAGACTGTGTGCTAGCAGGATAGAATAAGGGTAGGAATGAGATTTAATATATCTTCTTTTAAAAACTTTTGACCTTTGAGACAAGTACATATTATATCAAACAAGATTTTTTAAAAACCTAAAACTAAATGGAAACCAAAAATAAAAGAACCTAAAAATGCAAACAGCATATTCAGAGGAAAGAAATAATTGATTTGAGTAATTTAAATACAGCATGCTGACTGTATTGTCTCAGTGATGCAAAGGACAAATAGGGATACAGAGTTACACTTAATTTAGCATGCTGGCTGCAATGTATTTGGTACAAATTTGGTATTTGATATAAATAATTTTGAAATGACTTTGAGTGTTCTGTAGATTATAGCATGAGTAAATATATTCCTATTTTTGGAAATCAGTGATCTCATGATGGGAGAAGAATATGAAAATGTTTGATAAGGGAGAATGAAGAAAAATTCTGTGATGTTGGATTTGAACTAAAGGTATCAGTATAAAATCATGACTCTATAAATGTGCGTGTAGCTGTCTACTTAATGGCCCAGATTTTTGTTTCTAAATATTATTTCCCATTTAAAAGAGCCAGAATTCCTAGACTATTTCTAGATTTATGGCAGAAAAGTTCAAAGTAAACTTAGACCACTTTGGACCAGAAAACAGAGAAATTGTCAAAGATTAGAGGGGACATCTCATAAAAATGAAGGCATTTTTCAAACTGTTCCCATGATCAAATCTGAAACAATTTGGGCATCAAAAAATAATGACAGCAGCAGATTATAACACAGTGGACAGAAAAAAATTCCTAAGTGTATAATGACATTAAAATTAATGAGGGAGGAAACTCTTCTTACAGAGGAATGCCAATTAAACGTAGAAGTATGATACTCTTAGAAAATTACTATTTTGCAATCCCCAATGTAGTAAGTGATTTAGGCTTGGTTACCAATGGATTATAAACCAGTGGGTAAAAACTGTTTGGAGAACAGGATATATATGAGATTTCCAAGTATCACCCATTGATACTTATTAAAAAGGGAAACTATCTTTACAATGGAAATATCACCCACATGATACATATCACAAAGGGAAACTGTCTTCACAATGGAAACATTTGGTGGACATCTCGTTAACTAAGCAATCAAATTTAGCAGTACTACAGCTGATCATAAAGCAACAATAAATAATATTATTGAATCAAAATTAATTTCTTAGATGTTAGAAGATATTGCAGTTATGTAGGAAAATGTCTCTTGTTCTTAGGAGATACATTAAAAAATTATGGAAGATGAGAGTCATTAAGCATCTCCCTTTGGCTCAGGTCATGACCCCAGAGTCCTGGGATTGAGTCCTGCATGGGGGTCCCTGCCCAGTGAGGAGTCTTCTTCTCCCTCTCCCACTTCCCCTGCTTGTATTCTTTCTCTCTCTGTCTCTCTTTCTGTCAAATAAATAAATAATCTTTTAAAATAAATTAAAGAATAGGAGGATCAAGATAGCAAAGGAGTAGGAGACCTAAATTTCATCTGGTCCCAGAAATTCAGCTAGATAGTTATCAAAACATTCTGAACACCTACAAACTCAATAGGAAATCGAAGAGAAGAATAGAAGCAATTCTATGAACAGAAAAGTGACCACTTTCTGAAAGGTAGGATGTGTGGAGAAGTGAATCTGAGGCGATATATAGGAAGATAGACCACGGTGGGGAGAAGGTCTCTGTCAGCTGGCTCCCAGCAAGTGATAGAGTCACAGAGGACAAAAATCAGAACTTTTAGAAGTATGCTCCAAGGAGAGATGTCACTCCAGTGGATAAGCAGGGAGTAGAATCCTCACTGGGTTAGTATGGTCTCATACTGGGGTCACAGAAAGACTGGGAGTGCCTGAGTGTGGCAGAGCTCCTACGTATCAGAGTCGGGAAGCTGGCTGCAAAGACAGAGCTGAGGAGTGGGCTCTCAGCTCAGGGTTGCCATAAACCATGATTTGCAGCAAAGTCAGGCCACTATACTTCAAGCAGGGATCCCACAAGTGGCAGGGCAGGGGAGATGCCCCTTCCTCCACCAGAAGGAGCAGTGCAGCCGTGCTCTGCAGGAATCTGCTGGGTTTGGAGACTCCAAACAGGGTTGTGTGCCAGAGATAGAAATGCTTGGTCACAGGCTGGGTGAGCTTGGAATGTGGCCAGAGATCAGGGAGACAGGAGTGATTGACTGCTTTTCTCTGAGGGCTCACTGAAGGGGGGGTCGCTAAGCTCTGAGCTCCTCTGGGCCAGAGGCTGGGAGGCCACCATTTTCATTCTCATCCTCCAAAGCTATATGGAAAGATTTCAGGGAACAAAAACTACCAGGAGCACCCCTGAACTGATTACTTAGCCTGGCTCCTGGCAAGGGTGGTGTGAGTCCGCCTCAAGAAAAGGCATTTGAGAATCACTGCAAAATGCACCTCAACCAGATCAACAAGAACACCCAGCCAAGACCAAGTTTACTGATCTAAAACTCCAGCGCTAGGGGAATACAACACATAGAATTCATGGTTTTTTTCCCATGATTCCTTAGTCTTTCAAAATCAAATTTTTAAAATTTTCACTTTTTTTCTTTTTCTTTTCTCTTTTTGACTATTTCCTCCTTCCCATCTTAACCAACATCTTATCATATAAATATCCTTTTAAAAATATTTTTATATTTTCATTGATATAGTCATGTTCCATCCCTTCATTGTATATAACTTGGTTTTTTGTATACATATAACTATTTCTTTTTCTAAATTTTTGGAATATAGTTTTTTCTAACAGACAAAAACATATCCTAAATGTAGTGTATGGCTTAGTTCTAGTCTCCAGTTTTATCACATTCTCTCTCTCTTTTTTTTTTCTTTATTCTTTCAACCAACTTCTTTTCTTATAAATTCCTTTTTTAAAATCTTCATCTTTACAGTCATATTCCATTCTTCATTGTATTTACCCTTAATTTTGTAAATGTATAAATTCTTTTTTTTTTTAATTTTGGGAGACAGTTTCTTCTAACAGACCAAAATATACCCAAAATCAATTCTGTGGCTCTGTTGTATTCATCAGCCTGACTATATAATATATATATTATATATATATATACAACAGAGCCACATATATATATATATATAGTTTCAGGTTTCTTCTGATTTGTGTATATTTTTCTGGGGTCATGGTTACTCTTTTAGTATTTTGTTCTCTCATTAATATAGTCTTCTCTGGACAAAATGACAAGGCAGAAAATCTCATCTCAAAAAAAAGAATAAGAGACAGTACCAACTACCAACCCCTAGGGACCCAATCAATACAGACATTAATAAAATGGCAGAACTAGAGTTCAGAATGACAATTATAAAGATACTAGCTGGGCTTGAAAAAAGCATGGAAGATGCTAGAGAATCCCTTTCTGGAGAAATAAAAGAACTAAAGTCTAACCAAGTTGAAATCAAAAAAGCTATTAATAAGGTGCAATCAAAATTCAAGGCTTATCTGCTAGGATAAATGAGACAGAAGAGAGAATTAGTGATATAGAAGACCAAATGATGGAGAATAAAGAAGTTGAGAAAAAGAGAGATAAACAACTACTGGATCACAAAGGGAGAATTTGGGACGCCTGGGTGGCTCAGTTGGTTAAGCCACTGCCTTCGGCTCAGGTCATGATCCCAGGGTCCTGGGATCGAGTCCCACATCGGGCTCCTTGCTCAGTGGGGAGCCTGCTTCTCTCTCTGCCTCTGCCTGCCTCTCTGCCTGCTTGTGTTCTCCCACTCTCTCTCTCTCTCTCTAACAAATAAATAAATAAAATCTTTTTAAAAAACAAAGGGAGAATCCAAGAGATAACTGATACAATATGATGAACAATATTAGAATAATTGGGATCCCAGAAGAAAAAAAAAAGAAAGAAGGGGATGGGGGGACAGAAGGTATATTGGAGAAAATAACAGCAGAGAACTTCCTGAATTTGGGAAAAGAAACAGACATCAAAATCCAGGAGGCACAGAAAACCTCCCTTAAAAATAGGTTAACACCGTGTCATCTAATAGTAAAATTTACAAGTCTCAAAGACAAAGAGAAAATCATGAAAGCAGTTCAGGACAAGAGGTCTGTGACCTACAATGGTAGAAGTATTAGATTGGCAGCAGACCTATCCACAGACACCTGACAGGCCAGAAAGGATGGGCATGATATATTTAGAGCACTAAATGAGAAAAATATGCAGCCAAGAATACTATATCTAGCTAGCTGTCATTGAAAATAGAAGGAGAAATTAAAAGCATCCAGGACAAACAAAAACTAAAAGAATTTGCAAACACCAAGCCAGCCCTACAGGAATTATTGAAAGGGGTCCTCTAAGCAAAGAGAGTGCCTAAAAGTAACATATACCAGAAGGAACAAAGACAATCTACAGTAACAGTCACCTTACAGGCAATACAATGGCACTAAATTCTTACCTTTCAATAGTTACTCTGAAAGTAAATGGGCTAAATTCCCTAATCAAAAGACACAGGGTATCAGAATAAATTAAAAAACAACAACAACAACAACAAAAGAACCATCAGTATGTTGTCTGCAAGAAACTCATTTTAGACCCAAAGATAGCTCCAGATTTCCACCAGAGGGGTGGAAAACAATTTACCATGCTAATGGACATCAAAAGAAAGCTGAGTCAGCAATCCTTATATCAGACAAATTAGATTTTAAGCCAATAACTATAGTAAGATTGAGAAAGAACACTATATAATAATTAAAAGGTCTGTCCAACAAGAAGACCTAACAATTTTAAATATGTATGCCCCTAACATAGGGGCATACATAGCCAATTATACAAACCAACTAATAACAAAATCAAAGAAATGTATCAGCAATACTACAATAATAGAGGACTTTCTACCTCCTCACTGAAATGAACAGATCATTTAAGCAAAAGATCAACAAGGAAATAAAGGCCTTAAATGACACCCTGCACCAGATGAACATCACAGATACATTCAGAACATTCCATCCCAAAGCAACAGAATACACATTCTTCTCTAGTGCACATGGAACATTCTCCAGAATATATCACATCCTGGGTCACAAATCAGGTCTCAGGTGGTACCAAAAGATTAGGCTTTTTCCCTGCATATTTTCAGACCACAATGCTTTGAAACAAGAACTCAACCACCAGAGGAAAGTTGGAAAGAACTCAAATACATAGAGGCTAAAGAGCATCCTACCAAAGAATGAGTGGGTCAACCAGAAAATTAAAGAAGAATTTTAAAATTTTAAAAATTTTAAAAATTCGTGGAAACAAATGAAAATGAAAACACTACCATTCAAAATCTTTGGAATGCAGCAAAGGTGGTCCTAAGAGGAGAGTATATAGCAATACAAGCCTTTCTCAAAAAACAAGAAAGGTCTCAAGTAGACAGCCTTACCCTATACCTAAAGAAGCTCGAGCAAATAAAGCCTAAACTCAACAGGAGAAGAAAAATAATAAAGATCAGAGCAGAAATCAATGAAATAGAAAGCAAAAGAACAGTTAGAACAGATCAACGAAACTAGAAGCTAGTTTTTTGAAAGAATTAAAAAGATTGATAAACCCCTGGCCATACTTATCAAAAAGAAAAGAGAAAGAACCCAAATTAATAAAATCATGAATGAAAGAGGAAAGACCATGGCCAACAGGAAAGAAATACAAACAATTATAAGAACATATTATGAGCAACTATATGCCAGAAAATAGACAATCTGGAAGAAATGGATGCATTCCTAGATATGTATAAAGTACCAAAACTGAATCAGGAAGAAATAGAAAACCAGTCAGGAGATTAAAGCAGTCATCAAAAATCCCTCAACAAACAAGAGCCTAATGCCAAGTGGCTTCCCAGAGGAATTCTATCAAACATTTAAAGAAGAATTGATACCTATTATCCTGAAACTGTTCCAAAAATAGAAATGGAAGGAAAACTTCTAAACTCATTTTATGAGGTCAGTTTACCTTGATCCCAAAACCAGACAAAGACCCCAACAAAAAGGAGAATTAAAGATCGATATCCCTAATGAACATGGATGCCAAAATTCCTACTAAAATACTAGCCAATAGGATCCAACAGTACATTAAAAGGATTATTCACCAAAACCAAGTGGGATTTATTCCTGGGATACCAGTTTGGCTCAATATCTGCAAATCAATCAATGTGATACAATACATTAATAAAAGAAAGAAAAAGAACCTTATGATACTCTCAATAGATGCTAAAAAAAAGCATTTGACAAACTACAACATCCTTTCTTGATCATAACTCTTCACACTGTATAGAGAAATGATACATACCTCAATATCATAAAAGCCATTAATGAAAAACCCATGGTGTTTTTTTTTCCATGGGGAAAAATGGAGAGCTTTTCCCCTAAGGTCAGGAATACGGCAAGGATGCCCATTATCACCACTGCTATTCAACATAGTATTAGAAGTCCTAGTCTCAGCAATCAGACAATAGAAAGAAATAAAAGTCATCTGAATCAGCAAAGAGAACTCAAACTTTCACTCTTTGCAGATGATATGATATTTTATGTAGAAAACCCAAAGACTCCACTCCAAAACTGCTAGAACTCATTCAGGAATTGAGCAGTGTCAGGATATGAAATCAATGCACAGAAATGAGTTGCATGTCTACACACCAAAAAGACAGAAGAAAGAGAAATTAAGGGGTTGATCCCATTTAAAATTGGACCCAAAACTATAAGATACCTAGGAATAAATCAAACCAAAGAGGCAAAGAGTCAGTACTCAGAAAACTATAAAGTACTCATGAAAGAAATTGAGGTAGACACAAAGAAATGGAAAAACATTCCATGCTCTCATGGATTGGTAAAACAAATACTGTGAAAAGGTCTATGCTACCTAGAGCAATCTACACATTTAATGCAATCCCTATCAAAATACCATCAGCCTTTTTCAAAGACATGGAACAAATAATCCTAAAATTTATATGGAACCAGAAAAGACCCTGAACAGCCAGAAGAATGTTGAAAAAGAAAATCATAGTTGACAGCATCATAATTCCAGACTTTAAGTGCTATTACAAAGCTGTCATCATCAAGACAGTATGATACTGGTACCAAAAAAAGACACATAGATCAATGGAACAGGATAGAGAGCCCAGAAATGGACCCTCAACTCTATGGCCAACTAACCTTCAACAAACCAGGAAAGATGTCCAATGGAAAAAAGACAGTCTCTTCAACAAATGGTGTTGGGAAAATTGGACAGCCACATACAGAAGAATGAAACTGGACCATTTCCTTATACCACACACAAAAAAAGACTCGAAATGGCTGAAAGACCTCAATGTGAGACAGGAATCCCTCTTGGACCTCAGCCACAGCAACTTCTTCCTAGAAACATCACCAAAGGCAGAGGAAGCAAGGGCAAAAATGAACTGTTGGGATTTTATCAAGAGAAAAAGTTTTTTCACAGTGAAGGAAACAGTCAACAAAATCAAAAGGCAGCTAACAGGATGGGAGAAGATATTTGCAAATGACATATCAGTTAAAGGGCTAGTATCCAAAATCTATACAGAACTTACCAAACTTAACACCCTAAGAACAAATAATCCAGTCAAGAAATAGAAGACATGAACAGACATTTCTGCAAAGAAGACATGCAGATGGCCAACAGACACATGAAAAAGTGTTCAATATCACTGGGCATCAGGGAAATATAAATCAAAACCACAATGAGATTCCACCTCACCCCAGTCAGAAGGGCTAAAATTAACAAGTCAGGACAGGACAGGTGTTGGCAAGGATAGAAAGAAAAGGGAATCCTCCTACACTGTTGGTGGGAATGCAAGCTTCTGTAGCTATTCTGGAAAACAGTATAGAGCTTCCTCAAAAAGTTGAAAATAGAGCTACCCTATGACCCAGCGATTGCACTACTGGGTATTTACCCTAAAGATAATGTAATAGATAAAGTGTAATGATCCAAAGGGGCACATGCCCTATATTTATAGCAGCAATATCCACTACAGCCAAACTATGGAAAGAGCCTAGATGTCCATCAACAGATGAAGGGATAAAGAAGATGTGGTGTATATATACAATGGGATACTATGCCAGCATCAAAAAAAAAAAAAAAAAAAACCTGAAATCTTGCCATTTGCAACAACATGGATGGAACTAGAGGGTAGTATGCTAAGTGAAATAAGTCAATCAGAGAAAGACAAGTATCATATGATCTCACTGGTATAAGGAATCTGAGAAACAAGACAGAGGATTATAGGGGAAGGGAGGGAAAAATAAAACAAGATGAAACCAGAGAAGGAGACAAACCATAAGAGACTTTTAATCTCAGAAAGAAACTGAGGGTTGCTGGAGGGGAGGGGAGTGGGAGGTAGCGATGGGGTGCCTAGGTGATGGACATGGGGGAGGGCACGTTCTATGGTTAGCACTGTGATTTGTGTAAGACTGGTGAATCACACACCTGTACCCCTGAAACAAATAATACTTAATATGTTAATAAGAAATAAAAATAAAAATAAAAAATTATGGAAGATGAAGTATCATATCTGCAACTTCTTTGGAAGCGTTTTAGTCAATTAGAGCAAATACATAAATACATGAATATCTATACACGTATATGTATGTGTACATAAAGAGAGAAATACAAATATAGCAAAATGTTAACAACTGACAAATTTATATGAAGGGCATACAGATAATCATGTTATTTTTTTGAGTTTGGGGTGAGTTTGACAATTTTTAAATTAAAAAGTTGGGGGATATGTTAATAAAAACTTAGGTTAAGTAACTCACTAAACTTCACAAAACTGTTTGAAGAAACAAAAATAATACCCACTTCTGACATTCTTCCTAGGGCTCTTTTCACCCGGCCATTTGAGAAGGAATTTCTCCCAGAAGAATGCATGCAAACCAGAGGGGATCAGCCCTGGACTAAGGTCTATGTGTTTTGTTTTGCTATTTAAATAACAGCATGCATTTTTTTTATTAATTTTTTTTTCCAGCATGCATTTATTTTATTTCTGTGGTATAGTATAAACTTTGTCCTTAGTGTTTATTATTTATTGTTGCTCCTCTGGGTCTCAATTATCTCTCCTTTAAGCATATTTGAGTAATCCACTTAAGTAATCCATTTGGGTTATTCATAATTGAATTTGAGCCTGCTTCCAAAATGTATTATTCTTATCAGTTTCATCCAGAAACTAGAAGGCTCAAACCTGCTGGAAAGAGTCCTGCCAAACTTCTCTGAAGGGAGTGAAATACAGCGTCTTTAGATAACAAATCCCTGGTCTTACCCTCTAGCTCTTAGGATCCAGCAGTATATAATGTTTAAAAAACTTTTTAAATAACTTCTTTCCAAAGTCTATATTTAGGGGAAAAAAAAAAAAAAAAGCCAACTCTCTTCCAGAAAAGTCTTCTACAATTGCAGGAGTATTGTCTTGAATTTGTTTTACACATCAAGAAAACAAAGGAGCTCTTTGTGCAATTAGTGCAAAGGCAACTCAAGGAAATGAAATCACCAGATGTTTGACCTCACTTTGTACTGCTACATTGGTATCAAAGCCACATAGTCAAAATTATTAATATTCTGTTGTGAAAATTTTAACTTTATTTTTAAACCTCTTTTCCTTATTACCTTGTGTACTGGTAATAAACTGGTAAAATTGTGGCTTCACTATTCTCACTATCTCTCAGAGTCACTGTAGTGAGCTGTCTTGCAAGACGCCATCCTGTAGAGATGACATTGGACTCTGATGGTCTCATCCTTATGATTCTAGCTGTGCAATTCTTTTTTTTTTCAATTAAGTTTTAATTTCAATTCCAGTATAGTCAACAAAAGTGTTATATTAGTTTCTGGTGTACAATATAGTGATTCAACAATTCTCCACATTACCTGAGTCTCATCATCATAAGTGCACTTTGAAACCCTTTCACCTATTTCACCCATTGCCCACCCCATGATCTGCCTTTTTTTAAATGAGTACTCTCAGCAAGTTATTTTTTCAATGAGAACATATTTTACATGAAGCACACTTCAGAAAACATGGTTCTAAAAGATATATATATATATATAACATTTCATCCAAGAAAACTAGAATACATATTTTCTTCAAGTACACACAGAAGGCACCCCTGTTTAAATCACATAAAAAGAGACATAAGAAATCTTACAAATTTTAGAAGACTGAAGTCATACCAAGCATAATTTCTAACCACAATGATACAAAAATGCATTGGTGGTTCAGTGGTAGAATTCTCACCTGCCACAATGGTACAAAACTAAAAATCCAAAGCTTGAAAATCTATAATGTAAATATTAAATATTTAATGTGTAAATATTAAACAACACATTATTATGCAGGCAATGAGCCAAATAAGAAATTAAATGACAAATCAAAATATGTCTTAAGACAAAAGAAAAAGAAAACACAATATTCCAAAACCTATGGGATGCAGCAAAAGCAGATGTTAGAGTGAAATTTATACTGTAAATGCTTGTATTAACAACAACAAAAAAAATCAAATAAACAATGATCTAGTGTTCTAGTCCCCACAAAGGACTAGAAAAAGAAGAAACTTAGCTGGAATTTAGTAGAGCAAGAAAAAAAAAACAAAGAAAAATCAGAAATGAATAAAATGAGACAGAATAAACAACAACATAACATTCTAAGTAATGACCAGTTTTTCAAACAAACAAAAAACTGAGGGTTGCTGGGGGGAGGGGGGTTGGGAGAAGGGGGTGGGATTATGGACATTGGGGAGGGTATGTGCTTTGGTGAGTGCTGTGAAGTGTATAAACCTGGTGATTCACAGACCTGTACCCCTGGGGATAAAAATATATGTTTATAAAAAATAAAAAATTAAGGAAAAAAAAAACCAAATAAACAAAATTGGCAATGCTTTAACCACATTAAGTAAGAAAAAAAAAGAGAGAGAGAAAAAACTGAGAAACCAAAATAAGAAATAGAAAACAATGCAACAGATAACCACAGAAATACATAGTGTGATAATAGAGTACTATAAACAATTATACACTAACAAATTGGATAACTTAAAAAATATATATAATTCCAAAAAGTTTACCAATTTAACTTACAAGTTACCAAAATTGAATCATTAACCTTGAATCCAAGAAACGGGATATTTTGTTAGACCAAGAACAAAAATGAAAGTTGAATTAGGAATAAAAAATCACCCACCACAGAAAAGGCCAAAACCACAGGGTTTCATTGGTGAATTCTACCAATTTTTTTAAAAAAATAACTAATGACAATGTTTATCAAAATCGTACAAATAATGGAATACAGGGAACATTCCTTGAAGATAGCACTACCCTGATACCAAGCAAGATAAAGACAATAGGGCACCTGGGTGACACAGTCGATTAAGTGTCCAACTTTTGGCTTTGTCAGCTCAAGTCGTGATCTTAGGGCTGTGAGATTGAGCCCCACATTTGGCTTCATGGTCAGTGTGGAGTCTGCTTGAGATTCTCCCTCTGCCCCACCCACTGGTGCTCTCTTTCTCTCTTTCTCTGAAATAAGTAAGTAAATCTTAAAATATATATATATGAGTATAAAAAATTCTAGTTTGTCTGATGTAAGTATTGCTACTCCAACTTTCTTTTGACATCTATTTGCATGATAAATGTTTCTCCACTCCCTCACTTTCAATCTGTGAGTGTCTTTCGGTCTAAAATGTGTCTCTTGTAGGCAGTATAGATGGGTCTTGTTTTTTTTTTTATCCATTCTGATACTCAATATTTTTTGACTGGAGCATTGGTCTATTTACATTCAAAGTTATTATTTTTTTAAGATTTTTTTTTTTATCTGAGAGAGAAAAAAGAGAGCATGAGCAGAAGGAAGGGGCAGAGAGAGAGGGAGAAACAGACTCCCTCCTGAGCAGGGAGCCAGACACAGGGCTCAATCCCAGGACCCTGAGATCATGACCTGAGTCAAAGGCAGACACTTAACAGACTGAGCTACCCAGGAGCCCATGAAAGCAATTATTGATAGATAAATATTTATTGACATTTTATTATTTGTTTTGTCATTGTTTCTGGAGATTTTCTCTGATTCCTTTTATCAATGCCACTTGTGGTCTTTACTTTTCACTAAAATTACAGGAAACAAACTGAGAGTTGTTGGAAAGAGAGGTGGATAGAGGGATGGAGTAACTGGATGATGGCCATTAAGGAGGTCATTTAAAGTAATGAGCACTGAGTGTTGTATGTAACCAATGAATCACTGAATTCTATCTTTGAAACTAATAATACAGTATATGTTAATTAAGTTGGATTTAAACAATTTTATTTTTAAATCAGAGAGTCCCTTTTAATATTTCCTGCTGGGCTGGTCATGAACTCCTTTAGTTTTTGTTTGTCTGAGAAACTCTCCTTCTATTCTGAATGACAGCCTGGCTGGAGAAAGGATTCTTGGCTGCAAAAGTTTCTCATTCAATACTTTGTATACCGCTCCTTCTGGCTTGCCAAGTTTCTGTTGAGAAATTTCCAGATAGCCTATTGGTTTTCCCTTGTAAATTAAAGAATTCTCTTGTCTTTCTGTTTTTAAGATTTTTTCCTTCATCATCATATTTTGCCAATTTAACAACAAGATGTCTTAGTGCTGGTCTGCTTTTCTTGATTTTGATGGGAGTTCTCTCTGCCTCCTGGATCTGGATGTCTGTTTCTTCCCCAGACTAGGGAAGTTCTCTGCTAATATTTCTTGAAATAACTTTTCTGCCCCCCCACCTTTCTCTCTCTTATTCTTCTAGGACTCCTATGATACGAATGTTATTACATTTGATGGAGTCACTGAGTCCTTAAGTCTATTCCTGTGTTGCATAAATCTTCTTCCTGCTTTTGTTCACCTTCATTGCTTTCCATGACTTTGTCTTCTAGGTCACTAACTTATTCCTCTGCTTCTTCCAGCCTGCTGTTCATTGTATCAAGCCTATTTCCAATCTCATTTATTGCCTTCTTCATCTCTGATTCTTTTTTTACTCTTTTATCTCTATGATAAGGTTCTCATTGATGTCTTCTATTCTTTTCTCAAGACCAGTGAGTATCCTTATGATTGTTGTTTTCAATTCTCCATTAGGCATATTACTTATATATGTTTCACTTAAATCTCTGGTCTTGGCTTTATCTTGTTCTTTCATTTAGGATATATTTGTCCATCTTGGCATTTTGTCTAAGTCTCTGCTTTCTTCTTCTGTGTTAGAAAACCCAGTTATATCTGCTGCTCTGAAAGTTGTGTCTACTGCTACTGAAAGTAATGGCCTTATGAAAAAGAGGTCATGTAGTGTCTATGGCCTGGTTTCATGTGCTCTATTGTTTGTTGTGGCTGTTCTATTTTTCAGCTGAGCCATCTGCAGAGGCTCTCTTTGCATGCTCTGGGTAGTGTTTGGTCCTTGGTCTGAATGGGGCAAGTTTTAACTAGGTGTGAAGTGGTTTGCTTGTGAAATGAGACCTGACACTAACCCCATCAGAATTGAAGCCCTGTAGAACTTTCTGGTCAGGAGATGTGGTATAGGCAGGGACTTGTGCTGGTCTTCTGGGGGAGGGACACTCTGCACTGGGACTAAGGCAAGTTTGCCTGGGAAGGGCAGTCCTGTAAGAGTCCAGGGGGTGGTACTTAGTGTAAGCAAGTCAGGTAGCCAGTGTGGCATGTTTCTGCTTCCCACCAGTGGTTCTGTGTTTATGCTGAGGAGCAAGAGAGGGAAATTGTGCTGGCCTATTTCCCTGTTCCTGGAGAGCCATCTCTGTGAATGTTGCCTCCCAGGGGCACTATCCAAGATGAGTGAATAATCTCCCCACTGTGTGCTCAAGGTGTTCTTCAGATCACTCTGCCCTGGGTTGTTTGCCTGAACTCTCTCCATGAAAAGGGCACTGCCCTCTGAGCTCTATCCCAAAGCCTGCTGACCTTTTAAATTCTAGGCTTTATGCTTTGCTGGTTGCAAGAATTCACAAAATTCAGCCCCTCTCATTTTCTAAGCCAATTTTTCTCCTTGTGCTTTCTCCTGTTTGCTTCTCTCTCTCTCTCTCTCTCTCTCTTTCTCCCTCCCCCCTCCCTTGCAACCACATCTAGCTGTGTAATTCTAACTGTAATAGCTCACAGGAATATAGTTTGTTCTATAGTTAATTTTGCATAACTTTAGGTTTACAAAGACTTGATTGTCTAGCAGGTTTAATCTTTTCATCCTTTTTTTCAATTGTTTTTACCTCTTTTTAACATTATTAATTATTACATATTCATTATACCCAATTTGGAAAAAACAGAAAAGTAAAAAGAAGAGAAGAAATTATATACAATTTTCCCACCAAAATACTGTTTACTTATGCTATCAATTTATGGTGAATATTTTAATGACCTCTAAAGTATACCACTTGATATTTTTCTATAAAAAAATGAAAATATTCATGTACCCACCACACAACCAAGAAACCAAATAACTTCAACATCACAGAAAATTCCTTCATGCACTCTTCCAGCCAGTAAACCTCAGCTTCTATCAACATAGAAAATATTGCATTTTGTTTGACCTGGTATTGAACTTTTTATGAAAGGAATCATAACATGTATGCCCTCTTTTGTGTCTAGCATAATTCTCCCAAAATTTCATCTGCAAGATTCATCTGTGTTTTGGCATGTGGTTGTGACACATTCTTTTTATTTACTCTATAATATTCCATTTTGTGAATTTACGGTAATTTACTTATGGATAATTATGGCTTTTCTCCAGTTTTCAGTATTACAAATAATGTTTCTACCAAGTTCTAATACATAACTTTTGAACTACATATGTACTTCTTTCTGCAGATTATATGCTTAGGTGTGCAATTTCTTAGTCACCAAATCTACATGTAGTTTTAGGGGATACTGCCAGTGTTCTAAAATAACTGAGCCAATTTACACTCCAGCAATTTATAAGAGCTCTATTATCTCATTATAAGTGAGTGTTTTTTGTTGTAATGGAGGTGTGAGGTATCCTATTGTCATCTTATGCTGCATTTCCCTGATGCAGAGAGATGTTGAATACATTTTCATGAGTTTATTGGCCACTTGAATATTGTAATTTGTCAAATAGCAGTTCCAAGATGTTACATATTTTTTAGTTGGGGTTTTGTCTTTTACTTATTGATTTGTAAGAGTTCCTGATACAAATCCTTTATTGGATATACATAATTGTAAATTTCCCAGCCTGTGGCTTCTTTTTTTATTCATAAAGGTGTCTTTGGAAAGCTGAAGTTCTTAATTCTAATGAAATCGAATTTAACAATCATTTACTTTAGTATTACTGCTTTTTTGTGTTTTCTGAGAAATGTTTATCTGTCCTAAGGATATGAAGATTTTTTCTGTTATCTTCTAGAATCCTTATTATTTTTATCTTTTACACAATCTATGAACCATCTAGAATTGATCATTGTATGTGAACCAAAGTAGTGAAATAGTGCCATAATCTATCTTTTTCATCATGGATAGCCAAATAACTCTGCACTATTTGCTAGATAATTCTAATTTCCCCACTGCAATCCAATACACATTTGTGACATCTCAGGTGACCATTTACCTATGGGTCTATTTCTGGACTCTTCACTCTGCTTCATTTGTTCCTTTGCCATTGAATCAAATCCATACTTGTAATTTATTTTATTTACAATAAATCTTGATATCTAATCTAAATCTTTCTACAACATGATTTGGCAAATGGACAGAGAAGGAAAAGTTGCACAGAGGTTTGAGTCAACTCAGTGAGCTTCCTTTCTTTCCCAGATTTTAGCTACTGAAGTCCTGGCTGCCTTCATTGACATCTGAACTTTTTGCTTTTTGCATTTTATTCAGATCTTTGGATTTTTTTTTTTTCATCTTGATGGTTTGTATGATACTGGCTAGATCAGCATAAAGCCATGTGTGGTTATTTTTTCATCTTTAAAGCAAGTTACAAAGTAAATAAGAAACAAAGTCATCCAGCCAACGTCTTATTACTGGTAATGGATGGAAAGTGAAACCTAATCTACATGTTTCTATTATCCCAGAAATTAATGCCTGTTTTAAATGTTTCTGTGTATCTCCAACTAGAAAATTATGCTAATATTTACAACAGAAAATTTTCTTTCCTTGCTATATCACAGTATAAAATAAAGACAAATCAAATATCTTAACTAAAGTTATGGCTACTTACAGAGTAACACCTTTGGCAAACCATTAAACATCAATCCTTCAAAGTCTTGAGAGAAAAGAAAACACTATGCCAGATCTTTCAATAAAAACAAATAAGTGAAATAGTGACTGTTGATTTATCAACATGATAAAAAGCTCTCATGAGATGAGGCATAGTGAAGATTTCTCATCACATTATATCAAACATAATATCATACCTTAAAATTATATCTTATTTGAGAAATATTTTAAATGTTGAGATTTTCTTACAAAAAATGATAATTTGGTACTGTAAAAAAAGCATACAACAAGGAGCTCAGAATTATACCAGCCAAAAGGTTTATTTTTCCCTAACTTTCATGAATATACCGGCATAAGTATAACTCTGTTGGGTCCTTGGAACTCATTGAGCAATTAGGGTTTCACCACACTGGTCTAGCACATGTTCTCCAATCCCAGCAGCTTTTCAGTGTCCCATTTCTGACCTCATTCCTTTCCCTCTTACACAACTTACTACTTAAGTGACCCATCATCTGTTATTCCAGGGAACTAGCCTTCCTGAGAGCTATCATGAGAAACAATATAGCTCAGCAGTTAACAGATCAATGTGTGGGTGAATCTTGACTCTGCCCCTTTCTAGATGTATGAATGGGGGTTAATTACATGACAGTTATGAATCTCAGTTTCCTAATCTGTAAAATGGAAATAAGAACATCTATTACACAGTGCAAAATGGAGTGAGAAATGGAGCTAATGTACATAAAACAACCAGTATAGAATGAGGCTTGTAATTAACACCACAAATGGTAATTTTTCATCTTGGTTTTTTCATAAAAATATTTAGACACAAATTAATAATAAGTATGGCTTCTAGCAAAAGAGGAAATGGACTGTTTATTAATAACTGCAGTATTATGAGCTATAATTCCAAAATGTGGCCAAACTACAGTAAAGATCATCATTTTGCTTCACTCTTCAAAAAACTTTTAAGTGGCAACTGTATTGAAAGAAGAGATTTGATAACGCTTGGTAATATTAACAATTTGATAAATTAATAAGATATTTGGTTTTCTATCATCTACTTATCTCAGTAGATAGCAATTGAATGCTTCAATGATAGTGCTCCCCAAGTGCCAGACCCCCTAAAGATGCTCATTAAAATGCAAATCTTTGGGTCCCTCCTTAGAAGTGTTAAATCAGAATCTTTGGGGAAGAGAACTAGCCATCTTCATGGCCAAAAGCTCCCCAGGAAACTTTTTTACATATTATGGTTTGAGAACAACTGCTTTATTGTTAAGTAAGAAATAAACTTTGCAGTTTTTACTTTCTTATGCTCTTATATCACCCCAACCAGAGATATTGTGATAAAGTATGTGTATTCAGGCATCAATTATTGGAAAGAATCCAGGTGGGAAAAATACAAGTATAAAGTTATAATTTCAACCCTGAAGTTAGAAGAACTGCCTTGGCTATAGCACAGTGATAAATTCAGCTAGGTTGAAAATACTATTAACTTGATTACAAAAATATTATGTCAAGAAGATTAATATACCCACATAGTTCTAACAACACTGAATATTCTTAACTTCCAGTGATTTTGCCCTATGGATTAATCTAAATGCAACATAAATAATTTTAAATATAGAGCAATGTTAGTACCTGTAAGCCCCCTATCATCATCTCTCATATCATTCTACTCTCTTCCCTTATAGTAGTTGCCATATTTTTATTACAGGTTTTACAGTTTTAACAGCTGGGTCTTTGTTTATGGATCATCCACAAGGTCAGACTATCTGCTATACCACAGCGAGGACCTGTGTATTTTGGTCTGGACCCTAAGCCAGCAAACTGCTAAGCAGACCACAGATAATAAATATCTGTTGAATGAATAAAATGAGTGTTTTAGACTTTGAAAATTTTTATCAGATCTTAACCATGAAGTTGTAACTTTTCCTCTAAATACATGATTTTGTGGTATTTGTGGTATTACAAATAAGGAGATCCAGTGGCATAATGGTGAAAGCATGGATTTCATAGTCACAAGACCATGAATTTTTATTTATTTATTTATTTGACAGAGAGAGAGAGATCACAAGTAGGCAGAGAGGCAAGCAGAGAGAGAGGAGGAAGCAGGCTCCCTGTGGAGCAGAGAGCCCGATACAGGGCTCAATCCCAAGACCCTGAGATCATGACCTGAGCCGAAGGCAGAGGCTTAACCCACTGAGCCACCCAGGTGCCCTAAGACCATGCATTTTTATTACATGCCTATTGCTTTGGCTATAGGATCCATAAAGAAAGTATTTAATTATTCTTTTAGTTTCTTCAACCATGAAGCTTTCCAAACAAATATAATATAAAAGACAACTAGATAAGTAGGACTACTTCCCAGATTCAGAAGGTAGTAAAAATATAGGTAGTGGAAAGAAGCAGAGAATTTCTGATTACAAGAGCACTAACAAGTTTCCACTCCCATACTAGTTATCTTTAGTCTCCAAATGACTTTTCATGGCAATCTGCAATCCAACTAGATTATAATTTTAGAAAACTCACAGATAAGCATAAGTACTCACAGAGTGTTCAAATTCTTGAGTTTCTTGAAGGCACTCCCAGGAATTTCTTGTATTCTGTTAAACCTCAAGTCTCTGGGAACATAAAAAGGAGAAATATTATAATATTTATGATTAATATTTATATGATATATTTATATAATATATTATTATATTATATATTATATTATTTTTTTAAGATTTTATCCATTTATTTGACAGACAGAGATCACAAGTAGGCAGAGAGACAGGCAGCGAGAGAGGAAGGGAAGCAGGCTCCCCGCTGAGTAGAAAGCCCCATGTGGGGTTTGATCCCAGGACCCTGGGATCATGACCGAGCTGAAGGCAGAGGCATCAACCCACTGAGCCACCCAGGCACCCCTATATATTATATTATTAATATATAATATAATATTTATGATTATTATTTCCAGAAGTCTAAAAACTAATTCTATTTTTATAAATAAATTATGGCACTGAAGGACTAACCACGAGACAGAATTAGGTACATTATGCATAATTGTTAGGTACATATGTTGTTTATAGCAGATTATGCATATCAGGTGCTATATGCTAGTCTAAAGACACCAGAAAAGTGCAGCTAGTTACAGATCTCTTCAAAGTGTTAAAAGCAGTTACACCATTTCCATTTGTCATATTTGTCTGGCACTAAAACAAATTCTGTATATGGCAACATGCCAATTGAGCATAATAAATTTGAACGATATTGATAGGTCAGATGTCACTTATCAATTCAACATATCATCATTACTTGGGTTTAAGCAAAATTATTATTAATTAGTTATTTTTTCTTCATAGTCCAGGAACATAACGGCCTTCTAAGGAAATATTAAAATACGTAAACAAACAAACAAACAAAAAAATTAGTGTAAGAGAGGCAGCCAACATTCTCTTTCATCAATTAATACATTACTTTATTCAACATTTAAATTACTGAATGCCAACTACATTGCCACATAAATAATAGGAACACAAAGATGAACAATATATATGGTCCTTGCTACTGAGCAGGCACAGTTGAGTTGAAGATTACAAACAAATAATTACAGCACTAGGATATAAAGTATCAGTGGTACAACAGAGCAACAAACAAAATGTTCTGCACAGATAGCCACCTTAGGTATTGGTCTGCCTAGACCCTCTTTCAGTGAGAGAACTCACTTCACTGCCTATGATTTTGGTGGAAATGTCAGTCATGTGCCCTTCAAGAGGGTGACTAAGGCCAGACAACTGTCTCCTTGGACACACTCTTTCTTCTGTGGGGAGCATATGACTCAAGCAAAGCAAATTGGGGGCATTCATGAGCTGCTGAATAAAACAGTTATGCTCTGTGTTTGGGATCAGAGATTATGAAAAATGAGTATCTATGACCATAAGTGTCCAGACTAGAAAATAAAGTCAACTAGAGACAAAAAGGTGAAAATATGGGAGAAGAAAACAAAGCCCTGCATCCAGCTATGCCTGAGATCAAACTTCCCTCCATCTTTTTAGTTATCTAGGCAATAAACTGTAAGTTTGATAATTTATTTGAGCTGAGTTTATATCACTAATGTAAGGATCACAAGAAAAAGATGAAAAAATTGTTCAGAAATATGAGACCCATGGGCAATGATATTGCAAAAACTTCACAGAGCATTAGTGTGTCAGGAAACCAACAAACACAAAAGCAAAAACAAAAAAACAAAATATGTACTCCCCCTCAACTAATTCCTCAAAATAAAATTTTTCACCACCATAAAAAGTAGTACTATTTTAGAATACTTGACTCAAAAATCTTTATAAGATTATCTTAAAATTCTATCAGTTTATATTTCTCTTGAGTTGACTTAGAAGGATATTGCAATTTTATGGGAGCTTTTTCAATTAAAATAATTAAATTCTGTCACCAAGAAAGAAAAGAGATGCATGACATTTTTTTAAAAGGTATTCAATCAAAATAACTCATTGTGACTATACGTCTTTGTAAGACGGAATGCACTGCTTAAACATCATACATTGTTATTTGGTCTGTACTATATTTTTAAAAGAAACTTTATAAATTATGTGAAATTCTCACTATAGACCTACAAGGTATAAAAGAAACTTTATAAATTATGTGAAATTCTCACTATAAACCTACAGGAGATAACGTTATATAAATCCAAATACTATAGGCCCTTCGTTTCCCTTCAAAACAGAAGCTTCAAATTACAGAAAAGACTGTCCTCTCGCATCAAACCATAAATCCTAATAGTCCTCCCAAATTGAGCTTCTAACAATACAAGGGAGTAAATATAAAAAGATAAATCACTTTCTTTTTTAAGGCTTTGAAATTTTTAAAAAATTCAGAAAAGTACAAATAAGAGTATTCTTTATTATCCATATCCAGAATTAACAACTGCTTTCACTTGATATAGTTACTTCTATTCACAGTTCCACACATTTTTATTTTGATTATACAAATCACATGTAAAAATATATTACAGGTGAAGTAAAAATCTCTTTTAACCACTACCTTAATTTTAGCTATGTCTCCTTTCAAATATAACCTCTCTCCTGAGTGTGATGTTTCTCTTTAGACACACAAATATATATAGGTATATGAATATGTAAATAAAAAAGTAAAATGTATACATATAAAAATATGAAAATAAACATAATGGAGGTAAATATAGAATAGTTAGTGTTTTTAAATTTACAGAAATGGAATTAAACTTTCTGTGGTTTTTAAAACTTCTCTTTTTCCCCCTCTACTGCATCTCTTCTAGGTCGTTCTCGGACACATAAAGATCTAGATATTTATCCTCAACTGTTCTATAATATTTCACTATGCAGACACAGTTCTTTTATATATCCTCTTACTGACAGTCATTTTGACTGTTATCAATTTTTTGCAACATTTACAAATAATATTTCAATAAACTTGCATACATATCTCCTTGTCCACTTGAAGAAATATTTCTCTGGAACGTATTTAGAATTAGGATTGCTAGATCACAATGTATGCACAGCTTCAGTTCTACAAAATGATGCCAACTCTGAATTCATTTTCAATTAAATAATACAGCAGTAATACATAATATATGTAATTAAAAATAATGCAAAAAGATGGTTGAACTAATCACCACATTTTAAATTTAAACTTTTCACTAATCAATTTAAGAGTAAAGGTATTAGTTAGAATGGCCAAAGTTAGCAAGACAGGAAACAAAGAGTATTGGAGAGGATGTGGAAAAAGGGGAACCCTCTGACACTGTTGGTGGGAATGCAAGTTGGTGCAGCCACTTTGGAGAACAGTGTAGAGATTCCTTAAGAAATTAAAACTAGAGTTTCCCTATGACCCTGCAATTGCACTACTACTGGGTATTTACCCCAAAGATACAGATGTAGTGAAAAGAAGGGCCATCTGTACCCCAATGTTTATAGCAGCAATGGCCATGGTCACCAAACTGTGGAAAGAACCAAGATGCCCTTCAACGGACGAATGGATAAGGAAGATGTGGTCCATATACACTATGGAGTATTATGTCTCCATCAGAAAGGATGAATACCCAACTTTTGTAGCAACATGGATGGGACTAGAAGAGATTATGCTGAGTAAAATAAGTCAAGCAGAGAGAGTCAACAATCATATGGTTTCACTTATTTGTGGAGCACAACAAATAGCATGGAGGACGTAGGGAGATAGAGAGGAGAAGGGAGTTGGGGGAAATTGGAAGGGGAGGTAAACCATGAGAGACTCTGGACTCTGAAAAACAATCTGAGGGTTTTGAAGGGGTGGGGTGGGAGTTGGGGAAGCCAGGTGGTGGGTATTAAGGAGGGCACGGATTGCATGGAGCACTGGGTGTGGTGTAAAAATAATGAATTCTGTTACGCTGAAAAGAAATTTAAAAAAAAAGAGTAAAGGTATTAAGTGTGTTGGTTATCAAAATTCCCTTTGTCTTCACTAACAAGCAAGAATAAGTTTCCTGTCACAGAGTAGTGTGGCAAGTTGTCCACTGTCGCAAGGGTTATTTAGGGGGCTGTGAGATACATGATGCACAGTTCTCACTGCTCAAGTAGCCACAGAGAAGCAGCTTTCCAGAAAAGCAAAGCACACTTTAAGAGACCCAAAGATTATTTCCCCCTTAACTTAAAACTCTTAAAAGACATATTTAGATGCACCAAAGTTAGCATGTTAACATTCATGTTCTTTGTCAATATATTCTACCACATAAACTTGTGTAGTTAGGCAGATTATAAACTAAAACTCTAAGGAAAGACTTCCCTTCCTAGTTTTAATTGCTGCATTTTAGAATTGTATATGGATTGCTGAAAGTAGTATTTACCATACCTTTTCATGAAATTACACTAAAAGATCATCTGAATTCAAATGACCACCAAATTTGGATCATACTACCTTCTTTGTAAATAAGTTTATCCAAAAATAATTATTTATTTTCCCATATTGCCTCTATTATGTTCAAGATGGATCACTAAAATTTCACCCACAGAAAATTTGTCATTTATATAAAACTTCACTTAGCATTATTTGTAGCATTATTTTTTCACTCTTTGCATAGAATTACAATTGAATTTTTATATATCCTGCACAATTCATCCCTTTATGATATATGTAATATTGATAAAAAATATTCATAAAAATAATTATTATGTAGCACAATTTTCATCCTATTCACTTTTCACTGGAATTCAATTTGGAAACAACTTTAGGAAAAGCAGCAAGATGAAAACTGAGCTCATGGTGCTTACTGGCAAGTGGTCAACATGAGTTTGTCTGTTTATCTGTCTGCCTGGCCTGTCTGCCTCCAGCTCAAGTTGTTAAAGCTGAAGAAGAAATGTTTAATGATTTTTATGGTGAGAAATTTGGAATTGATGTTTTTAACCAATAAGAGATGGGTTTTAGTTCAAATTTAATCCAAAAGATTCTCCTTCCAAAATGAGTTTTAAATGATTCCTCCATTGTACACAGAGGGCAGAGAATAAGCATGGACAGACAGCAAGGTGAACTAGCCTTAAACAAATTAACATAGCTCAAGATCATGTTATTTAGTTCCTTCATGGAACAGGGCACAGCACGCCCACATCACCGCCCATTACACACCTTCTGGGTGGGTTGGATGGAGCTATACTATGTCTGTGTGGAAAAATCCAGAGAAAGATCTCACAGAGTGATAGAGATGTTAGACCTTTCCCAGAGGTTCTGAGGTTCCCAGTATATTTTATAAATGCCAGACATAGGGCACATTTTTTGAAAACATTAAACAAGTGGGTATTTAAACATAAAAAATAAAATTGTAATTTGTCCACAGATGATAGTCCAGTTTAAGTTATAAGACGAATTCAATGCTCTTAAAAAACACTATCAGCCTTCCCCTGACTGAATGCATAGGTCATTGGGAGAGAATATCAAAATCTAAATTTGAGATCTTGAATTTAAGACCCAAGCTACACAGGTCATCTATTCCCACTGTGGTGGGGACCACCACTACAATAAACCTGTAGACCATCTCAAACTAGGGCACTATTGGGAGGTCTACAGGTTTATTGTGAGCAGATGCCTGAGGTAAGGGGGCCCATGCCTAGCCATTTTAGCTAAGAACCTGGCACTGAGAGAGCAAAACAAGTAAGGGAAACTCTCAGAGAGCATCAATTTAACAGGCTGATTTCTGTCTGAGTGTGCTACTTGTTTCCTCATAAGTGAAAAATATTCATTCTGGCAGAAAGCCTATCTTCATGAAAAAAAGATCAAGCAGATCTGTACTTGAGCCAGAAGCATTCTTGTTGAAGGCAGGGATGCAACTAAGTCACTGCAAAGTCAAAAGCATAAAACTGCAGAAATAACGTAAGCAGGATCTTGTCTCCCCTGGCTTCCAGGAAGGGCGGGAGGGAGTAAGATAATTCCTGATAGCCCGGCCATCATCTCTCCCAGGAGCGCACACTTGTGCACTCTTTCCTCTGTTCTGTCTCTGGAGTCGAAGCCATTTGCGTGCTCTGCTCCCTGCAGCCAGGTTCCCTATAGTTCTGATCCTAACTGCTAGAGCGTCCCAGCCTCCATCTCCTTTCTCAGCTGCTGTTCCTTGTGCCATCTCCTCATCCATGGGTTCTAAACTGTCCAGACCTTGGAATCAGGGGAAGAATGTAACAGATCTCTCCACAACTTCACCTACCACCCTAAAACATCTTTCTTTTTCCATCTTACAGCTCTTTCAGAATAGAAATTGGAAAAACATTTTCCAGGTGAGGAAGAGCAGCAGGAGGACACCACTGAATGCATGGCTTGCCTGATTTCCAATCATGTTCTTTGGTTCTCTCTGATCTCATTTTCATTTCCCTCCTACCAAGGGTCAAGCAGCCAGAGCTTGAGTCTATCTTCTGTTGCTGTTTGTCTGGCTTGATGTTAACCTGTTATGAAGGGTAATTTATGTCAACTTGACTAAACCATGGTACCCAGATTTTGGTCAAGCACCAGTCTAGATATTGCTGTGAAGGTATATTTTTATATGTGATTAACACCAAAATCAGTAAACTTTGAAAAAGCAGATACCCTCCCTAATGTGAACCCTAAAATGATCATCCAATCGCTTAAAGTCTTTAAGAGGAAAAGACTGAAGTGTTTGAGAAAGGGGGAATTCTGCCTCCAATGCCCTTCACAACTGAGTTGCAAATCAACTCTTCCCTGGGTCTCCAGCCTGCCAGCCTCCTCTTCAAAATTCAGACTTGCTAACCCCCACAAAAGCATGAGCCAGTTCCTTAAAATGAATCCTTCTCTCTTTTTTCTTTCTCTGTCTTAGAAAGAGCCTATTGATTTCCTCATTCTATTGGTTAAGTTTCTCTAGAAAACCCTTCCACACCCAATATGACCCTGGCAAAAGTGGAAATGACGGTGTTCATTCATTCCTTCATTCAGTGTAGTTTTTCAGAAGACATGGCTCACACTTGGCCAAGTGCCATCCTTTGTAAGGGAGAGGCAAGTAGTTTCAGTGAATGAAAAAGCCAGGGGTAAGAAAGGGTTGAACCCCTGGCCAGGGAGGCTCAGCAAAGTTTTCCAAACCTGTATGGAAAATTCACAGTCACAGAAGGGCCTCCCAAGTTCAGATCTGCGTCTCAGAATTCTCTGAGGAGAGTAGCTCTGAGGAGTCTTCACTCCTGACAGGTGCTGCTTCTGTGAAAATCATCACTAGCTGTACGGAGACCACCAAGTAAAGAGCACAAGAAAGAAAGGGCCGGTCTCATGTGAACATTGCCTGGGGTTGGTGCTGGGTAGATAGTACTGGCATTTTTCTTTTTTTTTCACGTTTGATACCTAGCTACATACCTTCAACAATGGCTAAAGTATCTATACATAAATCACAATACTATAAAGACTTCAAAGAAGATATTAGAACAACCTTATAATAGTTTTTCAATCTACCTTCTTTATTTTGCTCTTCAATGAAATTTCCAGCCTAGCTCCACACTATTTTCCAGAAATGGATTATAATCACTTCTCAAACTATGAATTAAACCAAGCTGGACTTGTTCACAAAATCCCCAGGATGAGGAAATCAGTTAAACAATAGCACTGGTTTAAATCAATTAAACAATGGCACTGAGAGCCATCAGGTGCTCACAGAAAGTTAAAATTGGAAGGTAACAAGGGAACATACACACAAAAGACTTAGGTTGTGCTTTTCTCTAATTTCCCAGTTTCTTACAAGGAACAAGTATGCTATTATAATCTTGAAGAACTTGAACTTTTTAAAAAGAAGTTGTCTTACAGATTAATTAGTCCAACCTCTGACTCTATGTGTAAGACAAGAGGGAAAAGAAAAGGGAGAGGAAAGAAGTGGAATGTAAGTACATATTCATCCTGGCTAAATCTGAACATTACCTTTTCAAGGCAGTTGTTAATATGTTGATTTCAGAATTGGAACTTTTCATTCAAAACATTTCACTCATCTCAAAGCAAAGCAAGTGGCCATGGGGAATGGCTCTCAAGCGTGTCTGCTTACAAAGTAGGTACTGTCTACAGACTCCCACCTAACCTTAAACTCCTCCTGAGGAAAATAGGCCTAGGACAATGGAAGGGCACATTCATCATCTGCCAGCCACAGAGGACCAGAGGTTGTATCAGAAAACAGTCTTCCTGATTCTCTTTTTATTATAATTTCCACCTCATTATCCTAAACCAAATTCCCACTTCCCTCAGACAGGGCAGTTAGCATTTCATTTAAATCCTTTGTCTTCCAGAGGTTACGTGGTTAGAATTAACAAATACCCTATGCTTGCACAAAGGAGCTAACAATGAAAATGTCAATGGAAGGTGTGAACCAGTCCAAGGTAAGTCAGTATGAACTTGAGTGTCCAGCTGCATCACTGAGGTCATTAAAGGCATCCAAATATAAAAGAAAGCATTATAATTTTGAAGCATGGAGTTCCTGTCTGTGGAAACCTAAAGAGAACAGACAACCTGACAAAATAGTTCCAGACTTTTTTCTTTCTTTGTGAACGTGGTCCTTCCAGCAGATGTCACTAAAGAGCAGGCCACTCTTGTAGGTTAAAGAAATGATTTCAAGGGAGATGAGGTGGTTTAATATGTCCTAAATTTCACAGTACCAGGAGGACTAGACTATAGGCTTAATAGTGTTCCCCGAATCCCATTCACTTGCATGTGAAAATAGCAGTCAGCAACAAAGCTTCACTCTGAGGTGATAATATACCACATTGCATAAAATAATGTTTTTTGATACAAAAGTTGGGTATTTATCCTTTCTGATGGAGGCATAATACTCCATAGTGTATATGGACCACATCTTCTTTATCCATTTGTCTGTCAATCTGAGCGTTTTGAAGGGGCGGGGGGTGGGAGGTTGGGGGAGCCAAGTGGCGGGTATTATGGAGGGCACATATTGCATGGAGCACTGGGTGTGGTGCATAAACAATGAATCCTGTTACACTGAAAAGAAATTAAATAATAATAATAATAATGTTTTTTGGAGAATAAGAAGCTGTGACTGAATCTTCACATAAAACTCAAATGTAACCTCTTGAATGTAAAGACATTGCTAACTTTGTCATTTGAGTGAAAATATATTTCAAAATAATAAGATTTAACTTTTTAAATTAATTACTTAACATAATTCATACTATTAGGATCATTATAATACTATGCAGCAATATGAACATTTCTGTCCCCTCTTTTCATGTTAAGCATGGCTTATCCGAATGTCCCTGTGCTTGGGAGAGTGGCCAACACCATTAGATCCAGCATTAGATCCTGCTAGACAAGTATGCCACATGAGCCAATAAACACAGTCTGAAAGAATATTACAGAAGCCCTGAGATCAGACTTGGTTATGTTTTTATCTTGGATTACATTTATCTTGTTTGTCCTTCCCGTTTCTTACTATTAGGTTGCTACTTTGTTCTGGGGTTGTTAGAAAGATCTCCTTTGACCTGGTTCTCCACCATGTATTTGATGACCAAGGGCTTGTCAGGGGTGAGATTCATTTCCAGGATGCACTGTGCCACAGGATAAAGTTGATCTTGTTTGCATGTCACATATCTAGCTCCATAACTCCCCATACCTCCCCGTCTCTCCTTAGGCACACTGGAGTGAAATGGGCCAAACTTTTGGTCACATTGTTTCATAACTCTACATATGTGCACTTGCTGTTCCTTTGTTTGGAATGCCCTGTCTTTTCTTTATCACATGTTCAAGTATTCTCCAAGACAACATGCAAATATCACCCCCATGATAAAACTACCTTTGAAGCAGCCTCACAGTTGTTCAGAAGGAAGCACACATAGCCAGTAATAGCAGCTCTGTCACCTGCACTGGCTACTTGGGTGTCCCTCATCATCAATATCAACTGCCTTCCATGATGTAATGTTGGGATGACCCTCCAAATCCATCCTTTATTTCCTCAGGGAAACATGCTCTCTGGGGTCCTATGTGATCCTTCAAGGCGTTTGCAATGGGAGGCAATTTAGCGTTGTGATTTGGAGTGCAGGCTTCAGAACCAAAGAAGCACACTGAATTGGGTCTTGGCCACTCCCCAGCCATGTGACTTTCAACAGGCCCATACTCTCTCTGGGGTTCCTCATCATAAAACGTTGATGATGTTACTCAGCCCATTCTATTAAATATCATAATTCACCCAAACCATTTAGAGTAGTGCTTAGCATGTGGTAAATGCTAGTAGTTGTAATATTACCACCGTCAATAAAATTCTATTATTATAGCATTTTAAATACAACATTGTAATTTTCTAATTATAGTGTCTGTGCTTCCCACCCAACACAGATAAATTGGGAGCTTCTTAAGAGCAGGAAATATGTCTGTCATCTTTGTATACATAGCATAAAGTTTGCTATAAAGTACTTGAGCATAAGTACTGAAAGCATTTAATAACAATAATCACAATAATAATAGTAGGATGAATCAGCTATGGTTCACAATAGGCAATATAGGAAATACTAGAAATATAAAACAAATGAAAAGTGAGGTTTCAGTTCAGCTGCATATAAGACACTCATCAGTAAATGAAAAATCAACCTTTGTAAATATTAGTGAAAACACTCTTATTCAAAACCCATTTTGCAGAAAGAAAAAAGAAATTCAGTTAACTTAATGTATAGTTATTCCTCTATTAAACTAGACACTGACGTTTACAATTTTGTACCTGGGAGTCACACACAAGATTGGCCTGATTATTGGGAAATGTGACCTGTTGCTACAGACAATGATAGGAAATCGAATCTCCATATACAACTACTTCATTCCTATAACTATCAGAAAAGCTGACAAAGATATTAGATTTTTCAATAGCCTCAACTTCTCAAATATGTGATGTCTTTTTGGAAAATACATTTCTGTCTATAATTTTAGTAAATTATTGAACACTTTTGCTTCTGTCTCCCATAACAAGATTTGCATGCCAATGATAACAACTGGAGGAAAAAATCTAATTTTATTTCCAAAAGAAGTAAGCCTCTATATTTAGTATTTTTGTTGCATCTATTTGTCAGCTTACTAAAGGTGACTTTCTCCTTTATCATTTCATTCAAATTGTCCTGGCCCAGGCCACCTATGCACTCTTGATGGATAAAGTCAATGAATGTGTTTGAGTCATCATTTTACTTTGTCTTTTGGTGGCATTTGATAATGTTAACTCCCTTCCTCATTAAGCCCTCCTGGATTTTCTCCTTTCTCTCCTAATAGACTCCTTTTCCAGGTCAGGTTCTTTTTGTTTGCCTCTTAAACACGGATGTCTCCAAGGCTATGCTTTAGGCCCTCTTCTTTCCTCCCTTAACCTTCTCAAGCAATCTTATCCACTATTTTGGTTGCATGAAACTATGTAAAAGCAAAGAAATGTGAATTATGTATGAGTAACATGTGTGTGCCTATACACACATACATTCAGGTATATAAAAACACACACATACCAAATCTCTACCTTTTTCTTAGATATCTACCACATTCTCCATGCCTGACATTAATCCAGCCACTTGATCTCCCTAAGAGATAAAGGTTCCAAAGGCACCTCAACTTTCTCCAAAGCCTTGTTCTTAATATCCACCCAGACACAAAATCACAGGCCTAAGAACACATTTGTATAGCTATCAAGTCCCCTCTGAGTCCTACCCCAGGCTAGTTCTACACCCACATCATCACCATCCAGACAATCCACATGCTCATGGACTCTCTACATGCCCCTTGCATGCAGCTGTGTAGGATTTCTGTAGGAAAGCAATCATCTTTGTTTTGTTGTTGATTTATCTTAACCTTCGCAGTTTAAAATCTTTCAGTGGCTCTCCATTGTCAGCAGAGCGGAACTGTAACTGCTTATATTGTATATGAAGCCTTCCCTGATTCCCCTACTTCCCAGACTTTCACCTGTGAAGACTTCTGGCACCCTATGTTTTAGCCATGCCAAAGTACTTTCGATCTCTAGAAACTTCAAAATGTATCATGCTTTTATGGCTTTTGGTTTGTTGTTCTTTCTTTCTAGAATTTCTTCTCACCATCCAACCTAGAAAAAACAATCCATCTTCAGGCATTATACTTAATAGTGATTTCTTCTATAAAGTCATGAACCTCATTTAAAAACCTACTCATTACAATTGCATCAAAAAGAATAAAATACCTAGGAATAAATTTAACCAAGAATGTAAAAGATCTCTACACTGGAAACTATAAGATATTGATGAAAGAAACTGAAAATGTTACATAAATGGAAAAAACTCTATACTTATCAATTGGAAAGAATGTTGGTAAAATGTCCATACTACTCAAAGAAATCTACAGATTCAATGCAATCCCTATGAAAATTTCTATGGCATTATTCACAGAAACAGAACATATAATTCTAAAATTTATAGGGGACTACAAAAGACCTCAAATAGCAAAAGTAATCTTGAGAAAGAAGAACAAAAAACCAGAGACATCACACCTCCTAATTTCAAGCTATATTATAAAATATTATAGCAATCAAAACAGTACGGTACCAGCATTAAAATAGAGACTGAGATCAATGGAACAGAACAGACAGCCCAGCAATAAACCAACATATATGTGGTCAATTAATTTATGACAAAGGAGTCAAGAATACACAGAGGGGAAACGGTATTCTCTTTAATAAGTGGCATTGGGAAAACTGGACAGCCACATGCCAAAGAATGAAACTGGACTATTATCTTACACCATACACAAAAATTAACTCAAAATGGGTTAAAGATTTGAATTTAAGATTTGAAACCATAAAACTCCTAGAAGAAAACACAGGCAGTGAGCTCCTTGACATTGGTCTTGGTGATGATTTTTTTGGATTTGAAACCAAAATCAAAACAACAAATGTAAAACTAAGTAAATGGGATATATCAAACTAAAAAGCTTATGTACTGGATAGGACACCATTAATAAAATGGAAAGGCAACCTATGTATTGAATAGGAGGAAATATTTTCAAGTCTATCTCTGATAAGGGCTAATATCCGAAATATACAAAGAACTACAACTCAATACAAAAAAAAAAAAAAAATTAACAGTGCAACTAAAAAAAATGGGCAGATGATCTGAATACTTTCCCAAAGAGGACATAGAAATGGCCAATTAGTATATTAAAAAGTGCTCAATATCACTAATCATCAGAGAAATGCAAATCAAAAATACAGTTAGATACCACCTCGCACCTGTTAAAACGGCTATCGTGGAAGACTAAGAAGGAGAGGGAAGGGGTGGGGGAGGGAATGGGAATGGGAAGGAGAAAAGAGAAGGAGGAGAAGAGAAGGAGGAGGAGGAGGAGGGGGAGGGGGAGGAGGGGGAGGGGGAGGAGGGGGAAGGGGAGGAGGGGGAGAAGAAAAAGAAACAGTTTTGGAAAATATATGAGGAAAAGGGAACCCGTGTTCACTGTTGGCAGGACTGTAAATTGCTGCAGCTACTATGGAAGACAGTATGGGGTTTCCTCAAAAAATAAAAATAAAACTACCACTTAATTTAACAATTCCACTTGTAGGTATTTATCTGAAGGAAACTAAACATTAATTGGAAAAGATATGTGCGCCCCCATGTTCATTGCAGCGTTATTTATAAGAGCCAAAACTTGGAAGAAACCGAATAATCCATGAATGGATAAACAGATTTTTAAAATGTGGCATATACAATGAAATATTATTCGGTCATAAAAAAGAAGGAAATCTGTGTTTGCAACAACATGGATGGACCTTGAAGTCATATACCGAGTGAAATAAGTCAGACAAAGAAAGAAAAATACTTAAATGCGGATCCAAAGAAGAAGAAAAAAAAAAAAAAAGGAAAGCTAAACTGTGCTTTTGGTGTAACTTTTCCCCTTCCTTAGCTACTGTTCTGTAAGCATCTGCAACACAGCCATGGTCACTAAGATGTAATTTGGTTCAACAAAGAGGTGAAAGAATGAGTGCATTACATTCTTAAAATTTCTAAAGCATACCTTTCCCCAAAACAAAGTATTTTTCCCCTGTGTTATCCCTACTAAATTTACACACAATGAAAACTGAAAAAAAGAATATTTATTTAACTTACAGAAAAATGATTTGTCCTCTTTTCTTTACCAATCTGCTCTTTTCATGATTGGTTTTCTGTAATGGTATTTCTTTATTATCATTCATCCCACAGTGAGATCAGTATAACTTCTCATCCAAAGAGCTTAATAAATGTCTATGACCTCGGGGTGCCTGGGTGGCTCATTGGGTTAAGCCTCTGCCTTCGGCTCAGGTCATGATCCCAGGGTCCTGGGATCGAGCCCCGCATCGGGCTCTCTGCTCTGCAGGGAGCCTGCTTCCTCCTCTCTCTCTGCCTGCCTCTCTGCCTACTTGTGATCTCTGTCTAATAAATAAATACAATCTTAAAAAAAAATTTTTTTTTTAATGTCTATGACCTCACTACATTATAGAATAGGATAGCAAGACAGAGAAATCAACATACTGAGAAAGTAGCCATGATAGCACAACTGTTTGAAAGTGCAACTTCAGTTTCTCTCACTAAAAACACACAAAGAAGAGGGGGCATCTTCTTTGAAAGCTACTTGCACTAGAGATATGCTCAGAATTCGTGTACAGCATATGGTTACATTACATATTTGCTCATTCCATGGCAGAGCCTTTTGTTAAGGCTCAGAAACGGGTTTTCATGAATCTGCTTCCATCTGTATTCCATGCCTGTAAATCATCCTGTTTGAAACATCAGGTTGACAACATATTTGAGCCCTTGGGTGAGATTCTGCCTCTAACATAGCTGAATCACTGACTGAGAAGTCATTGGACTATCCATTTTTGTGTCACACGTAGGAATTATTGCGTCAACCTCAGAAAGCTTACCCGTATTGTGGAAGCTTAAAAGAAGGAGTATTATGGTGAACATTATCTACTTCTACCAGTTTTTATCATAATACAAAATCTTATTTCCAATGAATTATCATGTTAGTAATACAACAGGCTAAAGGAATAATTTTACTCTTGTAAGAAGAATTTTACTCAACCTACTGCTCTCTATAGTATCTGTAACTTATTTGTACAAATGTACATTGACTGCTGGTGTTATATTTCAATTTATGGTACAGATCATAATTCATGTCACAAAATTCTCTAACCCCATAACATACACAATTTGAACATTTTTATCATTAACATCCTCTCATTAAAATAATACATTAACAATATTATCTTCTATTAAAAAATTATTTTTCCTAAGTGGCATGCGAGATAAAGATTGAAATTTATTCTTTATCAAATGTCTCAGATATTTCTAGAAATATTACATGATCAGAAAATCCATAAACTCCTAAGTGTTCTTACCTAAAACAAATGACCAACAAACATTGGTTGAGGAATGATTCATGTATGTATGTATGTAAGGATAAATGCATGAATAGATGGATAGATGTGAGCTCTTTCAAAAAGACAATGAATACAAAGTAAAACAAATATCATGAAAAATAAATAATATGGTAGCCCACACACTGAAGTCACTCAGAAGCTGTATGATAAAAAAGAAGGAATTATGTGAATGAATACATAAAATACCAACTTATTTTATCCCACAGGTTAACCAAAAAACAATCTGTTGGAAGAAATCTGTCAATCATGTATTTCAACACAGATTTAGAAAATAAAGAAAAACAGTCTATAAAAGTTCATAGAATTAACTAGAAAAGGGGACTAGGTATCAGATCCTCTGACTTTGATTAAAGGGGACTAGGTATCAGATCCTCTGACTTTGATTAAAGTGATTTTCCATTAGAATACATATTGTTTTCTTCCAGTACAAAAATGAAAAAAAAAAAGGTTCTATTTTCAGAGAAACTTTTTTTAATGAGCAAAAGAATACTATACAATTTGTTGTAGCTTCTAGTCAGCAGTTTCATTTTATGACTGCAATGATGGAATGATTATAATTGCTTAGTTAGGCTTTGGAAACATTTTTAACTTCTTAGGCAATTTATAATTTATGGCATCCTTTAATCTCTTGATTAGAAGATGGTTGCTCAAACTTTTCAGAGCAACTTCAGAGTTTCAAATGTGCTACAGATTGGCAGAATTTATTACATAAATGCGTGCACATATAAGCACTACACATACTCATAAAGTTGGATTAAATTCCTAATTTCATTAACCAAAGATTATAAAGTAACTATCAAGAGCTAAATTGCCATACTGGGCAGGAGTAAATTTAGCTTAGATTTCCTGAACTTAAGAATCCAAAACAGAGACATGCTAATCTAAGGGATGAATTTTTAACCACTTACAAAATATTTTTACTCACACACACAGACATGCACACAGAGAATACCTCCATGAACACCTAAGAACACAGAATATGTTATACTTCTCCATATCTCCCCTATGTCCATAAATGCATTTATGAACAATGAAGTAATGCCATTATGATTCATGATTCTTATGATAAATCATGTTTTTTATTTTTAATCATTTTTAAATTTGCTGATAAAGTATGATGCACTAGAAAGAGCATTGGGTTTCAGATTAAGGCCTACTGCTAACTAGCTTCATGCCACTGGCAATTTCTTTAACCTCTATGAAAAACTGAGTGAAGTGTCTTCATTTGGGGAAAGATGAAATTTATTTACCTCTGTACTAAGTAACACTCTTACCAAATCTAATAATTAAGTATAAAATCCTCATTAGTCTGTATTTGTGTAATAATTGTTATCAGTCTGTATGAGGTTAATAATTATAGTACTGGAAATCCATATGTACTAAACAAAAGTCTTTTTTCTTAGGAATTAAATTTGCAATAAAACCTAAGAAGTTTTCTCTTCTCATAGCCTTCCAGAAATTACAACAGAGACCTGTGTAGTGTTATACTGTTTACCAAATCTTATTTATTTATTTATTTATTTATATTTGTGTTCTTTTTGTAAAACATTTTTAATTATAATATATCATTTGTTTCAGAATTACAGGTCTGTGATCCATCAGTCTTACAGAACACCCAGCATTCATCATAACACATACCCTCTTCAGTGTTCATCACCTATCAATCCCATCCCCCAACCCCCTCCCCTCCAGCAACCCTGTGTTTATTTCCTAAGATTAAGAGTCTCTTATGTTTTGTCTCCCTCTCTGGTTTTGTCTTGTTTCTTTTTTCTTTTTTTTTTTTCCTCTCTTATCCTATAATCCTTTGTCTTGTTTCTTAAATTCCACATATCAGTGAGATCATATGATAATTGTCTTTCTTTTATTGACTCATTTTGCTTAGCATAATACTCTCTACTTCCATCTACGTCATTGCAAATGGCAATATTTCATCTTTTATTTCATCTTTTTGATGGCTGTGTAATATTCTACTGTATATATATACCACATTTTTTATCCATTCATCTGTCAATGGGCATCTGGGCTCTTTCCACAGTTGGGCTACTGTGGACATTACCTCTACAAACATTGGGATGCAGGTGCCTCTTCTGATCACTACATTGTATCTTTGTGGTAAATACACAGTACTATAATTTCTAGATCATAGTGTAGCTCTAGTTCCAAGTTTTTGAGGAATCTCCATACTGTTTTCCAGAGTGGCTACACAAGCTTGAATTCCCACCAACAGTGTAGGAGAGTTTCCATTTTTCCTCCTCTTCACCAATATCTTTTGTTTCCTGATTTGTTAATTTTAGCCATTCTGACTGGTATGAGGTGATATCTCATTGTGGTTTTGATTTGTATTTCCCTGATGCCCAGTGGTGATGTTGAGCACTTTTTCGTGTGTCTGTTGGCCATTTGGATGTCTTCTTTGAAGAAATGTCTGTTCGTATCTTCTGCCCATTTCTTGACTGGATTATTTGTTTTTTGGGTATTGAGTTTGTTATGTTCTTTATAGATTTTGGATACTAGCCCTTATGTTATATGTTGTTTGCAAATATCTTCTCCCATTCTGTCAGTTGTCTTTTGGTTTTGTTGACTGTTTGTTATGCAAATGCTTTTTACCTTGATGAAGTCCCAAGAGTTCATTTCTTACTTTGTTTCCCTTGCCCAACAAATCCCATTTAGAACTAAAGGTCTGAGTTTTCTTCTAAAGTACATAAGAATTAAATATTATAGTGCTATTATCACTTTTTAAAACATGTGACTATATCTCACCTACTAATTTTTGTCTCTGTTCTACACTTATGGTAAATCTTTAGGAAAATGGTAAAATAAACAAAGTGTGCTGGCTCTCTGGATCCTTAGTCATGTTCCTGGTGCCAACAGTCCAGCAGTCTCCACTTCCACTTGCATGGCTGCCTCTAAATGAAGGTCAGTCTGTACAGTGGGTAGAAAAATAAAAGTTAAGAGTTTTTCTCCAGGAGATCTATGGTAAAATCTATTTCCAAAGAGAAACAAACAGCAAAGAATTGGCAAATAAAGTGAATAAATCTAAATATATACTGATGGTATAAATTTTTAAATAATGTTATTGTGAGTTCTAAAGAGAGAGAATTAAATTACACAATTAAAAAAACAAAATATATATTCAGGGAAGATTATTAAAATTAAACTTTTGTAAAGTCCTTGTTTGAGACAAAGGTAAAAATATTGATTATATTCAGACTTATAGATTAAGTATACCTATGTATAATCATAGGTATAATCACTAAATTTAGAAATGAATTAACTTTCAAACTACCAGAAGATAAATTGAAAAAGAAAGTGGTCAAAAGAAGTCAAAAAAGAAATGTTTGCTTTAAAAGTCATTGAAATGGTAAGAAAAATAGAAACCAGAAAAGATTATAGAAATAAATGAATACATCAGTATTTTCAATAAATGTAAATGGAAGTCATAATCTCCTCCAGTCTCATCCATGCAGATACAAAAGTTGGGTATTCATTCTTTCAGATGGAGACATAATACTCCATTATATATATGGACCATATCTTCTCTATCCATTCATCTGTTGAAGGGCATCTTGGCTCTTTCCACAGTTTGGCAACTGTGGCCATTGATACTATGAACACTGGGGTACTGATGGTCCTTCTTTTCACATCTGTATCTTTGGGGTAAATACACAGTAGTGCAATTGTGGGGTTATAGGGTAGCTCTATCTTTAATTTCTTAAGGAATCTCCACACTGTTTTCCAAAGTGGCTGCACCAACTTGCATTGCCACCAACAGTGTAAGAGGGTTCCTGTTTCTCCACATCCTCTCCAACACTTGTTGCTATTGTCTTGTTGATTTTGGCCATTGTAACTGGTGTAAGGTGGTATCTCAATGTGGTTTTAATTTGAATCTCTCTGATGGCTAATGATGATGAATTTTTTTTTCATGTGTCTGTTAGTCATTTGTATGTCTTCTTCAGAGAAGTATCTGTTCATGTCTTCTGCCCATCTATTGACATGATTATCTGTTTTGTGTGTGTTGACTTTGAGGAGTTCTTTATAGATCTTGGATATCAGCCTTTTGTCTGTAGCGTTATCTGTGAATATCTTCTCCCATTCCATGGGTTGCTTCTTTGTTTTCTTGACTGTTTCTTTTTCTGTGCATAAATTTTTGATCTTGATGAAGTCCCAAAACTTCATTTTCGCTTTTGTTTCCTCTGCCTCTGGGGATGTGTCTTGAAAGAAGTTGCTGTGGCTGATATTGAAGAGTTTACTGCCTATGTTTTCCTTTAGGATTTTGATAGATTCCTACCTTATGTTGAGGTCTTTTATTTATTTTGAGTTTATCTTTGTGTGTGGTGTAAGAGAATGGTCAAGTTTCATTCTTCTCTACATAGCTGTCCAACTTTCCCAGCACCATTTATTAAAGAGACTGTATATGACCCATTTCTAAAGGTTCTTGGAAACTCCAGCTATTGCCTGAATTTTTGTCTTAAATTATTTTTTACTTTTATTTATTTATTTGAGAGAGACAGAACAAGCAGGGGGGAAGGGCAGAGGCAGAAGGAGAAGCAGATTCCCCACTGCACAGGGAGCCTGATGTGGGGCTTGATTCCTGGATCCTGGAATCATGACCTGAGCTGAAGGCAGGTACTTAATCTACTGAGCTACCCAGGCACCCCATGAATTTTTTTCCTTAAACTTTTTATTTTAATTCCAATTAATGAATATATGGTGTTATATTAGTTTCAGGTGTACAATGTAGTGATTGAACACTTCCATACATCACTCTGGGCTCACCATGACAAGTGCACTCCTTAATCCCCATCACCTATTAACCTATCACCCCCACCTCCCCTCTGGTAACCTTCAGATTGTTCTTTATAATTAGGAATCTGTTTCTCAATTTCTTTCTTTCTATCTCTTTTATTTTTTCCCTTTGTTTTGTTTCTTAAATTCCACATATGAATAAAATGTTATTTGTCATTCTCTGTGATATTGCACTTAGCAATATACTTTTTAGCTTCAACCATATCACTGCAAATGGCAAGATTTCATTCTTTTTTATAGCTGAATAATATTCTAGCATATATAATGGAATATTACTTTTTATGGAATATATATATACTTCATTAAAATTTATACACACACACACATATATATGGTGATATATGTGTATAGATGTATATATGTACACACACACACACATATATCACCACTTCTTTATCCATTCATCAGTTGATGAATCAATGAATCAAAGGACACTTGGGCTGCTTCCATATCTTGGCTATTATAAATAATAATGCTGCTATAAATATAGGGGTGAGTATATCCCTTTGAATTAGTGTTCTTGTAATCTTTGGGTAAATACCCAGTAGTGTAATTGCTGGATCATAAGGTAGCTCTATTTTTTACTTTTTTGAGGAAACTCTATACTGTTTCTACATTGGATGTACCAGTTTTCACTCTAAACAGGAGTGCAAGAGGGCTCCTTTTTCTCCACATTTCACCAACATCTGTTTTTTTTTTTTTTTCTCCTGTTGTTGATTTTAGCCATTCTGACATCTCATTGTAAATTTGGCTTACATTTCTCTATTAATAAGTGGTGATAAGCCTCTTCATGTGCCTGTTGGCCATTAGGATGTCTTCTTTGGAGAAATGTCTGTTTTAATTTTTAATTGGATTATTTGTTTTGAGGGTATTGAGTTCTATAAGTTCTTATATATTTTGGATACTAACACTTTATCACATACGTCATTTGCAAATATCTTGTCCCATTTAGTAGGTTGCCTTAGTTTTGTTGATTGTTTCCTTTGCTGTGCAGAAACTTTTATTTTAATGTAGTCTCAGTAGTTTATCTTTACTTTTGTTTCCCTTGCCTCAGGAGACATATCAAGAAAGAAGCTTCTATAGTGATGTCAAAGAAGTTACTGCTGGTGTTCCCTTCCACGATTTTTATGGTTTCAGATCTCACATTTAGGTTTTTAATTCATTTTGAATTTAGTTTTGTGTATGGTGTAAGAAAGTAGTCCAGTTTCTTTCTTTTGTGTGTTGCTGTCTAGTTATCCCAGCACCATTCACTGAAGAAACTGCCCTTTTCCCATTGAATATCCTTCTCAACTTTGTTGAAATTAATTGACCATATAGTGGTGGGTTCAGTTCTGGGTTTTCTATTCTGTTCTATTTATCTATGTATCTATTTTTGTGTCAGTACCATACTGTTTTGATCACTACAGTTTTGTAATATAACTTGAAGTCCAGAATTGTGATGTCTGCAGCTTTGTTTTTCTTTTTTTCAATATTGTTTTGGCAAGTCGAAGTCTTTGTGATTCCATATAAAATTTTAAGATCATTTGTTCTGGCTCTGTGAAAAATGCTGCTGACATTTTGATAGGGATTACATTAAATGTATGGATTGCTTTGGGTAGTATAGACGTGTTAACAATATTTGTTCTTCCAATCCATGAGCATGAAATGTCTTTCCATTTCTTTGTGTTATATTCAGTTTCTTTCATCAGTGTTTTACAGTTTTTAGAGGATAGTTAAACCTCTTTGTTAGGTTTATTCCTAAGCATCTTATGGTTTTGGGTGCAATTTTAAATGGGATAAATTCCTTTATTTCTGTTTCTGCTGCTTTATAATTGATGTATAGAAATGCAACAGATTTCTGTACATCAATTTTGTATTCTGCGACTTTACTGGATCTGTTTATCAGTTCTAGTAGTTTTTTTTTTTTTTTACTGAAGTCTTTAAGGTTTTCTGTATATAATATCATGTCACCTGCAAATAGTGAACGTTTTACTGATTTAGATTGCTTTTATTTCTTTTTGTTGTCTGATTGCTGTGGCTAGGACTTCCAGTATATTGAATAATAGTGGTAAGTGTGTACATCCTTGTCTTGTTCCCTGACCTCACAGAAAAAGCTCTCAGTTTTTCTCCATTAAGGATGATGTTAGCTGTGGGTTTTTCATATATGGCCTTTATTATGTTATTATGTTAAGGTATGTTCCCCCAAACTTATTTTATTGAGGGAAGAAAAGAATTTTAAAATTAACTAAAATTAAGTAGCTTAAATGACTTAATACTGGAAGAGTAAATGACTTTGACTTAATCTTTGAAAAGAAACTAAAATGGATTATTTGAAGAAAGTTAATAAGCACAAGATATTTTAAATAATGATTATCAAGAATTAGCATGGTTTCATCAAAAACAAATTAATTCCTGCAAGCCAAATTATTCTTTAACAGAGTGTTGGAATCTGGAAAATGCAGCAAATATAACAGAGAGGACTAAATGACTAATCTCACAAGGACCAGGTGGAAATTTGGTCAAAGGTTGATCAAGAGCAGCAGATAAATGGATTGACTTTAACCTAGGCAAAGGTTTCTACAAGAGTGTCAGAATCCTATGTCTTTAGTTCTGTCTGATTCAACAACTTATTAATGAAATGGAGAACAATAAAGAAGGAAATGCTGAATTTACAAATAGCCTGAACCTTTGCAGAGAAGGCCATAAGTTGTCTATTCACAGTCACGTTCTAATTGACCCCTGAAATAATGGCACAAATGTTAAATATAAAGTGAATAAATACCTTTTACATTACAAACATCAAATTGTATAGGACTAGGACGAAAAGGAATCATTTTGGATTTTAAATTTTATTATTAATTAGAGTTTATCAGGACTATATACCAGGTACTCTGTGAGGTTCTATAAACGAAAAATAATTAAGTGTATAGATAGTATTAGCTAATATTAGGGGAAAAGGCTAACGAAGTATTATATTGCACTATTAAAGAACATTCACCAATTATAGGAAAACATTCCCAATTGGCTCTGAAAAGTCCAGATGTTGGTCAAAGTACTGTTTTTGATTGTGGGTGAAACAAGTTTCAATTCAGGAGAAAGCACTTCTGATTAAAAAAAAAAAAAAAAAAAAAAAAAAGGCAGGGAAACCACATCAGAGGAGAAACATTTGCAATAAAAACTGATGGATATTTAACTTGGAAAAGATTCAGGGAATACATACATACTCTCTTCAAATATTTGAAAGTAATTCCAAGGCTTACAAACAAATACTTGTCTGAACTAGGTGACCAACAAACTCAGAAAATGGTAAATAAATTATGGCACATCAAAATTTTGGACTACTAGAAACCAACTTTGAAGAATATCAGATGATGTGGGGAACTGTTCACAACATAAGAGGTAGTTCCAGAAATAGTGTATAAATAAAGCCAGAGTTCAGTTCCAATTTCAAATGTTAATAATGATTAATTTTGTGATTAATTTAGTGGTTAATAGTGATTATTTCTGCAGGGTAGAAATATAGGTGAATTTCATTTTTATATCTCATACTTCCTAATGTTTCTACAATGAGCAAATATTTCTTTTATAAAAGTGAACAATATAATAAAAAATATGCTTAGGAGCTCCTCCCAAAAGAGAACAATAAAGAGCAGCAGCTATAGAGAGAGATTTCAGCTTAATAAACATTTTAAGTTTCTAAGAGTTGTCCAGTAAAATGAATGGGTGTGGAAAACGGTGTTCATGACTGCAGACATCTTGACAAAGGCTAGATGTTGACCTAACTGGCACATCATAAAGAAGAATCAAGCAGAAGATGTTTTCAACTTTTACAATCTTTTTAAAAGAATCTATGATCCTTTAAATATAAAAATTAGGACAGGAGACACAAGAGTGGCAAACCAGCCCCTTTAAATAGTATGGTTAAACACAGAGATGATGTACAGAAAAACAGTAGCCCCACAGCAATTTTGACTTGAAAGAAGTTTAGGCTTTTATAGGTTTTTCAATATTTAATTAGGAAGTGCCAATAGATCACAGATGATAAATAAATGTCTTTTTAAAAAATCTCAAAACTTAAGTAAGAAATAAGAAATAATTTTTAAATGCACTAGTTAAAACAATGGGGCTCACATCCTCAAGCTGCATTAAATTTATTTATGGATCCAATATGTTCAACCATTAAATTTCAGAAATGTCTTTTCGTCTCTTTGAAATTTAGTTGGTGTCTCTGAATTACACACACTTTTCTATCAGTTTATACATACTAAGGAGCAGGATTCAATCATTGCCTACTTTTCTCTCACTGTTGCTGAGAAGGCACTCTATTATGTATCCCAAAAAGACAAAAAGATTGCATTGCAGCTACATGAATCTGCTCGGTGATGCATGGAATGCAAGCTGATTGGTGCTGAGATGGATTCAGTGACTAAAGCTGAATAGCCTTGGGAGTTGGAATCTCTCAGCTCTAGTTAACTGAAACGTAAAGGAAATAATGGCAAATTGGTGTCTGGAACTGAGCATAAAGGAGAACCCCTGAAATAATTGGATGCCTCAACTTCGGAAAGAGAAACTTCTTAGAGATTGCTTTTTTCAGATAACCTTAGACACAGGGGTTTTTGTTTTTGTTCAGTTAACATTAAGTGACTGCTGTTGAATGATAAGTTCTCCCAGGAAAGTAGCACACTGAAACAGTTTATAGCATGAATTTTGTCTTAGTAAAAGTCTTTCTTCTGAAATTCAAAGTGGTGTGTGGCACTGATACGGGGAGCAGCTTACTGGGGTGGAGGAGTCAGGAGTTTGGGTTCTCATCATGGCTGTCACGGAACTCACAACAAAAGCCACCATTCAGTGTGACTGGGTCTGCCTTTATATTTTATCATTCCCTTGTTAGACTGGTATGCCACCTTTGTGTTACATATGAGGTAACTAAATAACTTGCCTAAGTACTACCAATATCCTCGGACAGTTAATGGCACAGCTAGGTTTCAAATCCAGATTTGTCTCTTTCCAAAGTAATTACTTAACAGCTCTGCTACGCTCCTGTGTATACTGTGAACAAATTTCATTTTCTCCCTAGCTCTTAGATTCCTAGAGATGACAGTGGGAATTGATGGTCCTTTCTCAAGTCCATGAGAAACTGAGAACTAGTTTTTTAATATTTATCACTATTTATTGATATTGATAAATATTTATCAATATTCATTCTATATAGCCCTTCATCTGCTAAACACCCCCTACACTTCTTTAATACACCTATTTCATACCCTTGGGACTCACTTATGAACTCCAATTATTTCTGCATTGGAATACTGTTGTCCCCTTCAATGATCTTTGTGCTCACTAAGGTAGCTCTACCTCATTCAACACAGAAAACTTTCTCAAAGTCCTTTATATAAACTTACAATTTTTCTCCAGCAATCCTTAGTATAACATTCAATAATCTGTGTTGTTTTGGGAAAGTTACTCACAGTTCTAAGCCTTTGTTCCTCCATAGAATAAGATTAAGATAATTAAATAGAAAAATGTATGTAAATGAAAATCCTCAATAAGTATGTTTTATTACACAGATTATTGTTGACTTTGTTACTGATGTTATTTTTCTATCTATTATGAATACCTTGCATATGTCTTTTAAATCCATTAGTTCCTTTTCTGTCCTGGCCATTTGCTTTCTGACAATTGTCTGTTTTCTCTCAGGATAGAACTACCGCTGACCACTAGCCCTCCCTTTATTCATTCTTCAACAGAGAAGTGCCCCTGTTCCAGAAGCTGTCCAGTTCCCCATCCAGAGTCAACAAGACCCTTTCTACCTGGCTTAGAATTACCAAACATGTGGAGATAATATGTTTCTTGGCTAAATGCCTCTATCTCTTCTATCTAAAATTAGTTTTCAGAAGTGTTAGGACAGGTTTATGTTTGTTTTCTGTCTGATCGCTATATATTATCTATCTCAGTGGCATATATCTCTTGCCCATGTAACAAATATTTTTTGACTAATTAAAAAGACAGAAAAATAATAAGCAATCCTACCAAAAAAAAATGTTTAGGCAGTCAAAAAAGAAAGGAACACAATGACCTAAAGGCTCACAGTAGAATTCCAGGTAGGAGTCAGCTCCTGACATGGGTCAAGGTCAATAGAAAAGGAAAGCACAGAGTAGAGACGTACCCTCATAACGGACTCATTAAACTAGAGCTGTTTTAGTTGCGGTAGCTGCAGAATTCAAATATGATTGTTTACTTGAAACTCTAATTTAGAAGAGGAGAGTTTACTGCCAAAACCTTCACTTTGTTTCTAATTACTTTTCCCATTTGTTTTGGTGATGAATTGGAGGAAAATACTTGGTAAGCATTTCTGGTGCCAAATAGTTGAACAACTTTCCATTGTTTAGAGCCATACATCACCCTACATACCTCCTTTGCTCATTAGCCCATGATATCCTGATTGTTCTTTTATAAAAACAGATAATCTGTGTAACATATTGCATATGTTTCTTTAATTCAGCCAAGTCATTATTCTCCACTGCTTAAAGCAAACAGAGAAAAAAATATATATTTGTCCAAACTATTCAGAAAAAAAAGGATTTTGAACTATATTCATGGTATGCAATAGAACTTCTAGCTCCTGTATTAGTGGATTATGTGTCAAAAAGTTAAAAATAAAGAAATGAATAAATAGCAAATACATTCTTTTAAGTTAATATTAATTTCCTAAATAGATGGCTTTTATTTGGGAAATATTGGTCTAAAACTTAATTTGAAATGTTGGTTTCAAATTCTAAAAGAAAGAAAAAATGCTCTTTATATAAAATGTCTGCCCCAAATGAGATGAAATGAGATTTGGGTAATTTATAGCTGTTTTCAGAAAGAGCACTATTTTTGGGTGCCTTGATGGCTCAGTTAGTTAAGTGTCGACTCTAGATTTCTGCTCAGGTCATGATCTTGAGGTCATGAGACTGAGCCTCACATGGAGCCCTGCATGGGGCTCTGTGCTCAGGAGGGAGTCTGCTTGAAATTCTCTTTCTCCCTCTCCCTCTACTCTGCCCACCTGCTCATGCACATCTACTCTCTCACTCTCTCTCTCAGATAAATAAAAAAATAAAATCTTTTTAAAATAAAGAGCACTATTTCATATATAACATTCCACAGTGAGAGTGAACATGGAAACTATAGCTTTTTAATTCCTTGGGTATTTGATGGCTGGAATAAAACCTTAAGTCAGGGGGCGCCTGGGTGGCTCAGTGGGTTAAAGCCTCTGCCTTCGGCTCAGGTCATGATCCCAGTGTTCTGGGATCAAGCCCCGCATCGGGCTCTCTGCTCAGCAGGGAGCCTGCTTTCCCCTCTCTCTGCCTGCCTCTCTGCCTACTTGTGATCTCTCTGTCAAATAAATAAATAAAATCTTAAAAACAAAACAAAACAAAACAAAACAAAACCTTAAGTCAGGGTTACAGCTAGCATCCATCCTAGGAATAGGGCAGCTTCCTTCATCTCATCGGGAAGGCCTTGAGAAGTTTCTGGAGAATGTACTGAATGATGACAAAAGGTCTGGAAGGTATAAAATGACAGAGCTACGGGAGTCCATGGAGGTTATCTCATAAAACCCCTTGTTTCACATGAGGGAAATGAGGTAAAGAAAAGGCACAGAATGTAATCTAGGAAGCAAATGCAATATTCTTCAAGTACTGGTTCTCATATGGCTCCTGCATTCCTGGGTATAAGTAGGAGATGTGAACATAGGGTGAGTGTCCAAGAATCTAACTACTGCTTTCATTAAGTCACAACTCACCATACACCAAACTAACCATGGCTGTCTCAGTCTGACATTCTAGGACCTCATTCTTTACACCTAGTCTAGCTCCTAATCATGAATTTTCCTCATTTGTAAACTGAAATTCCTTTATTAAAAATTTGGCCCCAAAATGCCATGCCATGGATTTAACTGCAGAAGAAGTAGTGGCTTAAACCAAAATCATTTTCACACATCTCTGATAGCCATCTCAGAACTCCATCATTTCTGCTCAATTGTTCAATGTACATTGCATTTATAGGCATCTGATTAATTTCTTCCTTTTACTTGGAATGCTGTTTTGGATAAGCAATAAATCTTCTTTATTAAGGGTCCTGGAAAACAGACAATTACAGTGAAAAGAACACATATATATTGAACAGAGAGGCCTGGTTGGAAGTCCAGATATCACACTCCCTCATCCTGGGATATTGGGTAATTTGTGTAAACTCTCCAAGCTTCAACTTCCTGTAGTCATATCTACAAACAGGGATACAGTGAAATAGTATCATGTGTAAATAGCACCTGAGACACCCTATATCAGAGCCATAGGTCTAGTACAACCTTGGGCAAATTACGTAACATCTATTTGAAAATGGGAGTTAAAAGTTTCTAACTCAGGGCACCTGGGTGGTTCAGTGGGTTAAGCCTCTGCCTTCAGCTCAGGTCGTGATCTTGGGGTCCTGGGATCAAGCCCCTCATTGGGCTCTCTGCTCAGTGGGGAGCCTGCTTCCCTCTCTCTCTTTGCCTGCCTCTCTGCCTACTTGTGATCTCTGTCTGTCAAATAAATAAATAAGTTTCTAACTCATATATTTGGAGAAGATAATTGGAGATAGTTGGTGTAAAATGGCTGACATTTATTACTACTCAATAAATGGTATTTATCATTATTATTATTTATGCCCATGATGTTCATGTATCCATTTTATTTATTAACATGTTCATTTATAAGAAGTCAGAGACAAAACTTTGTTTTGGATTAGGGCTTCACATCTCAGCTGCAGAGAGAGACAGTTAGAATATGGTCAGTATTATGTGAACTTTGATAAAACTTCAAAGTGTGGAAACAGAATTCCCTTTCATAGCACAGACCAACAGCCTCACAAGTGCCTGCTTCATGAATATGTAGCACCTTCAGAAGCTAAATGCAAACCTCTTTTACTTATTCCAACAGAACAGCTTCACCAAAGGGGGATTGACTGATGAAAGGGTGAGGGTTGTCCTTGCTGATATGTGTGTAACTTTCTCCTAGGGTGCCCATAATCATGAGCTACATAGAATTGCTCTATTTAATCATAAATTCCCATTCTTTGAAATTTGTTTATGAATAATACACAATAAAATTCACAGGTCACTTTTATTCCTGTCACTTACTTTGATTTATGCTCAACACTATTCCCTTTCTCTTCATTTATGATAAGCTTTGATGATGTCTTCTGTGGCTATTAAGATGGAGCATCCAAGTATACAGACTTGTGCTCATGTACTTAGTGCTAGGATTCCTCTTTATCTATAAAAGATAGATGTGGCCCAAATGGAGTCAGTTTCAATAGAGGTCAGTTGTCTGTGTGGCAGCTGTACCTGGTGAAGCTTTTGAGTTATGAAACCACTGTCTTTAAAAAAATGAAATAAATAACCAACCAGTGCTACTCTTTGCTTGCTGTTTCTCAAATTTATCCATGGTATCAATGACTAGTTTGCCAATCAAGATCATATTTAATAGAGTACAGGACAATATTATAATTGAGTATAATTGAATACATTGACAATTTTATATGTGAAAGTTTATTACAGGGAAGAAAATTATTTTGGGGTTATATTTAATACTGTGTATATGTGTTTTTAGAAAACTACTTACATATTGTCAAAAACATGACCTTTATTGACATTATTGAATCCAAGTGACAAACAAAAATTTACTTTCATTGAGTGTGAAAAAATGCTGTATACTTTTGGTACCATCCTGCTTTCCCACCAACTGTACTCTCTCCTCCAACCATATGAGGCAAGGGGAGCACCCTGAATACCTGTACTGTACAGGAATAGAGTGGGGCTCCCACTTGGCATTGCTGTGTGATCCTGGGCATCTCCCTGCTCTAAGTTTCTCACTGGTAAGTAGTATCTATCTCATAAGACTGTTGTAAAGATTAGTTATTAAGGGAATTCATCAGGTAGAACACATTTATTTTAAACAGAGGAAGATGTTAGCATGGAATTTTTTCACCCTACATTCCCAGATCTAAGTAAACCCTAGACAATAGAAGACTAGTTTCCTGGATTTGCAGAGAAACATCAATGGGACGTGCCTGGGGCTGTGGGCCTGTTGGTTCTTCTTCCTGGGGTGTGATGAATGCTATTACTGGGAACAAAGGACATTATAATATTCATGATCCAGTACAGGATCTGTGTACACTTTTATGAGTGGACATGAAGCAATCGTGGAACTGGCCCATTAAATAGTGAAAAAAGAACAAACTCTCTGTAAGAAGAGGAACGGTGGGAGGATAAAGGTTTCTTCAGGTTTCACAAGCCAAACACGTACCCTCACCTCCCTCCCCTCCCCAGGCCCTCCTCAACATCATCAGCATCTGTCCAGAAGCTCCCATAAGAGAAGTGCTCTCTCTGTTTTACCTTATTCCTATCCCTCTTAATTTTCACTCCTCTGATCATTTCTGCATTTGTCTCTTAACTTTCTCTCCTATTTCTGGTCCCAAGGGATTACCCCCTTCCAGTCTGTCCCAGAGGATGGCCCACATTTGACCATAAAAACCACTATTTTTTACAAAGTTGTGATACTAACAAAAATACACTAGCATTTTCAAAATAACCCAGCTGAAAAATAAAAACCACAGCTATACTATTGTTTTGAAGCATTTTTTCCACACTTGTGGAATGCCATACTTCCAATACATTTCTCTCAGCTCCAACTCTCAGTGTGTGCTCTGGTTCCACTGGGCACTGGCACACAATCTAGGACATTGTAAAACTTTGACACTATTATGGAATCTATAGAAGTCTACCATGTAAAAAAAAGAAAAAGTCTAGGACATATTTAGGTCCTAGATTTTTTATAAATATAAATGAATAAGTACACCCGGGTGACTCAGTTGGTTAAGCATCTGACTTGAGGGTTCCTTTGTGGCTCAGTCATTTGGGTGTCTGTTGCTTCTAAAGTCCTTGAAATCTTCAGAACCAAAAGCCTCACCACAGACCTTGTTTTCAAGTTCTAAAGAATTTGAGCAAGACCATAAGAAAAGAGGCAGAGAGTCTAGTTAAGTATCAGACTTGGTTTCAGCTCAGCTCAGGTCAGGTTGTGAGTTGAGCTCCACACCAGGCTCTTTGCTCAGTGGGGAGTCTGCTTACGGTTTCTATCCCTCTCCCTCTGCCTCTCCCCTGCTCAAATAAATAAATAAATCTGAAAAAAAAAAAAAGAAAGAAAAGAAAAGAACTGCCAAAACAATGGGCATTTTCTATATATCTTTGCTACTGTGGGCTAGTTTCTACCACTGTACTGTTCTAATTTTTTTAATTATTTTTATTAACATATAATGTATTATTTGTCCCGGGGGTATAGCTCTGTGAATCATCAGGCTTAGATATTTCACACTCACCATAGCACATACCCTCCCCAATGTCCATAATCCCACCCCCTTCTCCCAAACCCCCTCCCCCCAGCAACCCTCAGTTTGTTTTGTGAGATTAAGAGTCTCTTATGGTTTGTCTCCCTCCCAATCCCATCTTGTTTCACTTTTTCCTTCCCTACACCCCCTAAACCCCCATGCTGTACTGTTCTAATTTTAGAGCAAAAACCTCACAGAAAAGGAAACCAAGAGACTTACAGTAAGCCTTTTGAAGCCTTTTGCCTAATCTCCTACTATGGGTGATAAAGAACTTTTTTGAAAAGGATCTTGGGATTCCTACTCAAGAAAGAAGAGTGCCACTGTCTTCATGGTCCTTTACACACAGCTATAGCCTTAACCTGTTAATTGTTGAACAATTGTGTGGCATATCTGCAATAGCCTTATGCTACCTACTGTCTTCTGACTTACCTCCTCTTGAGCTGCAATCAAACTTAAATACTCTAAATTCTTGTTAGCTTAAATATTCTAAATTTTTGGAAATGTATAAAATAGTATTCATTTTCTCTATGCTTCCAATAAGAAGAAATTCAGAAATAGAGAAAGATGATAGGTAGGGGGATAGGTATATAAATAGGTTGACAGATAGATGGTATAGACATAAGAGGGAAGGTAAGACTATATGATTTGAGTAGCGCACTGTTTCTCAAACTAGAGTTCATCAGAACCCCTGGGGGACTGACTTAATACAGATGGCTGGAACCTGCCAGAGGCTTGATGAAGTAGGCCTGGGGTAGAAAGGCAGATTTCCACTTCAAATAGTTCCCGTATGATGTCAATACCACTTACACCTTAATAACCACAGGGAATAGGATATACCCTCATTCCAAACCACAAATTATAGATGAGTTATCACTGTGTAAGCCAATGTATAAAACACCTATGTTCAAACAAAACACCCATTAATTAACAAACTGTGAGCAGCCTGATCAGCATGATGAAGTAAGTAAGACACTGGAGCCAAGTACCAATACCCTTGGAGAGCTGCTTCTAGCCCTCTCTCTGAAGGAGGCCCTCTCTCTCCTTTCAATCTTCTGAACCAAAAGCCTCACCACAGATCACGTTTTCAAGTTCTAAAGAGTTTTAGCAAGACCATAAGAAAAGAGGCTGTCCAAGACAGGTGCTATTAGTAGGTAGGCAAACAGCTCAGCACTAGGAGGAGGAAAGCAGAGAAAACTTGGTTTTTACCAGGGCTCACTTTCCTCTTCTTTCTCTAATCTGTTGTTCTCACCTTTATTGTTCCACAACTACTTTTTTATTCTTTTCTCCTCTCATCTCCTTACATGTTAAATACCTACAGATCAAATGAAATTAAGTGATGTAGAAAATAAAATTACACTTCACAAATTAGCCAATTTAAATCAATTCATAATCACTACAGTATGACACCAATATCTAAACTATGTTTCCCCATCTAGAAGATAGTATATTAAAGCGGATTTTGGTTTTATGGCTAGTATCATATGCACCCACATACTTATTAAATATCCTGTGACGATTTCTCTTGGGGAAGGAGCGGTACTTTTGTCCGATTCCTAGATCTCATATAATCTCTTTGTATCTGATCCACTGTCAAGGCCAAGGCAAAAGCCAAGCCTAGAATTTTCCAGATCTGCTAAGTATTCAATCATCATGAACATTAGGGTGCCAGCACAGTATTTCTGGATGCTTCTAGACAATTTAGAAAGCAGAACAGTAAGGTAACCCCCAAGAGTTCACTGTCCTGTCCATAGGACTGCTGCATAATTGCCTCCCTTTCACTATGTGCAGAAACAGTGAGTATGATGGAGCATCGCTATCATGATTATATCATATTATAGGCAAAACAGAATTTTCAGACTAATTAAGGTCACTAATCAAAAGCGAGATTATGTAGGCTTGACTTAACTAGGTGGGTCTGGATCCAGAGATCAGAAGCAGAGAAAGTCAGAGATTCGAAGCTTCAGAAACATTCTCCTGTCTCTGAAGGAGCACATGACTGTTCTGTGGAGAGGGCTACATGGCAGGTGACAGAAGATGGCTGGTAAGACCTGATAAGGGCCCTCAGGTGACAATCAGCCAAGAAACAGGGACCTTAGCCCTACAACTGGAAGGAAGTAAATTCTGCCAACAAGATAAATGATCTTGCAAGAGGGCCTGACCTCAGGTGAGATTGCAGTCCCAATGACACTTGATTGTAGCTATAGGAAACACTGAGAAAGAACCCAGCCATGTCTGATCAACAAAACTATAAACTGATAAATGAGTACTGCTATAAGGTGGTACTAACCAGTGTGCCTAAACCCTTGTTTTTATTCTATTCCCTTCTTCTTCTTCTTGTTCTCAACTATAGTAGAAATGTCCTGTTTAAAATGGAGTGGTTTTTAAACGAAAATCACTATGAAAAGTTTTTACCTAGATGACTTTCTGGTGGAAAATCTGAAAGTTGAGAATACAGGAAACTACTGACTAGGTCTGCCCCATATATTGCTGGTTGCTTAATAATGCAGCCCCTCACTCTTTAAATGCCAGTGTTCCCAAGCTATTACAGTAACAAAAAACCTATCCCAGATTTAGCAAGGCCCCATAGAGAAGAACCATCCCTCTGAGAACAACTGACTGAGCACCATGTATGTGGGCTCTTATAACCTCATCCCTTTCTAGTTATCCTCTCTGGGAACTCAATTATCTTTTATTCCCTGAATACATGGAGTATGTCCCTGTCTCTGAACCCGTTCTCATTTCATTTCCTACACTCTGAATTCTTCTCCATCCTCTCCAATCCCAAACCCTTTCTCCCTTACCTACACACACACACACACACACACAGACAAAGGCACTGCTGCGTTCAGAGCAAATGATCCTTTTATGGGGCACCTAGGTGGCTCAGTCAAACATCAGACTCTTGGTTTTGGCTCTGTTCATAATCTCAGGGTCATGAGATCGAGCCCTGAATCGGGCTTCATGCTCAACACAGTCTGCTTGTGATTCTCTCTCTCCCCCTTCCCCTCCCCCTGCTCATCTGCTTAATTAATTAAATCTTTAAAAAAATCAAATTAATAAAGCACCCAGCAGCTTCTTGAGGTCTCAGAACCTCATGTCCTTGGTGCACTCAGATGGATGAACATATTGTCTCTCAACCTTTAGTCCATTTTGTGCTTTCAATAACACTGGCATAGGGATATTGGTTTTTGTGTACTTCTGTTACATCTCCTACTATCCTTTAAAAGTAGTTCCTACAGCAACAGATATTTACTGAATTACTGAATACTGCATAAAAAGTGTAAGTAACATGATTTATTTTAGCTTCTATTCAGATAGTAAAATTTCAGAAATTATCCCCATGAACAAACTCATACTCCCAACCTCCCTAAGGATGACATATCTGAAGATTAGCCTTCTCTGCCACGAATCGTCCAGTTCTTTCTACTATGCAGGGGAAATTATGTGTAATCTCTGCCATTGATTGTTCTCCCCAGTGGGGTTAAGGCTAAATCAATCTAGAAAGTAGATCTACTTTGTAGCCAAGTGCACCATGATGTTGTTTTTAAACAATTCTCTAGAACTCACTTAGTAATGTGATAAGACCACACAGTAATGGTTTGGCACTTCAATATCTCTGGAGATAATTCAGTTTGAGGAACCACAATCATAATTTCTTCCCAGCCTAGAATGATTCATAGTGGCCATGAGCTAACAAGGCAATGAAGGAAGAATGAAAGCCTGTGCCTCCCCTATTGACTCACACATTGAAATAAAAGTTAGCAAAGTAGTATTAATTGTCCCTTTTCTCCAATTATGATTCTCTGATTTAATGGTTCCCACTTGAGATCAGGCTCTGAAATCAGTATTTTCAACATTGATTGAGCAGGAACCATGGAGATAACAGTAGTTTTCTATAACAATGACATTTTACAGGCAAGGGAATTTACCAAGAATTAATGGAAAAAAATTAAACTAAATCCTTACCTCATACAAAAGATGAAAACAATTTCTATAGATATAGGTGATAGATATAGATATAGATCGTTAAACCTAATTTAAAAAATCAAACAGGAAAAATATAAGGACATTTCTAAGGTTCAAATAAATTTCCTTATAGGCATAAAGAAATGGAATAAGTGACAAATAACTGCATCAAAATATAATATTGAAAAATATTATTTTTTCACACAAATTTTTTCACAAAAATTCACACAAGAAATATAAAAACTAAAGAGCAAATACTTTATGAAATGATTACAATATATCATAAAGGTTTACTATTATCAATATTTTGTCCTTTAAAAATCAATAAGAACATCAAAACCCTAATGGAAACATGAATAAAAGCCAGAAACAGCCATTTCAGAGTAAAATAAATAGAAGTGAATACTAGACTTGAGAAAATTGGTCATCTTCATTAACAACCAAAGGACTGCAAATACAACTCCTCATCTTGTGATGAGATGTGATATGATATGGCAAAAGTTTAAACATTAATAATAATTAAATATTCAATAATAGCAAGAATGTAGCAGAACCAAACGCTTATACTCAGTTAGTGAAACTGAACATTGTTAACCTCCTTCCTTTAAAGCAATCTGTCATTGTGTTTTAGGAGTCTTAGTATGTAAGATAATTTAGTCCAATAATTCCATTACTAGCAATATAGTCTGGAAGATAATAAGACGTGGTAAAAATGTTCATGACATACTGCTTTTAAAACACATATCCACAGCCATGCTCTCAATTCTATTATGTAATATATGATATATATTTATTTATATAAATAAATTATATATTTAAGTTTACATATATTGGTTTATATATATGTAAACAGAACAGGAAACATGCCAAAATGTTAACTATATCTCTGGTCTGTGGGATTTAATTTTGCATTTTTCCAAGTTTTCTATATGAGTATGTAAGTAATTTCATAATGAGAACAGCACAGAAGTCTTATTGAATGGAATAAAAAAATCATATAATTGATTACACTTGATCCAATAGACTTCCATTGAGTTCTTTCCGTGTACCATGCCAGGTGCAATCTCTAAGGATTAAAGAACCCATGTCTGTTGAAACTCATGGACCAATAAAGGAAATAAACTTGTTTGAAAGTAGTCATTGTAACAAGGTATGGTATGATAATGAGTATGGAGCAAACTCATGGACCAATAAAGGAAATAAACTTGTTTGAAAGTAGTCATTGTAACAAAGTATGGTATGATAATGAGTATGGAGCTGACATAGTGATAAAGCAAGACATCAGTGGGAATGAAAGAAATGACACCTTAGTCACAGACATTATAAGAAATGAGCAACCATGGTCTGTATATCAAAAACCGCCTAAATGACTTCACATTAAAGCCCTCAGCCTAGTTCAGAATGAAAGACTAAAGAGCTACTAAAGTGTTTTTAATTTTAAAAGATCACCAATATTGACATTTCAGTGCCTACATTGTTCTAGTGGTCTCGGTGATATTCTTCTGCTCAATGAAGTAGAAATCTGGGTTATAAGAGAATGATTTCCCTTTGGAATGAAAAAAAATTGATCAGCAAATATTTTTTTTCCTAATATTTCTTAAAAATTCTGTTATACAGTTGGTATAGCAAATCAGTCTTGCCAGAGAAAGAGAGATGCATTGGGCAAGATGAGAGAGTACAGAGTAGAGAAAGAGAGGGGAATCAGCTATTTGGAGGATTAAAAAAAAAAAGACAACCAAAATCTACTGTGAAGCAGAAAGTAAGGTCAAAGCAATGCATTGACAATTCATGTAGACAGTCTTTTAGTTAAATGATAAGAAAGTTGAAAAAACACATTCTGGTGGCCTTTTGGATTGGAGCCAGTTGGAGGAAGAGGGTGAGAGCTAGGATGACCCTGAGTTTTCTGGCATGAGTTGATAACAATGACAACATCAAATTGCAAAATATATTTTGTATTTGTTAACCCTTGTATCCAGACTTCTAAGTTCTACAGTATCCATTGAGTGATGGTATGATACCACAAACATGTTTGTAATAGCCCCTCGTGAAATCAAGCACTAACCAGACTTAAGACAGAAAATCAGCCTGGGTAAACCTATGTTTCGAAAATAAGTGAATACACATTTTTCCCAAAGAATTATCTAATTACAAAACTTGCTTTATGCTCACTTGTAGAAAGCCAGGAAGAGTTACATCTCTGGGATGTAACCATCATTCTGAAATGGACTTCCTCATAACCCATTAAAGGTTCAGAGATTTGCCTTCATAGAGAGCAACTATTTTTGTAAATCAGGAGGTTCAGACAACTCACAGCTGGATCAGCTACAGCATTTCTCCCTAGTCACACTGGTAGGAAATGTGGGCTTTCAGACACCCGTAACTACCCAGCAAAAAAATGTATGCACTGTCACACTCACTGGGCTGACTGTTTTTGAATTCATCTGTTCAAACAGCAAGTTGCCAACCCCCAAACTGCTTAGAGCCCAGTCATAGGGCAAGGATGGAAGCTGTATCGAGATTGCATTGACATCTTATGAAATGCAAGGACTCTATTTTCTGTAGCAGGAGGCTCTTTTACCCTGGCAACACCGAAGTTATAAGTGCTCTTGTTTTCTTGATGACTTACTTCATCTCTTTGTACTCAGATCCAACATATGGGCCATCCCAAATATCCAGAATTTTTGCTTTATTTTAAGCAAAAATGTATATATAAACCTATTAACGAATGTTATGTATTAATGACCTGCATTCCATAACTTTTCTATTGATCAAATCAATCCATGTCTAATCTTTTTATCCTCATTTGGTCTCTCAGTTGATTTTATTTGGGGAAGTGACTGGTTCTTACACCATCATGTGTACCAATTAGTCTTATTCATACTACCCAAAGTAGTGGTATTTTAAGAGACTGTTACCTGATGTATTTTTTTTCCAAGAACTGCTTCCATAATTTCCCACCCCAGTGAACCCTGATGCTAACAGAAGAAAGGATAAAATATAAATAGATTACAAGAAAATCAAAACATTAACAATGAACTGTCATCTACTAGCACCTGTTATTCTGATAATTAAAGGAAATAAATAGCATAGAAAGGACACTGGTCCTGTGAAAATGAAATGTATTTTCCCATTTGTAGAAGAATAAAGTTCCACCAAGGAACCCTGGCTTGAAACTAAACACAGTTTTCAATTTTAAAATCTCTGATAAATACAAGTATCCACCAAAGATTCATCACCACAGAGATGCCTTCTTGAGTTTCAGAGGCTGCACATTTGATTTCTTTCCAAACAGCTAATAGAGAAGGTCTAATAAAAGATTATATCACATTGTGTGAAGTAATAGAGAAATAATAATGTCATGTCCTCCTAACCTCTCTGATAATGAAAGTCAGCCCTCTATTTTTTCCCTTGTGCAAAGACCAAACTAACACAACTACATTTGGCTTATCAACAGCTTGATGGGCTGATCTCATACGTGGAAAAGTACTTTCTTCTAGAGGAAACAGCTATTCAATTAGAGTTTAAAGTTTAATATTTACAGTTAGATTGGCTTAAGGAAGTTAATTTAAAATGGAAAATCTTAAATATAAAATAAAGTCTAAAGTTAAGCAAACCATCTAAGGGAAGTTACCAAAAGTCATCAAGACAGAGAAGTACAGCTAATTAGAAGCACCACTAATCAATGCCAAAATAATCTCTTCTTCTCCCTCCCTTCATGTCCTCACCCTAGGCCAAAAGAAAGCTGGTATGTGATTCCTTACATCCATAAGTCCAGTTTCAAAAGATGTATTTCAAATTGGCATAGTCCTACTGATCCAAACAAGCTCTTACTAACTCGGATGTCTATTGGTCTTATAACCTAAGTTTAGATTTGTTTATAAGTAGACCAAATAGCCCTAAGCATCCAGGGCCAAAGTAGATTCAGGCTGCGGCAAGTACAAGAAAGCCCCCTTGGATGAGGTCTCTATTATAGCCATCCCAATCTCCAAACTTCCTCTTTAGCTAGGCCAGCCTCTAAGAAATATAAAATCAATTAAGCAAGGAGGCCATTAGACTAGGTGGCTCCCTTGTCTTGTAGCCTACATAAGTATACCAAAACCTAAGCCTGTAAATCCTTCAAGGTTAAGAAATCTAAATCTAAGAAAAACCAACCAGAAATTGCCAACTAGGCTTTTCCAGATAAGCCAAATGCTTAAGCTAGAGACAATCAAATAACTTCCTTGCTTTGCTTCCTTCCGCATCGTCTTAACCAAAGTCTTCCCTTGAGTTCCTGTCAGTGGAGTGCTCCTAACCACATCTGGTTTGACACTGCCTGATTCAACAGATTTTTCTTCAAATATACTCTTAAAATTTTTAAATGCCTCAATTTATCTTTTAATGGAACCTGAAAGAGATGAGAGATCCTGAGTATAAACTAAAGAACTTTTAGGATTTAATTCTTTCTGTCAGTACTACAAGAATTTAACTGACAAGCATAAAATAATATTCAATACTAAATTAGTTTCGCTAACTCTTCTTTGTTCTTGAATGTCTTTTTCCAAAACCACAAAGAGAAAGCAAAAGCAAAAGAAATATTAAGCTATTTAAATATGGGAATCCCTTAAATATCTTTCAGTCAGATTCATATGGGATTTTTGAATGGTAAATATAATGTGTTTAGTGGGGTATAGGGGGAGAATAAAGTTTTACATGAGGAAAGTCAATCAGAAAGTAATTCTTTAGTCAATCAGAGAGTAATTTGTATTTATTTATTTATTATTTTTGTCTTGGCTATAAAACCTCAAACAAGTATTTGAAAATTTAGTACAGGCAGATTCCCCAAGTTTAAAACATTTTGTCCTCTAAAGATGTCATACTGCTATCCCCTTAAGGAATATTAATGATTTTAATATACTAAAAATAACTGAAATTGGTTATGTAAACTCTAACATAAAAATATCATGTCATAAGAAAATCCTTTCCGTTTACTATAATAAGTGAACACAAAATAGTAAAGTCTCATTTGCTCAAAACACTAGTCAAGCTCAGTGTAGTACAAAATAAACCAAAGACTGACATGTTCTACATCAAGGCTGTTACTCACACTGTCATTGAGTGAGGATTAGTAACAATACAAAGTATTTATTTCATACTAACCACTGGATTTGTGCTCTAAATAAATATCCTCACTTCACTGAAGATAAAGAGACACTTATGTTAAGTTTCTTGCTCAATATCTTCCACCTAGGGGCACCTGGGTGACTCAGTCAGTTAAACATCTGACTCTTGATTTCGGCTGAAGGTTATGATCTCAAGGTTAGGAGATTGAGCCCCATGTAAGGCTCCACACTCAGTGTGGAGTCTGCATGTCTCTCTCCCTCCTACCTCCCTCTCTCTCTCTCTCTCTCTCTCTCTAATAAGCATATCAATAAACAAATAAAATCTTTAAATATATATATATATATATATATATATATATATATATATACTAGATGTGCATGTGTGTGTGCATACTAGATGGGTGATATATATATATCACCCATCTAGTAAGAATATTTCAAACCAAGGTTGATATCTCTTTGATTCAGGCTTCATCCATAGGCTGAATGATATAGAAGAGCATCTATTATTGCCAGCAAATAAGCGAAAATAGTATATGTGTTATTTAGAGATAAACTTTAAAAACTAAGAATCTATCTTAATAAAGATAATATATACAGAGTCATCAAATCACAGGTCTGTTTTTCTTCAAGTAATATTCCAAAACAAAATTCTTTTTCATGAAACATAGCAGGTTTCTCTTTTTCACCCTCCATCTCACCAATGGGAGGCACGGAGAATGAGCCTGGTCTCCTGAAGAAAAAATGCTTTCCCAGTGACTATTCCCTCAACACAATGGAAAGGGTGTTCACACTCAAATCTCATAGAGATTTTAAACAAACTGATGAGAACTTAGATGCTCAAGTTCTAACATTTTACAGTAGCCCTTTATTAAAAAGAGCTGTTAATGCATTACATCTTAATTAACATAGTGTTAATAGTCACAGTGAGAACCATGTGACTCCCAAGTTATCTCCCCCTAAAACCCCCCACCCCATCCCCCATCTCACCCCCACCCCCATAGTTAGGCCTTGTAATTCAGACACATGCACAGAATCTGGAGCAAGAACTTTTAGTATTTGTCCTGACTCTACAATTACTGAGCTTTGTGACCTTAGACATCTAATTTCTCTGTTCTCCAGGTTTCCATTTGTAAAACAACAGGGCAATATTAGATTTCATTTTCCTTGAGTTCAACAAATAGGTATTGAGCTAGTAACTAGACAAATATTAGGGCCATCTCAGGGTACTCTGTGACCTAAAATTCTGTTAAAATCTACTCTACTCTTCATGCTCCCAGAACTTATAATCTTCCACAGTACATTGTGCTTAAACTATGCCTTTGCTGTTTAAGCTATTTAAACAGTGGATGTTGAAACTAATAAATCATATACTGTGACTCTATCCAGGTGGGCTCAGAGCCTCTCTGAAGGTTGGGCAAAGAAGTCGAGGATATAGCTTAATTGTGTTTATTAGAAATAAAAGGATGGGTGCCAAGCTCTGATTAACCTCAGAGGCTATCAGGAGAACCCATGCTGCTGTCTGTATCTGCTGTGGTTCTGGGGTTCACTGTGGCTTTAGCAGCCCTTTATTATGCATAGAATTTTTCTTCACCACCACCAACCCATTTAGTCATTCTTCTGCTCAAAAATAAAAGAAAGGAAAATAATTCATTATTATGTAAAGGAATTATGGAAAGGAAAAAAATGCATTATTATTTCTTATTAGTTTCTACCAGTTGTCATATTTAGTTTTTTATTTAATGGGGTGACTTGTACACTGTCACAGGGTTTTTATAAGAATGAAGATAACCTATTAAAGCACTTAGCATGGAATCTGGCACATATTTGGTTCTTACTTTGTCATTATTATTTATGTCAGGAAGACATACCAACATAGTAAATCCCAATGCCACAACACAACACACCATGTTTTATGTTGGATGTCATAGCATAGTGATTATAAAATATATACATTGAATGAGTGAGACCTCCAGAGACAATAACATATAGGACAAAGAGTGTGCATACCCATTAACCATCATTTCACAAGCCAATTATGGCACCCATTCATATTGGATAGTAGCATTCTTCTACATTTTCACATTAAATGATCCAACTCAGGATGATTGGGTGGCTCAATTGGTTAAGCATCGGCCTTTGGCTCAACTCATGGTCCTAGGGTCCTGGGATCAAACCCCTCACTGGGCTCCCTGCTCAGTGGGAGCCAGCTTCTCCCTCTGCCTGCTGTTCCCCCTGCATGTGCACTCACTCTCTCTGTCAAATAAATAAATAAAATATTTTTAAAAATAAAAATAAATGATCCAACTCATTATTTTAAGAAAATATGAGCTTTCTTCTGCTAGGAAAAACTAAGATAAATTGAAACCAGGGAACATGAGAGTTGAAAAGTTTCAAGGACAAGTGCCTGGGGAAGCTGATAATTAGAGGTTATTTGATCTCTATGCTCCCCTGACTCTTACTTCATATCCTTCACAGGCTAGCAGTTTGGACAACAAGATTTTGCAGTTTCCTCAGGGAACAGGGCTGATACAAAAAAAGTACATCTGAAGGTGAATAAAACTTAAGCTCTCAATTTCTTTAAATACCACACAAAGGTACAAATTCAGGCATGACATTGTCAGAAGTAAGTATCATGTGTTTTATTTCCTCATGATCTATTTCATTTCTTGGCATTGAGCACTTGCTACAGCAATGAAAATAGCACTGGTTTCATCTTAGGTAAGATAATAGACTGATTGGCATAGATTGGATTATGTCCCCAAAATTCACATATTGAAGCCCTAACCCTTCATGTGGCTGCATTGCAGATAGGTCTTTTAGGAAGTGATTAAGGTTAAATGAGGTCATACATATGGAGCTATGACATGCAAGAGCTGGTGACACCAGAAATCTCTCTTTCCTCTATCAGGGTACAACAAGAAGGCAGCTGTCTAGAACCCTGCTGGCACCCGGATCTTGGACTCCCCAGCCTCCAGAACCAGGAGAAATAAATGTCTGTTGCTGAAGCCATCCAGTCTGTGGTATTGGATATGCTATCCTGAGCTGATTAAGACACAGGATCAATAGGAACAGCCTCTAGACAGAGTAGAATGCCAGAACCTCACTGGACATGACCCAAGTCACCTGTGCATAGACCCATCGCTACACACACATACACAGACACATAAAAGACACACACACTCATGCATGCACATATACACATACATACATACACTTTCTACTTTGGAATGGCTTTTGCTGATTATGGTGTTACTATTTCAAGGTAGAAACCAACAGCTAAAAATAGGTGCCCGTGTGAGGAGAGTTAGAGATGAAGTTCTTTTTGAATTTTCATTTTAAACATGGATGAATACACTCCAAACTAAATAAGGAATTAGAAAAGGAGATTATTCTCGTTCTGTAATGATTCACCAAAAGGCTTATTGGTATAAATATTATGTAAGCATTTAACGTAGTGCATAAGATAAGCTGTATATTCTGCGAGGCAATATGTATTTTGCGAGGAGGAATTTTAATAAAATATATGCCTTCAAGACTCTTACTTTCTAGAAAAGCTTTCTATAGATAATTTCCTAACATTAATCATTGTCTTTTTCTCAAAATCATATAATTACAAGTATATTCAGGAAAACATGTTCTACATAAGATGACATAAATTACATGCATTATCATGAACATTTAGTTATCAATAGTTCATATATACTTATCCAAACAATTTCATCTTCATCATGTTTATATAATTATATTTATATTACAGGTGAAACATATTAAAAATTTATGAATGCAGGTGAATCTCAAATGGTAAGTCACTGGGATCCTTCACCCAGTCTGCATTAAAAACTCCCTTTTCATATTCAGTAGGTCTTCAGACACTGTTTTGAATAATTTGTGCTGACTATCATTCCAGAACAGATTTAATGCATTATTCAACTATGATTAATTTTTCCCTTGTTTTAGAAGAAGACGAGTTAGAAATTCGAAAGGTTTTCCTTCAGGCTGAAAACTGATAGAACGTTCTCCCATTTCACTTCCCTAGCCCTAGTGACCCTCTTCGCTTTAGTCCTTGGTGGCTAATTACAGCAATTAGTACCACCTCTACGGTCACATATTTCACACCGTATTTGACAGCGCTGTAATTAAACAGATTACCAGCATAACTGATTCACATTAGTGGTGATTCTCTCTCCACTATACATTTCTCTAATTCTAGCAAAACAAATTTCAACACTGTTTGAATGTCTGATTGCTTTAACATTGAGAGGAAGGTGAAGTATTCTATTATATCTTGATTAAAAGATAAGGACAGGATTTTCCAAATAGAAGAATAAAGAAAAATACAGTTTCTTTAATTGTTTAGAACCAAATCAAGTGGCTCTTGCATGGGAAATAGCTAAGAGAGTGGTTCTCATCTTCAGTACTCATGAGCTACACCTGAGGAAAATTTTTAAGTCCTAATGGCTGAGTCCCATCCCCATGGTTCTGATGTAAGGGATGTGGATGTACCCGGTTCTAAGCACATTTTAAAAGGGTCCATGTAATTCTAGTATATAAACAAGGAGAAATCCACTGTCCTGAGGTTTGGACTTGAAACAAATACTGGAGACTGTCTATTAATCAACTTATTTTTTTTTTTGTTAATACAACCAAAAGTGAAAACAGTTATTAATCCAGAATACTTCTCTAAATATTTTTATAATGCTAAAAGAAAAACACGTTTCCCACCCAGGCTCATTTTAAGAAGCATTTAGCCTGCTATTTTTCCCCAACTTTTCAAATAAAGTGTAGTCATTTGACATAATAGAGCTAATACTGCAGTGCCACCTCCTGTTATTTTATCCATCCGTCTTCCATAGCAAGCTGGAGGAAGAAAGATTGACTTCCAGGCTGACGTCAGGGGACTTATTTGCTACTCGGCAGTTGGCTCTGCTACCTGTGTCACTGCTGGGATGTGGTGACCCAGAGCTGAAGTAGAAACGTGATCCTTGTTCATCAGAGTCCTGGGAAATTTAGAGTGGGAAGTAAATGACAAAAGCAGTAGAGGTTTGAGAAATAAACTTTTAAAATACCGTGGGGAAAAAATTTGCTTTAAACCCAAGTACTATATATAGCCATGCAAATCAATCTCCCAGCTTTTTCACTAAGATCTTGCAGGTCAGAATCAACTAATGCCCTCCCTTCATCTTACCATCCTGTGTGAAAGGTTCTAGCATACTGACTAGGGTGAGGCTGGGCATGAAATTCAATCCTGCAGTTACTAAATGTGAAACATTAGGTGAGATATTTAAACTGCTATGCCTCAATCTCCCCATCTATTAAATGGACCCAATAATAGTGTCTCTGCCATATGCTGATTGAAGATTAAATAAAACAACCTCCTTCAGGAATCAACGTCAACTGTTACCAATGTTCCCAGAACTGTGCTTGGACTATCAGGGTTTTACAGAAGGCACCTACTTTTTCTGTCACTATCAAATGTAACCAGCCAATCAGGAAATATGTTGAAATAAAATGGCAGCACAAAACTTCCTACCTGTTTCTATCTGGACATAATCTATTTGGTCACAAGGAAGGATCCTAGAACAAAAACATGCAGGTAGACTCCGTTTTTCCATGATCTCATTTTTATCACATTTTCTCCATATTGAGAATAATCTTTTCAGAAACGTTCTTTTCTGCACTTTACTGCTGCTTCTGTCTCAAATCTGAAATCTTCAATACCCAGCTAAGGTTAAATATACACAGAACATCAGGTATACTATGTGAAAAATGGCTGCATTTTGTCATTAATCTTTTAGTTCTCAAGGAACATCTTTAATTTTCCGTGCTAAGTAACCCACTTTTAGTACATTAATCAACCGTATTTTTTACAGGTATAATTTAATAGTACAGCACAGATTTTTCAAGTTGAGGCTGTTTTCAGAGCAAGAGAGATACTGGTGTCTCTCGTTAACAGCTGTCCACAGAATACAGCCAAAGGAAAATTCCTGGCTGTTTTCCCTATAACTGTATGTTCTTTACGGAGAATTGATCATTAATTTATGTTACTTTCAGTGCATTTTTTTCAAATTAACAAGTATAATTATATATTTGCCAAATATTTGAGGATTTAGTTTATTTTTGTTTTTGCTTCTCTACTTTTTATTTGCCAAAATTTGCAAACTGTTAACTTCAGTGTTAACCCAATGTTTTTCAAAGCATGGCCATTGGAATACCTGCATCTGTCATGCTTGATAAAAACACAGGTCCTTGGAGTCCAGCCCCAACCCACTGAGCCATTCCATCAGAAACTATGGGTAACAAATATTGCCTAGTCCTAAGAGAGATTTCTTGTCTCCACTTAGAATCACCTCTGGATGATTTTTCTATTTAATTTAATTTAATTTGTACAGCTCATAATTTTATTAATTCTGATATATATTTAAAAGAATCATCAATTTAATTATACCATGATTAAGAATCCCTCTTGCAAATTTGGGTCTCAAAAGTTACACTTTAAGTTTATATTAGGCTAAAATATTTTCTTGGACAATTATTTTAGAGCATTTGCTTATTTCTTCTCTTTTCCATAGTAAAAAAGTACAAAATTATTGTAGTACTTTTATCTATTTTTTAGTAAGGAAAAAACAGTTTATTATCAGAGTCTTTCCTACTGGGAAAAATCACAAAATCCACCTCGCACTCATAAACGCCAAGGTACTCATGATTTTGCCTGTAAAATAGAAAACCACCCATAAGTTTGTAGTCCCATGAGTCTGCCCCTTTCCAGTCTTGTGCTCCTGATAAGAGGTAATCACCAGCCTACACTTTTAGTGTGTTCATCCCTCTCTTGCTTTTCCTTCAGCTTACCACACTGGGTATACCCACAGACAATATATAATGCATGTTGATAACATTACGTAAGGTGGGATCATATGCAGATATTCAGCAATCTGGGTCCTTAACTCAGTGAGAGTTGTTGATGTGAGTAGCACTTCACTCATCTTACTGCTGTGTAGTATTTTGTATTGTGAATATATTGCGATCTATCCATTCTTTCAGTGATCGCAAGACATTTGGTTGTTAGTTACTTTTGTAATAGTTACTCTTGCAAATAATGATGCAATGAGCAGTCTTGTTCATGTCTGCTAATGTGTGTGTCCAAGATTTTTTCCTAGATTATGTACCTGGAAATGAAATTGCTGGCTACAGGAGGTACATATATTCAACTTTACTAGATAAGAGCAAATTTTTTTCTCCAATGCTTATACCAATTTAGATTCCAACCAGTGTGTAAGAGGTCTCACTGATCCACATGCATGACAGCAGTGGGGTGTTTAGTCTTCTTAATTTTAGTCAATACAATGGTTGATAAATGCAGCTTATTATTTCAACTTGCATTTCTCTGATTCTTAATGAGTGAAGTAAAGCATTTTTTTAATGGTTTACTGGCCACTGATGTGTTCTCTTACATGAAATGCCTTTTGTATTGTGGTCTTTTTTCCATTCTTTTTCTTAGTGATTTGTAGGAATTCATATATCCTGGATCTTAATCATTAGTCTCTCATAGGTAATATATGTACATTTTCTTTTTGGCCCCTAATAAATGCACCTACCAAGAAACATTTCATACTGAATTTTCATGTCATGGACCTAGGGTCACCTAATTAATATGAATTCATGCTCCCAAATCTGTTTGTAGTCTGGTTTGTGGTTAAGAATTCTCAGAAAAAACAGTTGCCCTTTGTTCACTTCGTGACAAAACTGAGACCAGCAAATATCCATATTGCCCTCTCATGCAACCTTTGAAGTTTTGATTCTCCGGCTGGGGTGTCTCTATATAGCTATCTGTTGCATGGGGCCTTGGCCTTCCAGGGAAGTAACTGCCTGCTCAACCCGTCCTTCTGGATCCAAGATTTCTCATCATCTTAACATTCGAGTGTAGCATTCTTTTTTTGCTATTATAACACTAAAGGAAAATTTATTTACTATTTTATACATTTTGTGCTAGAGGTGCTCCTTGTTACATTGTCTGGAATATTGCTAATAAAACACCTCAAGAAATTAAATTATGACTAATATCACATGGAAAATAGCACAGCACATATGAGCAATGTGCTTCATGGGAAGATTGGTGATCTTCTAAACAATAATTTTATAGGCTAATTTTAAAGACCCATTTAACCACAAGAAGAAGGAGAAGAAGGAGTGGTAGGAGGACCAGGGGTAGGAGGAGAAGATGAGTTGTATATCAGAACTCACATCATATTACTTAAGCAGGATAATTTAGCACAATGAGATAATGCATGCAAGAAAGAATGTTATCTATGTCTTCCCCATAAAGATCAAGAATTCAACAGAATTATATCCATGAATTAAAACAGTTCTTGGAGAACTTGGGAGTCCACTTAAGAAGTGGTACAACACAGTGCTACAAAACCTCTGAAAATGCGGGCCCTGGGTGACTCAGGCATTAAGCATCTGCCTTCAGCTCAGGTCAGGATTCCGGAATCCTGGAATTGAGCCCTGCATCCTGCTCCCTTCTCAGTGGGAACCCTGCTTCTCCCTCTCACTCCCCCTGCTTCTGTTCCCTCTCTTGTCGTCTCTCTCTCCATCAAATATAAATATAGATAGATAGATAGATAGATGATAGATAGATATATCTATATATATATATATATCTGAGAATAACCACACCCCCCAAAAAAAGGAAAAGCAGCTTCATTTTGCTGCATCATCCCATCCCCCAGACCAGCACTGCTCAACACCAACAGGACACTTGTCTTGAAAGAATTTGTATCACTGGAAAGGGGGAAATGGAGTGAGTGCCCAGATTCCCCCCTTTGGGGACACTACACAAAGCACTCATTCACAGACTAGCAAAACTGACACATCTAGAGATGGCTAGGAAAAAGGAAGAAGATAATTTTTACTTTATGGTTATACTATTCTATAGCATTTTAGATTAACCACCTATTGCTTTTTTTTTTTTTTTTAAGATTTTGTTTAGTTACTTCTATGAAAGAGAGAGAGAGTACAACCAGGGGCAGGGGAGAAAAAGGAGAGAGAGAAGTTCAAGCAGACTCCCCAATGAGCACGGAGCCTGACACGGGGCTAGATCCCAAAACCCTGAGATCATGACCTGAACTGAAATTGGGAGCGAAATGTTCAACTGACTGAGCCACCCAGGCACCCCAACAATCTATTGTTTTTAACCAGACGGACAGTCAAGATATTTTAATTTTGAAAACAAAGATAAAAAATACTTTCTCTCCCCCTTCTTCTTGCCTTTGCTGTGCCATTGATCTCTGTAACTACAGTCACCACCAATGCAGGGCTCGGGGATACCAGCAAATAACTGACTCTGGGCAGCCCACCTTGTAAGACTGCATGTCAGAATATGGTATTGCTGGGAGTGGATAGGTCAGAGAAATTGTAAAAGAAAGGAGACTCAGGTTTAAGGAGGGTCTGTTTACAGACCGCTGTACGGTCTGTTTACAAGATTGCTAATGCTTTAGACAAAATTGCAGAATATACTTTCTTCATAGTTCTTGACAGCAATTATTGAAAGTGACATCTTGAGGTGACTCCATTTTATCACAAGCATTCATTATGTGGCCAACAATGATGTTGCTCAGGGAGGAGAGCAGGATCAAACATTCCTGCCTCTGGGCTAAGCCTTGTTTCTCTGAGTGTGTATTATAATGTCCACTGCCTCCATTCAATTACGAACACCTAGAGGGGAGAAACTATTGTTTTTCCTTGTGTGAGGTTCAGCTACAGATAATATTTGCCTATCAGATCGATAAAGACTTGGAGAAAGAATAATTGAATGTTAATAAGAGAAACTCCAAATTAAAATTTGTAAAAATGACATACCTCAAATTATAAGAAAAGTGCATTAGTAGCAACTATGTGTAAAGGGGGCAATTGTTTCTAACAGTGAAAACAGCAATCCATGATCCAACTATAGCCAAAGGATAAAATATTCCACAAACTTAAAGCTAAGCAGGAAAAAATGACTTAAATGTACAAGAGGTTGTGTTTTAATATTTGCATTACTCAATTCTTTTTTCATCCTTTTCTGAAATTAAGCATTTGTGTGAGTCAAGATAAAATGTTGCACTATGAATAGTTTTTGTTTATGAATAAAATGCTTAAGGGGAACCTTGGTGGCTCAGTCAGTTAAGCATTCAACTCTTGATTTCCACTCAGGTCACAATCTTGGAGTCGTGGGATCAAGCCCCATGTTGGGCTCTGTGCTCAGCACAAAGTCTGCTTGAGATTCTGTCTCTCCCTCTCTTGTCTTCCCCTCCCTCAACTCTCTCTCTAAAATAAATAAATAAAATCTTTTTAAAATGCTTAAAACATTAAATTTATTTTTTTAGTTTATTTGGATAAGTTACTTTTAACAAAGCTACAACTTTCGAGCTTTAAAAACTTAATGGTAGGTGGCTCGGTCATTAAGCGTCTGCCTTTGGCTCAGGTTGTGGTCCCAGGGTCCTGAGTTGGAGCCCTGCATCGGGCTCCCTGGGTGTCTGCTTCTATCTCTTTCACTCCCCCTGCTGTGTTCCCTTTCTCTCTGTGTGTCTCTCTCTATCAAATAAACAAATAATTAAAAAAAAAAAAAAACTGGATGGTAGACACCACTTAACATTTTTCCTTTTTTAACTTCCATTTTCTACAGTGAGAAACAGGTATTCTTTATAATGTCCCCTATTGAAATTCTAAGTAAAAAAGACAAAAGTCATCATATTCCAAATTTTAAATCAGTAAAATTTGTGTAGAAGCAACTCGCTTCTCCCATTTCAAGGAATATGAAATTGTCTCTTGATCATATAAATATATGGTGATCTTTTGTTTCATAGTTATACATATGGCTTGGCTTGTCCTCAGATTATGAAAATTACAAAGATCTAATAAAGTTGCAAGTTTGTCATGAAGCTCCAGAATTATTGAAAAGAAATAATACATAGTAGAAACAGAGAGCTGTGACTTTTCGATTCTAGATTTATTCTACACTAATAGTAAATTTGTCAATTTAACGCTTTTCAAGTAGATTTTGTTCTAACAGAACAGTAATTTTTTTCCACAATTTCCAAATGCTGGCCTAGAACAGTGTTTCCAAAAGTTTTGTAGATATGTGGCAATATAATTTTGCCATGTGTCAACAAGAAATACTGTGGCTCTGTAATTTTCCTTGAATATCTAACCATCTTTACCTGCCTCTAATTTTCCTTTTTATGTTGCATTTATTACAATACAAAGTATGTTTCATTATTAAATTTCTCATTTCTCTTCTCTATCCCTGTGCTAAAATACAAGTCCATGAAGGCAGGAATTTTTCTCTTTTTAGTTCCCTGATCTATCCCGAGCACCTAGAACCATGCCTGGGACACAGTAATCATTTAAAAACTATTTGTTGAATAAGCATTTATAGACATTATGCAATAATTATTTGTTGAATAATACATGGCATGTATCAAAAGTAATATAAACAAAATAGATGATGTTAGCTAGTATAAGAAAACTATAATATCTTTAGCTCATGGTATAAGAAAAAAATAATTTGCCTTAGATGGTAAATTTTAGATACTGGACACATGTTCCAAACAGAAAAATCTAGATTAAACAACATGTTCATGTTTTTAGAGGGGAAGATGGCAGCAGAGTAGGAGGACCCTAAGGTCATCTTATCCCACAAATTCAATTAGATAACTATCAAATAATCCTAAATACCTCAGAAATCAACCTGAAGACTGGCAGGACACACTTTACAACTAAAGGCAGAGAAGAGGCCACATCGAAGAAGGTAGGAAGTGTGGAAATGTGGTTTGGGAGAGAAACAGATTGTAGCCACCCCAATGGGAAGGGAGCCTCAGGCACAGAGAAGGGCAAGAGACCAAGTAGCACACAGGGAAACTCAAACAGAGAGGACAAATACCTAGTAATTAACTTCGAAAGTGAGAGGGCTGAATTTCATGAGTTCTTGCAACCAGTGAGGCTTAAATCCTAGAGGCTTGGCTTTGGGAGAGTTTGGTAGCACTGGGGCTGCTCTTGGAATTCAAATAACCTGTTGTGAACACACAGCATGGAAATAGTGATCTGAAGAGCACCTGGGGCATGCAGTAGGGAAGTTATTTGCTCATATTGAAGCATGTTCGAGAGAGGCAGCATTCACAGAGAGACCCTCCAGGAACAAAGATAATGGCCAGCACCATTTTTATCCTCTGCCCCTCAACATAAGCAGAGGACCATGTGCAAGAACCAGCACAGTGCTGACATATGCTACCTAACTTGCTTACACTAAGCTCCTCCCCACCCCTACACTCCAGTGGAACTGCCCTTCCCAGTCATTTACCTCAGTAGCAGCACAGCCAGCCCTTCCCACAGAAGACTGGCCCAAACCCCTGCCTACACTGCATCTCCTGATCCAGGAGTTTTGTAGGGCCCTAGATCCATTGGCAGTGGAAACAGATCTCATTTCACAAGCAGACCAGAGCAGAGCTAGTTAAAATGTGCCACATTCAAGCCAAGGACCAAATGTTGCCCACAACAGAAAGAGTCTTTGCAGACAACTGCCCTGAAGTTATCCCTCAGGGCAAAACAGCAGAGTGCACGCAGCACACATTGGAGATATTCCCTGAAGAGCCAGGCCCTGGGGAACAGGGAACATTACACTGGACCTCTTCCTTAAAAGCCCATTACCCTCTTAAGAACAAAAGAGCATATCTGACTTTTCTAATACACAGAAATAGGTATACAGACTTAGACAAAATGAGAAGACAGAGGAATTTGTCCCAAATGGAAGAACAGAATAAGATCATGGGCATCTAAGTGAAACAGATATAAATAGCATGCCTGATAAAGAATTTAAAATAATGATTATAAAGATACTCACTAGTCTTGAGAAAAGAGTGGAAGGCATCAGTGAGACCCTTAACACTGACATAAGGAATAACAAAGCAGAGATAAAAGACTCATTACATAAAATGAGAAACACAGTTGATGGAATGAACAGCAGGCTGGAAGAAGTAGAGGAATGAATTAATGACCTAGATGACAGACTAATGGAAAGTGATCAGTCTGAACAAATGAGAGAAACAAGAACCATGCAACATGAGAACAGACGTAGGGAACTCAGTAACTCCACCAAATGTAATAATAAAATTCATATTATAGGAGTCACAGAAGAAGAGAGAGCAAAGAGGGCAGAAAATTCATTTCAAGACAAAATAGCTAGAAAATTCCCTAATTTGGGGAAGGAAACAGATATTCAGATCCAAGAGGCACAGAGAACTCCCTACAAAATCAACAGAAGCAGAACGACACCAAGACATACTGTAATTAAAATGGCAAATGTAGTGATAAAGAAAAAAATTTTAAAGAAGCAAGGCAGTTACATACAAGGGAAACCCCATAAGGCTATCAGCCTACCAGCAGATTTTTCAGAAGAAACCTTATAAGCCAGAAGAGATGGCACGACATATTCAAAGAGGTGGTATGATATATATTCAAAGCACTGAATGGGAAAAATCTGCAACCAAGAATATTCTCTCCAGCAAGACTATCATTCAGAATAGAAGGAGACATAAAGCATTTCCCAGACAAACAAAAACTAAAGGAGTTTATGACCACTAAACCAGCCCTGCAAGAAATATTAATGGGGAATCTGGGTGGAAAGGAAAGACCCTAAAAGACAGTATAAAAGTAGGAAACACAAAAGCAGTAAAAATGGATATTTCTGTAAAAATAAAGTCACAGAACTTACAAAATAAGAGGATGTAGAATATGATACTGTGTACCTAAAACATGGGAAGAAGAGTAAAGAATGGGTTCAAACTTAACATACTCAGGAAATTATATAATCTGGTTTATTGAATTATGGCTATTAAAATATTCCTTTCAAGCCTGTTTTGGAAATTTTTCTAATACCTTATGATTAATGGGCAATAAAATATAACATTTTAATTATTCACGATTTTGCAGGATTTCAGAGTATTAATTCTGAACATTATTTCACGCTATACAACAATAAACCATAGAAATAAAAAGTATGGAAGAATGAGCTGAAAGGGTACTGACCACAATTAAATCCTTAATGTGAACTAATTTTAAGACCATTTTTATCTTTTTCCTAATATGTGCATGAATAAAAATTCTGCTTAACTAATATTTGGGGTTTAAATACATCCAGATTTTTCTAAATGCCTTAATATAGAAAACATGACCTCAAACCAGTATACATCTCTTATCCTTAGGAAATCTAATTAGATAGATTGACTTAAACTTTACCAAGTATTTTTAATATCAGCTTGCAGCTATGCAAAGGCATAACTACTGTGAGGCTAAACTCGTAAAAAGTTTTACATGAAATAGTGCCACAAGGCATTTCTTATCTCAGGTTTGATATGCCTGTGTGTGTTTAATGAATACATTTTAAATTCCTAGAGCAGTCTTATCAAAAGCAGCAGCTGGCTAAATACAGAGTAATGATATAACCTGGAATCCAAACAAGGATACTTGAGAGTAAAAAGAACACCTTTAACATCACCCTGGGACAGCAGCCTCGCAGTCACCCTGGGTCCACAGACAAGACCGGCCCACATGTTCCCACTCTTTGCAATCAGTTCATATCCACTAATCTGAAGATAAAACCACTGGTATACATATACTGAGAACCAATTGTTTAAGCATGAAAACTTCACCAAGTGTAAACCAACATGCTGAAAGGCCTAGTTAGTAAAATATAGGGCTTTATCCTTTTGTTATCAAAGTAGAAACACACACACACACACACACACACACACACACACACACACATGAAAAAATTAAGTGCTTGCCATGAAGATGCACACATCTTTTTCAGGACTCACTAGTGATATAAGAAGAACTGATTCACGAAGTCTGAATTTACCATTGTGAATTACCGCTTATCTTAATTAGGGTGAAATGTATTCCCAAACTGTATTAGACATTAGATCCAAGCAAAATAGTCACTTGTTTTATTAAATTAAAAGTAGACTATAAGAAAACTTAACTTTTTCTCTGTATCGTTCTAATTCTTTATGCAATTGTTTGCAAAATCCATATAATAAAAATGTAAATTGTTTTGTAGGAGCTTTCAGTGAAGGAAATTGCAAAAATAAAAAGATTCAGTAATCACCCAAAATGATTTTTAAAGCTATTTGGAATAGATAGCACATTGATTCCAACCCCTTGTTAAGATTAGAATATTGTAACCAGTAAAATTAAGTCATCCCTAATGACAATTGCATAAATTGGTCACATTTTATCAAATGTTATCCTCGAGGCCTCATATTTTTGATTTAGCAAATATGCCCCCCATACTTTCCCTGTGCATTTCAGATTCTCTCTTCTGCACAGAATGATTGCCTATTATTGACTACATTGCCCTGTTAATGAATCCAAGACATCATTTCACTGATTTAATAATATTGCAATGTTATTACCCAGCATCATCATCTTACAGCACTGAGGGGATCTCAGATAGCATTCCATTACCACTAGACGGTTAACCGTCTGAATATATTTATAGCGAACAGATACTTCAGTCATTCTGGAATGCCGTCTGCAGTTTTTTTAATGGCTCAAGAAGAGGGGGGAAAAAACTTTTCTGAGCATAATACAGAGGAAAACACTCAAGTTTAAATATTGAAGTTGTTAAATATTTAGATCGTATTACCACAATACAATTCTAAAAGCAAATACTGAGATCCTACTACCACAATAATACAATGGTGAAAACATTTGAAAATGTAGAAAAAATAAAATGTTACTAATTTTAACAGAAGGATTCAAGAGATAATATTCCAGGGAAGAAAACAGTCTAGAGGGAGGAATAATTGGCATGAGTTGGGGGAAAAAAAATGATAAGGTATGTCTTCCAATGTAAATTGCACACTAAAATAAATCTTCTGAATGACAAATAAAATAAATTTCTAATCTGACTTTTTTCCTTTCCTATTATGTGCTGTTTTCCCACTCAACTTACAAATCCAAAAGCTGCAATTTCCCTTTTTCAAGGAAACAGAGAAAGAAAGCATCAATGAGATGTAAATATTCTTCCTTCATCTAGGGAAGAAATCAGAAGTGCCATAAAGAAAGCATGTTCAACTTCTCCTGAGGCAAAATTAAACCCTTTAGGTTTCACTACACAAAAAACACAGGGCCAGTCATATTTGCTGACACCTTTGCCATTTTTCTCAACTCTTTTCAAGGTTTCTGTTGCTTCTTAAAAGATCAATGCTAGGGGTGCCTGGGTGACTCTGTCAGTTAAGTGACTGCCTTCAGCTCAGGTCCTGGAATTAAGCCCTACTTCGGGCTTCCTGCTCCTCAGGGAGTCGTCTTCTCTCTCTCCCTCTGCCTTCTCTCTCTGCTTCTGCTCTCTCTTTCTCTCTCTCTGTCAAATAAATAAATAAAATCTTAAAAAAAAAAAAAAAAGATGAATGCTAAACGTAAATATGGCAGCATAATAAAACCCTGACATGCTGACTGGAAAGGAAGGATTCTTTTCTAGATTTTTCTATCCTATATCACAATGATGCCACTAAGCTCAGTGATATTTTGATTTTGAAAACCAAACTAACTCTTTGGTTATTTTTATTCCTTCGGTATTTTCCCACAGTGGCCATGACCATTTGCCACCCACCTAAAGCCCGCTGCATTCAGCTCTCTGGGCCAGCACACAAGGTATGATTTCTTTTTTTTTTTTTTTTTTTAAAGATTTTATTTATTTATTTGACAGAGAGAGATCACAGTAGGCAGAGAGGCAGGCAGAGAGAGGGGAAGGGAAGGAAGCAGGCCCCCGCTGAGCAGGGAGCCCGATGTGGGACTCGATCCCAGGACCCCGAGATCATGACCTGAGCCGAAGGCAGCGGCTTAACCCACTGAGCCACCCAGGCGCCCAAGGTATGATTTCTTTCTCCTCCTCATGCCACTTCCACTTATTTCTCCCAAATTCTCACCTTGTTATCAACAAACTCTTTTTTTAATTTATTAACTTGGGTACTCTACTTCAGTGCTGCCACTTCAGTCTGTATCTATAAAATTATATGATCAGGTCATTGGTGTCATCATTAAAAATTGTAAATAAAATTTTTTTAACTTAAATGGTCTTGAAGTGGGGCATTTGATGGTAGTACAGAGGAAGTAAACTTCCAGGAAGTTGGCTTCATAAAGGAGAGGCCTCCCTAACATATTTATGTAGGATAAGAAAAAGAACAGAGAACACAGCAGGGAGAAGCCCCAAAGATGTTTGTTTGCTTGCATTTTTGTTTTCCAATTTTGCGGATGAGAGAATTGAATGTTTGAGGGGCCTAAAGACAAGACTGAAGTGTCTCATCCAATCAGTGGGAATGGAAGACAAGTCCCATGTCACCTGATGACCCTGCGGTACTCCTGAATCATATATTTCAGCAACATCCCTCAAGAAATACAGAACTGATCAGGTCTAACTAGGATAGTAAATTATTTAGCCCATAAAAAAGGAGCCAAGTTAACACGCTTATTTATTTAAGTATTAACAAACATTTTCTTTGACTAATTTCTCCTACTTTACAAGTCATTAATGTCTCTGAATAAATAAGAACCTTAAGAAACCATCAGTATTCATAACATGCAAATCTTCAACTTTCTGAACATAGCCAATATTTTCATGTATCTCTTAATGTAAGAACATTAGGTTTTATTAAAGATAATTTGTTTATTCTTTGCTTTTGTCCAGAAATGAGAATCTAATTGATGAGTATGGTGATTTTTCTTCCATGTCTAGATACTAATATCTGACTTTACTCTTAAACACACATACATATATGTTTTCTCATTATCTTCTAAGCCAGTCACTTGATCCAGAGATAACTTAAGACAACCTAAATTTGTTTTCTTTGTTATTTTTTTTTATTTTTATTATTATTGTCATTTAACTCTGTTGAGCTAAGAGTCACTAATGTGGTAAGGGACATATTGTAGTGGTTAACAGCATGGGCTTTGGTATAAGACGAGTCACTTATAAAGAATGTTAGAAAAAAGTGTGAGCTTCACAAACAGATCTTGAACAAGTTAATTTTATGAGTTTCAGTGTCATTATCCCTATGGAAATAAAAATCCCTAGAAAACCATCAATATTCATAACATGCAAATCTTCAACTTTCTGAACATTTGCTATTAGGGATAATGTATATAAAATAGTTACTTTTTTATTTAGCTGAATTGTTGCTTCACAGTTTGATGTACAATGAAGATTACTTAAAACAATGCCTCCAGATGGGGCTTCATTGCTATCAAAGTTCATATGGTCACTGGTGCCCTATTTGGCCATAAATCTCATTTCCTCTACCATTCAAGAGTAAACATGGGTCCTTCCTGTGGCTTGGACCCTCAATTTACTACCCTCTAGAAAAACAATCCAGTTTTGTCTCATTGACATATTTTGAATGTGCATCCATGTCTCAGTAGGAAAATATGAATTCTAGGCCAGAGTTCTTAGACACAGACAACATCTGTGAATTTAGTGCACTGCCTATAATACAAGCCTATGAGACGCTGCCACCAAGTAGGGGAAGAAAGACATTCCCATGAATTGAAATGTGGCTAGGTGCTCTTTCCCTAAGAAGGGTCTTTTGTAGGCTTGTATATTATATGCTCCTTTACTCCAGAAGGAATTTGTTAGCTTACAGCAATACATAAAAGACATTCACACTAATTAGGTTGATTGTGATCATCTCAAAACATCACATGTGTATTTCAAATACATACAATTTATATTTGTCATTACTTGAATAAAGCTAGAAAAATATTTGCATAAATTATAAAAAGAGGCAAAAGAATGAAAACTGAAGTGTAGATGCAGCTTTTTGACTGCAAGTCTAAAAATCTAGACAACATAATTATCTACTAAGGGTCACATATTTGGCTCAAATCTTGCTAGCAACAAAGGAGTAAACAGAGATAATCCATCATTACCAGTGATCATAATAAAGTCCACAGTGAATTGAGTGCTTATTGTGTGCCATACATTGACAACTTCTTTACATGAATGAACTTGTTTACTGTTCTCAACAATACTGAGATGGGCATTATTTTATAGCTATGTTTTGGATGACAAAAATGAGGAGGCAAGTGACTGAGTTATCTGCCCAAAAATATGCTAGTCAACTGTGAAGCTGGGGATGTGAACCAACTCTGACTCCACCAAACACAACAGTAATGACTACACTGGACAGCAGAGAAGAGTGAAAAAATAGCTTTTGAATGTCATTTACTTACCATGACCATAAAAATTATTGACTTCTCCCATTCTTAGTTTCTTCAAGTATAAATAGCTACCTCATATTGACATCTGTTCACAGAACTTAATAAAAGAGAAACAAAATGGTATGCTCGGATAAGGGGCTCTACAAATATTAGAATATGACTAATTTATTCACCCTCCAAAGATCCTAATGAAGTACAGTTGACCCTTTAACAACATGGAAGTTAGGGACGCTGACCCCTGCACAGTCGAAAATTCACATATAACTTTTGACTCCCCAACTAACAGTCTACTGTTGACTAGAAGCCTCACAGATAACAAACAGTTGATTAACACATATTTTGTATATTCTATGCATCATATATTGTATCTTGCAGTAAGGTGGAGAAAAGAAAATTCTACAAAGAAAAACATAAGGATCATAAGGAAAATACATTTATAGTACTATGCCATATTTATTGAAAAAAAAAAAAAGCCCCATATACGTGGACATGCCCAATTCAAACCCATGCTGTTCAAGGGTGAGCTGTGTAAGGAAGAATATTTCCAGTCAAGTTCATGGACACAGTCAGGTGACAAGCCAGGTAGAGGTAACATAACCTGAGTCAGAACAGACCTCTTTGTTATGAATCTCAATTGTTTTGGTTTCCAGTCCAAAGTTCTATAAGCTCTGCCTGCGCTTCTCAATCAGATACAGTAAGTTACTGTACCTGAAAGTCCAATAGATGTGTTTTGCTTGGGGTTTTTTTTTTTGTTTTTTTTTACTTTATTTATTTATTTATTTGAGAGCGAGTGAGTGAGAGAGAGAACACGGGCCAGATGGAGAGAGCAGCAGATTCCCTTGCTGAGCACGGAGCCCTACACAGGGCTTGATCTCAGGATTCTGGGATCATGACCTGAGCCAAAGGCAGACACTTAACTGACTAAACCACCTAGATGGAGAGAGCAGCAGATTCCCTTGCTGAGCACGGAGCCCTACACAGGGCTTGATCTCAGGATTCTGGGATCATGACCTGAGCCAAAGGCAGACACTTTACTGACTAAACCACCCAGGCGCCCCTCAATAGAAGTGTTTTGAAACAAAGTGATATTCACTCCACTTAGATGAATCTTGGTTTATAAAAATTAAAATTCAAGAGTTTAAATTTACCCCTTCAATTCATAGATACGATGCCTTAGTGTGATCACTCAACCACAGGCTACCCTGGTTCTTAGAGATCTGCATATCCTGACAAGTTAGAGTCACACCCTGGACTGGAACCCCTTGAGACCCTAGAGTGAAACCCCCATTTCAGGTTTCAGAAAGTCATTCATCAGTGTCAAGAACAAAATTCCATGTGGATGCCTGCCTTCAAAACTCTAAAATCCCATCTGGCAAGATCCTTATGAACAAAGAACAGGTTTAGATTTAATGAAGCAATTCCCTTCAGGTACATATTTCCTGACAGATATACCTTGGAGTCATTGCCGTTCTGGCTGCATTGCTATCTCTTCAAGAAGACAAAATCCTAAAACAAATGTGTTCAAATGCTCAAATGTATAAAATACATTTAAATAAAATGCAGACAGAAATATAGAAATGTTCAAAAAAAAAAAGAAATATAGAAATGCTCTTTTTTCTTTTGTTATTCTATGGAATGAGACTGACCCTCAATCTGACATAATAGTTAAGCTGAGGTATAGCTATCTAATTTGCCTTTATGCTATACGTTTTGACCAGCTACTGCACTCATGCAGGGGGGGAAAAAAAAAAAGGCTAAATCAATAAGAGGCCAACATACCTTAAGGATTTCAGATTCCTTAAGGAAAATGGTATAAAACCCTAAATGTGTGCCAGATTTTTTCCAGATTTTTTTGTGTGTGTCTAATTCCAAAGTTTTTCTACTATTGTTTTCGTACTTTCCCCTATTACCATTTTCTGTGATATGAAGCACATTCAGGTTTTGTAGCCATCAGGAAGAAAGTAGAAAGCTTCCTCATGCTTCTCAAAGCATGCACAGGGAAGAAACAGAGGAGGTTTGTAAAAAGCAGAATTTTAATCACTACCCATATTTACACTACTTATATAAGAGCTGTTTTTCTTTCTTTTCGTTTCTTTCTTTCTTCTTGTCTGTTATTGTTGTTGTTGTTCTTCCTTTCCTACTACATCACTTTGGAATAGCTTTGGCTACAAACAACAGAAAATCTGAAACAGGCTGAAATACATAACTCCCACAAAAAGATCAGCTAAGGCTGTCCAGGGCTGCGGTGGCATTCAGCAACCTCATCACGGACAACCCTTAGCAGGTCTACTTCAGCCTCATGAAGGTAAAATGTTTTGTTTCGTCTTTGCTTACTATCCGGAATGAGAAAGAACCTACCAGCTGAATTTGTCTCTGGACCCAGCAGGGAGGCATCTTCTCCTTTTTGTGAGAGACTAGGGTCAGGGAATGCTAATGTCAGTGGCTGCATCAGACGTTGGGCGAAAGAGGTATACGTTATCTGAACTCAACTGTATACTTTTCCAGCATCAGATTTCTTAAAAGATGGTAGCCACCCACAGAGAACCAAGAACATCATCATAGCTAAAATTTAATAGTTTGCCTTTACCTGTATTTTTACATAGTGCCCTGAAAGGGCAGTTTTCACTTACTTATTAGTCAAGTTTGCTTCAGTTATATTTTTTAATAGATTTATTTTTGAAAAATATATTCTAGTATGCCTTTTCATGTGCTATAAAACTCACAGATTGACACAGCTGTTTGAGGTGCCTGCTTTTACAATTTTCTTTGTGACAACTCATATGACACCCCAAGGACTAGAGATTTCCACTTCTTTGTAAATATATTTGGAAATTGTTATACTGATTATCTGCATGAACTCCTCTGTCAATTTCATTTCTCTAGAACCTGGATGTTTTTAATTCCCCAAGATCCTTGAACTTGTCATTACTATTAAAATGTTCATAGACTAAAGATAAGCTTTATCTGAGTTTGAAGGAAAATTTATAAAGAAATAAATTACTCTTAAAAACCAATTTGCGGGGCGCCTAGGTGGCTCAGTGGGTTTAAGCCTCTGCCTTCAGCTCAGGTCATGATCCCAAGATCCTGGAATCAAGTTCCGCATCACTCTCTCTGCTCAGCAGGAGCCTGCTTCCCCACCCCCTCTCTGCCTGTCTCTCTGCCTACTTGTGATCCTGTTCATCAAGTAAATAAATAAAATCTTTGAAAAGAAATTTGCATTACATTTTTGTTTTTTTGTGTCTGAATTAACTTTTAATATTAATATTCAATCATTTTTATTGTATTTTCAAAATATATTTGTAAAGAGGAGTTTTAATTCATTTAATTCATTTAATTCATTTCTGTTTCTATTATTTATAAAACAGATATTATATATAAATGAGGCTTATTTCACATAATCAAGATGCTACTTACATGAATCACTTGTGAAAACATATATGCTTTTCTGAGAATTTATACATAGCATTTTATTTATTTTTATGAACAAAAAAATCAAAAACAGTGTATGATTCTTATATTTTATAAATATTTTGGGAATTTCATAAGCACAATAATCACTAACTTCAAGTACCATTAACTTAGCCATTAACAAAAATGGAGTATATCTTTCACTTACTGGCTAGTTATTTTAGTGACACAATTAGGACTAAATAGCAAACATCACTCTTGTAAGTGAATAAGGTACATATTCCAACAGGAAGATATTTGTCACAGTATTTTTTCCTCTTGCTGCCAGCTCCCTGCTGGCCCTAAGTAATTTCATATTAAGGGCCCCAAGAACATGCAGATAAGAACAGGTGTTCAGTATTACCAAATAAACTAAGACTCTGAGCACAGTCACTCACAAACAAAAGTCAAATCTCAGTTTCTTCGGAAGTTTGTCCCATTATGGCCCTGGATGTCTATGCACTGAAGGAAGCTTCTGGATAGCAACCGGCTGAGAGAGCCAAAGCTAATATCTCAGAGACAACAAAGCCAGATGAGACTCCATCAGACCCCTCAGACTGCAGGGCAAAAAGTAGCCCTGAAACAAAAAGTTTCCACCCAGATTCGCACTATAATCTTTAGACTATCTTCGAACAGCAGGCAAGTGCCTCAAAATTGCAGTCTGACAAGTTTTACCAAGCCCTGAAAATGAGCACAGACCATGAAAACTAAAACAACTCTTCACATTCAAGAATTCACTTCTATAGTTGTGATACTGTAATTTATAAGAAGAAATATATATTTAATCTTTGTCCTGTTCCTAGCACACAGCTCCTAAAACCACTGGAATTCCTTTTTTGTTGTTCTTTATTTTTTTTTAAAGATTTTATTTATTTACTTATTTGAGAGAGAGAGCACATGCATGACCTTGAGCAGGGGGAGGGGCAGAGGGATAATCAGGCTCCCCTCCAAACAGGGAGCCTGATGAGGGGCTGGATCCCAAGATCCTGAGATCCTGGGACACTTAACCAACTAAGCCCCCCAGGGGCCCAACAATGGAATTTCTTAAGTGATAAAAGCAATGGAAGAGTTTTTTGTTAAATATTTGGTGTTTTGGCCATTTTAACTGGTGTAAGGTGGAATCTCAATGTGGTTTTGATTTGAGTCTCCCTGATAGCTAATGATGACGAACATTTTTTCATCTGTTTGTTAGCCATTTGTATGCCTTCTTTGGAGAAGTGTCTGTTGATATCTTCTGCCCATTTTTTGACATGATTATCTGTTTTGTGTATGTTGAGTTTGAGGAGTTCTTTATAGATCTTGGATATTAGCCCTTTGTTTGTAGTGTCATTTGTGAATATCTTCTCCCATTCTGTGGGTTGCCTCTGTTTTGTTGACTATTGAGGGTCCATATCTGGCCTCTCTACTCTGTTCCACTGGTCTATGTGCCTGTTTTTGTGCCAGTACCATGTTGTCTTGGTGATCACAACTTTGTAGTAAAGCTTGAAATCAGGCAACATGATGCCCCCAGTTTTGTTTTTCTTTTTCAACATTTCCTTAGCAATTCAGGTCTCTTTTGGTTCCACACAAATTTTAGGATTTGTTTCAGCTCTTTGAGAAATGCCAGTGGAATTTTGATCAGGATGGCATTGGAAGTGTAGATGGCTCTAGGCAGTATAGATAATTTTTTTAAATTTTTTTATTTTTTTTTTCTAATTTTCAGCATAACAGTATTCCTTGTTTTTGCACCACACCCAGTGCTCCATGCAATCTGTTCCCTCTCTAATACCCACCACCTGGTTCCCTCAACCTCCCACCCCCCAGCGCTTCAAACCCCTCAGATTGTTTTTCACAGTCCATAGTCTCTCATGGTTCACCTCCCCTTCCAATTTCCCCCAACTCCCTTCTCCTCTCTAACTCACCTTGTCCTCCATGTTATTTGTTATGCTCCACAAATAAGTGAAACCATATGATAATTGACTCTCTCTGCTTGACTTATTTCACTCAGCATAATCTCTTCCAGTCCGTCCATGTTGCTACAAAACCATAAACAATATGTGTTGGAGAGGATGTGGAGAAAGGGGAACCCTCTTACATGGTTGGTGGGAATGCAACTTGGTGCAGTCACTTTGTAAAACAGTGTGAAGATTCCTTAAGAAATTAAAAATAGACCTTATGATGCTGCAATTGCACTACTGGGTATTTACCCCAAAGATACAGATGTAGTGAAAAGAAGTTGCCACATGCACCCCAATGTTCATAGCAGCAATGGCCACAGTCACTAGACTGTGGAAAGAACCAAGATGCCCTTCAACAGAAGAATGGATAAAGAAGATATGGTCCATATATACAATAGAGTATTATGCCTCCATCAGAAAGGATGAATACCCAACATTTGTATCAACATGGATGGGACTGGAAGAGATTATGTTGAGTGAAATAAGTGAAGCAGAGTCAGTTATCGCATGGTTTCACTTACTTGTGGAGCATAAGGATTAACACGGAGGACATTGGGAGATGGAGAAGAAAAGTGAGTTGGGGGAAACCAGGAGAGACTGTGGACTGTGAGAAACAAACTGAGGGTTTTGAAGGGGAGTGGGTTGGGGGTGGGTGATCCTGGTCATGGGTATTAAAAAGGGCATGCATTATTTGGAGCAATATGTGTGCTGCATAAACAATGAATGCTGGAACACTGAAAAGAAATAAAATAAAATATATATTTAAAAAATATATATTTGGTGTTTTGTCCTCAAATAGCTACAGGCCAATAATAGTTCCACAGTAGTAAAGCAGGAAAAAAGTGTCTTGTTATTTATAGCAAACCCCTTGCAGCCACACCTGGGTTTATATTAATGGGTGATTCTGGAAAGCTCCTAAGGATGAGGGTTAGTTGCCAGGGGAGCCAATCATGTAATTAGAGGGTTGGAACTTTCAGCACCATCCCTTCAGCCCTCTACTACCTACCACCCACTTCCAGGGAGAAGAGATGGGCAGGAAGTTGAATTAATCCCACCAATGGTCAATGATTTGATCAATCACCTATGTAATAAAGCCTCCAAAAAAAAACAAAAGGAGAGGGTTCAGAGAATTTCTGTGTTGAAACATTCATGGAGATGCTGGGAGGATGATGCTTCTGAAGAGGTCACAGGAGCTCTATGTTTCCCATCCCTTGCCCTGGTCATCTCTTCTGTTTGGCTGTTTCTAAGTTATATGTTTTTATAACAAACTGGTAATTAAGTAAGTAAACTGTTCTCCGGAGTTCCATGAGCTGTTCTAGCAAGGTAATCATATCTGAGAAGGCAATTGTGGGAACCTCTAATTTATAGCTAGTCAGTCCAAAGCACAGGGGACAACCTGGACTTGAAATTGTTATCTGAAGTGGGGGTAGAGGGCAGTCCTGTGCTACTGAGCTCTAACCTGTGGATATGACACTATCTTCAGGTAAATCTTATTAGAACTGAATTGAATTGTGGAATACCCAGGTGGTGTTGCAGAAATGCTTGGTGTGAGGAAACTAGTCTCCCTTCTGAATAGTATCCAAAAAAATCCTAATCTTCTCAACCAGTGTTAGGTTAACTTAGGGAAGACGGAGGGACGCTGTGGTGTGGTGGACAGACCACAACATGAGAGTCAAATTGACCCGAATTCAAAGCCAGACTCTTTAATTCACTATTCCTAACTTCTTCATGCCTCACAGATACAATGAACAATATAACAATAACAACAACAACAGTAATAATAATAATAAGGAAAGCAAAAAATAGACACAGACACTGCCCTCCCAAAACTTATGATCTAAAAGGTAAAGCTGAAAATTAGTGACTCTGTTAAGATGATCTTAGCTTCAGAACCACTCAGGTGATGGTAGAAGCAGGCCCTGAAGCAACTGACCTGCCCAGAATACCAGAAAAGGATTGAGGAGAGAAAGTCACTATGGGCAGTCTCAGCCACAGAACCAAATGGGCTCACTAGCAGTATAGCTGCTGTGGGGAGGTAGGCCATGGTGGGCAGGGATGGAGAAGCATGCAGCATCCAGGCAACAATGGCCTGGACATTTTCCTGAGGGCAAGAGGAAGCCACTGAAAACATTAAACAGGGAAGTGGCACAATCAGAGCTATTTTTACAAAAAGTTTACTCTTGATAATTAGAGAAATAAATTGGAAAAAAATAAATCTTGTAACAGGGAGTCAGGCAGGAACCACTTGGAATAACACAAGAAAACTAAGATAATGGCAGTGAGGGGACACATGGTGACAGGTGGGAGTTCAATGGTTGAACTAAATATATATATATGCATGTGTGTGTCTTGGGGGCAAGGGGTCCAGAAAAAGATAGAGGGAAGGACCAAGTAGGACGATGTTCTCTTAGCCTATTACTGGATGGTGGGGTTACTCCCCTACCTGTGAGAAATCACCAAAAGGAGCAGGTTTGGTAAAAAGTATGTAAAACTGCTATTTTGGTTTGTGATCTGTTGAGTATATCATCTAAGCAAAGGTGGACAGGGCAGTTGAGTATATTTGATCAGAGTTCGGATGAGAGTTTGGTGCTGGAAATGGCTATTTGGGGAAACTCTCGAGTAAGACTGTTGTTTAGGAGATAGAGAAGGATGTCCAGAGCTCCCAGAGAACAATGATCCCACATGTTTGGTTCTCCATCATGCTCTCCTGTCACTGAACAATGCCTGCCACAACATAGACATTTGTTCTATGAAGTGGCTAATAGTGAGCACACGGTATTGTAGAAGGCAAGAGAAAAGCATATCTCAAGAAGAACATTTTCAATAAAAACTGAGGGGAGACTGATAGCTCAGTTGGTTAGGCATCTGCCTTTGGTTCAAGTCATGATTCCAGGGTCCTGGGATCAAGTCCCACATCAAGCTACTTGCTCCATTGGGAGCCTGCTTCTTCCTCTACCCTACCTCTGCCTCCTGTTCTCTCTCTCTTTTTCAAATAAATAAATAAAATATTTAAAAACAAAAAACCTGAAGTTATGTTTACCTATGGAGAGAGTGCCTGCCCTTTGAAAGTAGGCCACTTGTCAAGACTGCCAGGAACAGTACTTCTTAGGTGGTAAAATGGCAGGACCAGAACCAGCAAAGTCCACCCACAGTAGGTAAAGGTGAGAAGAAGCCCAGAGGAGACAGGAAAACTTCTCAGAAAACTCATAGCTCCCTGTCCATCCTTTCATCACCTAGGGATCCCCCGCCCTAACCTTGTGAGCACTACCAGTTTCCTGCCTTTTTCTACAATTGATTAGAATGTACACATCTCTCTGTTCATCTCCTGCCCAGCTCCTTCTCCAGCAATCACTCACAAGGGCTCATCTCACCAAGGAACCAGACTTCTCTAACTCTTCCAGGCTCCTCCCATGTTCTTTGGACTTAATATAAATTCTGTTTATTCCTTATTTCTCAGTATTTTTGTGTTCAGCCATATTATAAGGTCCTGAAGACAAAGATCGTTTAACGTTTTTCTATGTCCATGAATGCGATGGCCTGAAAATATCAAGCTTCTGTTAGTGCTTGTTGGAGAACCAACAGTACTGTTTCCTCACGGTGCAGTGCCAACCACTCGCAGCCAGAATAAGACACGTGCCACATTAAGCAAGTCATTAACAGGTTTACCTTTCTCATCAACAAGAAATACCAGAGTTAGAAATAAAAGCTACATTATTATGAGTAATACTTGAAGTAAAGAGAAAAATATATGAAATAAATATATTAAAAATCCTAATTGTTTTTATAAGCATTTTTCCAAACACCACTTATTTTACTGCTTTATGATAAACCTAGCGACAAAAGGTTTATCTTTTCAAAGCAACTTGTTAAAGTTGCTTTTCCCAAATAGGAGGTTTCATGAACATGTTCAAGGGCAAAATGTTCTCTTTTCTTCCCAGGAGCTGTGTGCTTTGCCCTATCAGTAGAGGTGAACACTCTACCTCTGGCGCCTGGAGTGCCATGCTCCATTAGCTGCTGAGTTGTCATAATATCAGTATTACCAAGTGCTCCCAGGCATGAATTATAAGTCCTAGGAGAGAGGGGACAGCTGAAGAACATGTTGGCTCGGGATAGAGTCCAGTTTCATTGAATAATACACTTTATAATTTTTTTGTTTCTTATGAGTGTGGACAGTAAATACTCAAACATAACTAAATAGTCAACAGACAAATATTCAAATATAGATAAAATATAAATCATAAGTTGATTTTATTGGCTTTAAAAAATATTGCTACACCCGGTTTCAGTGCAGTCAGTAACTAATGACGTAGCGTAAATCACTTCGAACTCTGAGTCTCAGCTTTCCGTAAAAGAAGGATTGCTTAAAATTATATTCAATCTCCTGAAATTCTTTTTTTTTTTTATCCCCACAATCAAATCAGTGCTTTACTAGTCCATTTCTCCCACTAAAAGGAGCTCTAAGGTGAGCAGTGCTGAGCTCCATTATCCCTATGGCCCAGCATAGAGTGTACCTTTGGGCTAAAATTTCTTAATGAGTGGAGTACCTATGCTCCTCTAGCTCAGGGTCTGGTGAGCCTCAGAAAAATGGGATTATTAAGGTGCCCACATACCTACCTCACCTCCCATTCTATGCCTCTTTGCTTTTAGGGAAATCACCTGTGACCAGGAAAAGGCAGGTGTGACCTCACAATGAGAGTCAGAAAGTAAAGAAGACAGGTCTTCCCGCCTGCACATAAGGTTTTTTGTTAATTAATCATTGTTCTTTGAATCACTCTTTAACTTAGTCTAGATTATAAGCTAACAGATTCATACAACATTAAATAATACTTAAAGCAGTAAAAGGCTTAACCTAAGATAAACAAAAGTTGAACTAATTCATAAACCTTATGTATTTGGTATGAATTCTTCTAACATTTTCATAGCACTTAGTCATTAAAAGAAATTGCCATTTGAAAAAATAAAAAGTTTGATTTTATTTGCCACCCTTTTAGAATATTCGGTTTGAAATACATCACAAAGTAATACTAGACTTTCAGACCCAGAAAAGTCTTCTTAGGATTATTAAAGATTTTTGACTCTTTTCTTATAGTTTAAGGAGAACTCTGTTAATTTCATGAATGAGAGAACAACCATTACCTGTGTCTAGCCTTCCTCTATCCAAGAGGTTAAGCTCACCTTGAGTGAGAGTTTAACTAGTCCATTCACACTTATAAAATGTTCTCTATATAGTACTAAATTTTTTTTTTTTGAGAGAGAGAAAGTACAACTAGGGAGTTAGGGGGAGAAGCAGAAGGAGATAGAAAATCCCAAGCAGGCTCCATGTCCAGCTCAGAATCCAACATGGGGCTTGATCCTATGCCCCCAAGATCACAACCTGAGCTAAAACCAAGAGTCAGACACTCAACTAACTGAGCTACCCAGGTGCTCCTCAATACAGTACAAATTAAAAGAAATATTTTGCATCAAAAAAGAAATGTTTCCTGAAATGCCAGAAAATAAGCATATAATAAGTATGTACTAGGAACAAGACAGAGTTTGCCTAAAAACGCCAAATGCTGATCCCAAATACTTTATAGTGTTGCTTTTACCAAAGAACATGGCATTTTGTTTTGTTTATTTTTAATTCATGGATCATATTACAACTGAACACACTAAAACTGAACTGAGAACACACATAAAACTGTTCCAGACTATTGGTACACAGTAGGGGTCCATAAGCTTTTGTACCATATCCCACTGTAACAATACATAGGTTAATATGAAACATTCCCAATAATGCACAGTACTATAAAAATGTTTCTATTCATGGTAATGCTAGATTTTAAAATTATCTGCTATTGCAGGATCACTTATAAAAATAGAAAAATCCAAGTATTTATTTAAGGAATATAAAGAAAGAAGAAAAAAAAAGATAAAGGTAAAATTTTGTCCTCTTACATTTTACACATTTACTCTATTTCTTAAAATTTTTTTAATATTTTAAACACTAAGTGCTTCCGGCAAGATTCATTATTAGCAACAAATTCCAAATAGTAACTCAGCAAAAATTAAATATTTGTTTTGTCATACTTTTTTTTTTTTTAAGAGTTTATTTATTTGACAGAAAGAGAGATCACAAGCAGGTAGAGAGGCAGGCAGAGAGAGAGTGGGGGGAAGTAGGCTCCCTGAAGAACAGAGAGCCTGATGATCCCAGGTCCCTGGTATCATGACCTGAGTGGAAGGCAGAGGCTTAACCCACTGAACCACCCAAGCACCCCTGTTTTGTCATACTTTTAGATCAGAATAAGTCTCACAAATGGCACATACATCCAAACAAACTTCCCATAACCACACAATAGGAAGCACAATGAGCCTCCATAATAACTGATCTTATATTTCCAGCTACAGTCAGTGTATGTGGTAGAACTAATTTTTATGAACACTAAATAGCTGGACAATACAAAGGAAATGAATAGTAATAACATCCAACTACCAATTTGTTTCCCCTTTTTAATCCTTATCTATTTTCTGAAAAAAAAATGTATATTTACAAAGTAAATACAGATTATTAAAAAAAAAAAACCAACTTCTAGATTTTAAATCAAGCTTATATATTTCATCTTTTCTTAAATAGATAGATTTGTGGCAAAGATCAAGTCTAATAAAACCTGTAATCTTATCATAGACCCACCACGTGGCTCTGTAGAAAGAATTCCTCCCTAGCTATTTTATTGCAATACCAATGTATTTATAAGGAGTGGTCAACTGTACCTAACTGGTGTTCTAGCCTATCATCCATCTATTTATATAAAACTATAATTTAGTCATATTGACACTAAAAGTCTTCCTGATACAATGTCTGATAAATGGCTTTAGTCATTCTCTAGGTTGTTGCTAATCAAAGAGCTATTTTTCTCACCTGAGTTTATCATACTTACAATTAACTAATGTTTTACAGATAACTTAAAAGTTGAAAATAATTTCACAAATTATCATTTAAGGCATATGGGAAGCCTTAGAAATCATTTAAAACTGGAGTTAAAGAACAGCCCTGTAGGTCCCAGTGGTATCTCTGACTGGACACAGAAGGTAACTTACTCCTTCAAAAGCTGTCCCAGGTTCAGTGCTTAACCAAGAGCAGAGATAGTGAGTGATCACATGTATATTATGAGCCCCCCCCAAAAAAGGATATCAAAAGCCACTAAAAGGCAATAACCAAAAAAAAAAAAAATACATACATGTATATATGTTTCCCCCTTTACATCTTCTACGTTTTGTAATAATGTCACACTCAGTTTCTGCAAGACTTAGTATCTTTGTCATATTTATAGTGAATGTCCATTTATTTCTGCCACAAAGATTTACCATATGACCTTGGGTATTCTGATAAGGGAGACAACAAGAACATGATCCCTAAATTTTCCAGCTTTCTTGGAACACATGTAATGGTGGAAAATGTACAGATAATAGAAAAGCAAGTTAATAGCTTTAAAAAACAATATCAGATATTGGAGGGGTGCTTGGGTAGCTCGGTGGGTTAAAGCCTCTGCCTTCAGCTCAGGTCAGGATTCAGGGTCCTGGGATGGAACACCCCCCCCCCCCCAGTCCAGGGTTCAGCTCTCTGCTCAGCAGGGAGCCTGCTTCCCTTTCTCTCTCCCTGTCTCTCTGCCTGCCCGTGATCTCTGTCTGTGAAATAAAAAAATAAAATCTAAAAAAAAAAAAAAAATCACATACTGGAAAGTGCTAGGCACCTAAGGAGGAAGACATAACAATAATGATAGATGTGACAACCACTGACAAAAAGTGGCCATAGATGCTGACTAACCTCCCAGGGGGGCAGGGGCGGGTGTCAGAAATATCTCACTAAGAAGGAGACAATAAAGGAGTCACTGTAGCAAAAAGGAGCCATCATTTTGAAAAACAGAAGTTTGGCCTTCCCAAGCAGTGACTCAGCAACCTTAAGGCAAACTAGAAGTTGGGTCCTGGGAGAACAGAAAGCAGCAGGGAGATAGGGGATAAAGTTGGGGGATGGGTCAAGGCCAAATCAGACAAAGCCCCTAGACCATGAAGGCAGACTAAACTTCACCCTAAGCCCCAGAGGAAGCTGCCTTGAGAGTTTTAAGCAAGGGATTTCTGTCTTAAAAAGTTCACCTTGGCTATTGTGTGGTATTTTATTTGGCCCTTGCAAAAGATCTATGATATAGTCAGCTAAAACATTTTATCTTTCTTAAAAAGAAAACTACAGGCACAAGGTGGAGTCACTTGTCCCCAGGATAGCAAACCAAGATTTAATTGCATTTTTAACCTCCCCAGGAGTGAAATTTTAAGCCAATCAATCTAGAATTTTCTGGTAAGTGAGGTAATCTGTCACATGGGCCCTTTCCATTGCCCAAAGGAAGATGAGGTAATCTGCATAATAAGACTCCCTGCCCTTACCCCTAAGACCTTGCCTGAAACAATCCTTTCTTTTCTTTTGTTAATAACTGCTTTCCCAACCCTCCTTCCTATAAAAGCCTTCCATTTTGTACAACTCCTGAAAAATCCCCTCTACATGCTAGATAAGATGATGCCAGGTTCATGAATTTGCTTAAGAAAGCCAATTAGATCTTCAGATTTAGTCTGCTCAATATTTATTCTTTCACCTTATGTAGTTAATACTAGATTTAAATTTAAGAATTTTGTGGGATGCCTGGGTGACTCAGTCAATTAAGCACCCGCCTTCGACTCAAGTCAAAATCCCAGGGTCCTGGGATTGAGCCCTGCATCAGACTCCCTGCTTCTCCCTCTCCATATACCTGCTGCTCTGCCTACCCGGGCTTTCTCTCTCTCTTTCTGTCAAATAAATAAAAAAATCTTTAAAGAAAAAATTTAAGAATTTTGTATTTGATAACATCTTCAAAACATAGTACCAATCTTAGCAAAAGTGGGGGTAACTGATTAAAAAATAACCAGTGAGGGGTTATTCAGTACTCCTAAAGGACATATATAAAACCTATGCATTGTACTCTACAATAAGCATGTTTGTAGACAATCTTCAATGGAGAGGCACTTAGTTAAAAATAAACTTCCCTATGCAAACAGAAAAGCTTTTCCATCCTTCCTTTAAAAGTCAACACAAGCACAGATCACGTGACTATGTAGAAAATCTGAAAAAATTGACTAAACAATTCCTGGCACTAATAATCAATTACAACTAAACTGCAGGATATAGGGTTAATATACAAAAGTCTATCAGTTTCCTATATACCAGCAATAAACAAGTGGAATTTGAAATTTAAAACTATACCATTTACATTAGCACCCCCAAAATTAAATTCTTGGGTATAACAAAATATCTACAAGATCTATATAAGAAAATTGTCAAACTCTTTTTTTTTTAAGATTTTATTTATTTTTTTGAGAGAGAGTGAGAGTGAGAATGAGAGAGAGAGAGTACAGGTGGGGAGCAGGAGCAGAAGGAGAGCGAGAAACAGATTCCCCACTGAGCAGGGAGCCCTGCGCGAGGCTCCATCCCAGGACCCTGGGATCAAGACCCAAGCCAAAGGCAGATGCTTAACAGACTGAGCCACCGGGGTGTCCCAGGAAGTTACCAAATTCTGATGAAAGAAATCAAAGACTAACTAACTAAATAGAGAGATATTCCACAGTTATGGATTGAAAGACTCAAAATCGTCAAGACGTCAATTTTTCCCAACGTGGTCTATAGTTTCAACACAATCTCAATCAAAATCCCAACAAGTTATTTCGAGGATATTGAAAAACTGACTCTAATCACATGGAGAGGCAAAAGACCTAGAGTAAACAACACAATCCTGAAGGGAAAAACAAAGTCAAATGACTGACTCTGCCAAACCTCAAAGCTATTATAATGTGTTTATTATAATAAACATGGTGTGGTATTGGCAAAAGAATAGACAGATAAAGGAGCAAAGTAGAGCACCTAGAAATAGACCCACAAATTTATAATCAACTGTTCTTTGACAAAAGAGCAAAGACAATACATTAAAGAAGGTATAGACTTTTCAACAAATGGTGCTGGAACAACTGGATATCCATATAAAAAGAAGGGAAAGAGGAAGGAAGGAAAAGAAAGCAAAGCAAAGCAAGGAAAGGAAGAAAAGAAAGAAAAAGGAAAGAGGCAAGGAAGGAGAATCTAGACACAGAGTTTACATCCTTTGCCAAAATTAGTTCAAAAAGAATCACAGCCCTAAATATAAAATGCAAAATTATAAAACTCCTAGAAAACAACATAGGTGAAAAAGAACTTTAGATTGGTGGTAACTTTTTAGATATAATGCCAAAAACATGATCCATGAAAGAATTGATAAGCTGGACTTCAAAAAATATTTTAAAACTTTTGTTCTGCAAAAGACATTGCCAAGAGATTGAGAAGAAAAGCCACAGATTGAGGTAAAATATTTGCAAAACTCATATCTAATTAAGAATTGCTATCCAAAACATACAAAGAACTCTTACAACTTGACAATGTGAAAACAAACAACCCAATTAAAAACTGGGCAAAAGGCCTGAAAAAACACCTCACCCAACAGTATACAGATGGCAAATAAGCATATAAAAAGATGCTAAACATATATGTCATTTGGAATTGCAAATTAAAACAGTGATATGCCACTACTGGGATGTCCAGAATCCAGAACACTGACAATACCAAATTTTGGGGCAAGAGGAACTCTTTTTCATTGCTGGTAAGAAAGCAAATGGTGCAGCCATTTTGGAAGATAGTTTGGCATTTCTTGCAAAAATAAACATATTCTTACTATATGACCTGGCATTTGTGCTCAAATGACTTGAAAACATATCCACACTGTAACTACACACTGATATTTAGAGAAAGTTTATTAAGTTATCAAAAATATGCAAACAAACTGTGCTTCAGTAGATAAATGGATAAACTGTGGTAAATGCAATCAATGGGGATAATAAAAAAGAAATGAGCTATCAAGCCATAAAAAGACATGGAGAAACTTAAATGCATATTACGAAGTCAAAGAGACAAATCTGAAAAGGCTACATACTGTACAATTCCAACAATATGACATTCTAGATAAGGCAAGACTATGGAGAGTGTTGAAAGATCAGTGGTTGCCAGGGATTGGAGAGGAGTGACTAGGTGAGGAGCACAAAGGATTTTTAGGACAGCAAAATAGTCTGTATGATACTATAAGGTTGGATCCATACTGTTATACATTTTTCAAAACCCACAGAATATACAACATCAAGAGTGAACTCTAATGTAAACTATGGACTTTGAATGACAATGAAGTGTCAATATAGGTTCATGGATTATAACAAACATACCATTCTGGAAGAGGATGTTGATCCTCTGGGAGGCTGATAGTTGGGGAGGTTGTGGGATAGGCAGGGAGTATACAGTCACTCTGTACTTTCCACTCAATTTTACTATGAATCTAAAACTGTTCTAAAATATAAACATAAATATATTTATAATATATAAATATTTTACAAATATAAAATATTTTCTTTATATTTTATATATAAATATAAAATATTTATATAAAACATAAACTATCAATTAACCTTTTATGAATTTTGTTTATTTTTCTTTCCCTCATTACACAACCTAAATTTCAGAACCCATTTTTAATTCCAGCACATTGCTTTATTTTTATAATCTGGGTTTTATCAAACCATAGTCCTTATTTTGGAGTGAAAATCTCTAATCCATCTATGAACAGTTGATCAATTGTCTCCTAAGTACCATTGATTATCTATATACTGCAAATACAAAGATAATTAAGATAAAATCTCTGCCACTAAGGACTAACAGTCTAATGGAAGCAGACAGAAAAGTGAATAATCATAATAAATTGTTTATATATAAATAAATATTGATATGGGATCCCAGAGTGCTTTAACAATCCACTGCTCTGTGCTCACTATAAACATAAATGCCTCGTGGCTATTTTTAGATCAGTTTATTTCCTAATGGCTTTAATAGGAGTCTGATTTCTGTTTGCATGTTTTATTCTGGGAATAGTATCTTCCACACAGTACGTACTCAGTAATTACCTGTGGCATAAACACAATACCCAAAATCTTTTGGAACAAAATCGGGGGGTAATCTAAGGCCAAGGGGAAAAGGAAAATCCTGAATTGGCCTTGCTTGGTATTACAAAACAAATTTCATTAGGCTACTGAAGGATATAGATAAGTAATGTATTTCCTCCTTCCCCTTCTCTCCTTTCCACCCCCAAAAGAGTCCTATAAAGTAATTTAAGACTCTGGCTCCCACTTCATGCCCCAGGGGCTGATCCAGAATTGACAGACCTTGTTAAAATGTAACTGAAGAGTGCTCAGTTGGGTAAGTTTTGTTTTTAGAACATTAAAAGTAAAAGATTTGCACACCCTGTGTTTACCATAAATAGAAATCAAGATTACTGGTGATTCATTTTCAGAAAAGAAGGAGACATGAAGAAGAAAGGAACAAAAGGGGGTGTAATACAAATAAAGGGAAACAATAAAAGAAGAGCTATAGGAAGATTTGCTTGGCTCAAAATGAATTTTAAGTAGTATATTTGCAAAGAAGATTTCATTTTATGTTAATAAACATCTTAAATACTTATTTTGTGGTTAACACTAAACACCCTTGACTGAAAGTTTGTCTTTCAAGCTGAAGAATGGTATTGCCACCATATCAGCAAAGAGCTGCTAATTCCTAACACCACATGATATTTCACTGTCAATATATTAACAGAGCTTTGGTCAATAGTATAACATCTTCCTCAGTTTCTTATTTTAGGACGCACAGCTTCAAGATTTTTTTTTTTTTAAGTTTGTTAAAAAAGAGTAGAGATAAACAAACAATGAGTTCAGGCTAACTCATTTTTAAGTGATTTACTAAAAACAAGAATTAAAGAAAGCTAAAGCAAAAAATACAGGACATATCTGAAAACACTTAATTCTTTCAATACCCTAAATTCCTTTCTGCATGTAGCCCAGATTAATTGGTCTATCTAAGTCCCACTTATTCTTGCAAAATGATGGAAATAATTTTATTATAATAGTTGGGACCTGAAAAAAAGAGAGTCCAACAGAGTGGGTGAATAATCTCTAACCCTTTAGGAATTTACAGCTTATCTACATCAATGCATAGTATTTGTCTGCTTATCTTAACATCTTAATAGGAGAGAGATAAAAGACACAGACAGTATAAGTAGGCATCCAGCCTAGCAACTTCAAACAAGTATTTCTCTAAATATGAGGCCAAAATACCAGACAAAACCATCTGGAATTTTCTAAGATAACACCTAATAAATCAAGTATAGACAGTATTTTCTGTTCTGTTCTTTAAAACCTCCAAGAAAATTAAAAGACAGTGTTAAGCATGGAGCCACTGAGACTCAAAATTGTATTACTTGACAAAATTAGCACTGTAGAAATCTGAGAACATAAAAGGTGAATGCTCTGAACCTCCCAGAAATCACACATGCAAAATACTGAATTAGAATAATCATGATTAATTCTTCAACTGATAAACTAATAAGAGATATCTCAGAGAGACCAAATGATTCACTGACAAAGGTTCTATATTACATGATTATATTCATATACACCTATATTTTATATATAATATATATTATTAATATAATATATAATATATATTCTCTATGATATAATACATATTATTAATTATTTGATAATTCTGGGTAAAAAGATCTATGGGAGCAGGGACAGAAACTCTCTTGACCTCTTGCATGTCCAGCATCTGGCACCATGCTAACCTCCAAAGAACTTTACATTCATAAATCTGACAACTTAAAATAATTGGACAACTTCCTCAAAAGTCACAAACTACCAAAACTCAGCCTACATGAACTAGACAAATAGAATAATTCCATGATCACCAAAGAAACTGAGTTTTTAATTTAGGTATTTCCAAAAATTAAATCTCCAGGAACAGATGGTTTCACTGGAGAATTCTAACATTTTAAAAAGAATCAACAGCAACATTATATAACCTTCTCCAAGAAAATAGAAAACTAAAAAACACTCCCAACTTATTTTGAAGCCAATGTCACTGTAATAACAAAACTAGATGAAGATAGTTCAAGAAGAGAAAACTACAGAGCAATATGTCTCATGAACTTAGATACAAAAATTATTGACAAAATATTAGCAAATCAAAAGTATGGTATAAAGCAAAATAGAAAGGAATTACATACTGTGATAAATTGGGGTTTATTTCAGGTTTGTGTATGAGGCTGGTTCAACATTAAAAAATCAATCCCTATAACCAAACATATCAACACACTACAGAAAAAGAATCATATATTGTTATCTTCTCATTTGACTCAGAAAAAGCATTTGTCAAAATTCAAAATCTATTCATGATAAAAAAAATTTTAGCAAACTACATATAGAGGAAAAGTTCTTGATAAAGAACATGTACAAAAATCTTGCAACTAACGTTGTGCTTAATGATAAAAAAAATTGAATGGTTCCCCCTAATATTGGAAACAAGTCAAGGATGTTCCACCACCAGTTTTATTCACAACAGTACCAGAAGTTCTAGCCAGTGCGATAAAGGAAAAAAAATAAAAAGAAGAAGAAGAAAGAAAGAAAAGGCATACAGATTGAAAAGAAAAAATAAAACTATCACTATTCATAAATGACATGATTGCCTAAATAGAAAATCCTAAGGAATCTACCAAAATAAATAAGTAAATCTCCTAGAAGTAAGAAGTGATTTTTGTGAGATTGCAGGATATAAGATTAATAAAAAATAATTACATTTCTATATACCAATCATGAACTTATGGAAACCAAAATTAAACATATAATATCATTTATAATCATTCCAAATAAAATGAAATACTTAGGTGTAAGTCTAAACATGTACAGGATCTGCATCCTAAAAATTGCAAAATATTTATTAAAGCTGATTTAAAAAATCAGTGAACATCTAAATACATACCATGTTTGTGGATTGGATGACTCAACATAACAAGATGTCGCTTCTCCCCAAATTGATCTATTGGTTCAATGCAGTTACTATCAAAATCCAGTAAGATTCCTTTTCCAGACATAAAGAAGTTTATTCTAAATCATACATGGAAAGACATAAGACCTAAATAGCTAAAAAGACAGTATAAAAATTATGAAAAAGAATAAAATGGGAACAATCAGCCTAAGAGATGTTAGATTTTACTATATACTACAGTATCAAGATAGCGCAGTTTAGAGGAGGGAGAGACATCAGGTCAAAGAAACAGAAGAGAGAACCCAAAAATAGACCCACATAAATATAATCAAATGATTTTTGACATCAAAATAATTAAAATAAGATTGTGATTACACCAAATGTTGGTGAAGATTTGGGTAAATTGGATCATTCCTACATTGCTGGTGGGCATGTAAAATACAACAACTCTGAAAAAGAGTGTGGGAATGTCCTACATTACTAAACATATACTTACCACATGACCCATCAATTTCTCTACTTGGTATTTATGCTAGATAAATTAAAACTAATGCTCACAATAATGCTGTATATACATGTTCACAGCTGCTATATTCACACCCCAAACTGGAAATAGCCAAATGTCTTTCAGTGTGTGAATGGTTAAACTATGGTATATCCATAACATGGAACACTATTTGGCAATAAAGAGGAATGAGATTCTGATACACAACAGAACTTAGCTAGATTTCAAAGGAATTTTGCTGAATGGAACGCTCATCTAAAATGTTATATACTTTTAACTCTATTTACATAGCAATCTTAAAATGACATTATTAAAATCTGTTGATTAATGATTTCCAGTGGTTGGAGGTAGGCGTAGGGATAACTGTAATTAAGGAAGGAGAAAATAAAGAATCCTTCTAATGGAATTATTCTGTATTTAACTGATATCATGTGATAAAACCGAATGGAACTAAACACACACACACACACACACACACACTCACAATTGCCTGCATTTGGAACTGGCAGAGTCTGAATGACAAGCATGGACTATATCCATGTCAGTTTCCTCATCATGATATTGTGATACATAGATTTGCAAGATGTTACCATTAGGGGATACTGGGTAACTGGTATACTGTTTCTCTATTATTTGTCTCTCCACTATTTCTTACAACCACATCTGAACTATAATTATCTCAAAAAATCTTTTTTTTTTTTTTTAATTTAGGCAAGTGGGAGAACAAAACATCAGGACATCAAGGAAACATTAAAATATACGTATCAGGACTCCTGCCTGGCTCAGTTGGATAAGCAACTGCCTTCAGCTTAGGTTATGATCCTGAAGTCCTTGGATCGAGTGCTGCATCCGGCTCCCAGTTCCATGGGGAGTCTACTTCTCCCTCTGACCTTCTCCCCTCTCATGCTCTCTCTCACTGTCTCTCTATCAAATAAATAAATAAATAATATCTTTGAAAATATATACATATCAGAGAATAGGATAGCAGAAGTAAAATCTAACAGATAAGCTTTAACAAGTTTCTGTGGACAGTGACTATCTTATTTACCACAATAGGCAGTTGATAACTGCCTATTTGAAAATGGAGAGACAATGTCTCTCAAAAGAACAAAATTTTGGCAAAATCTGAAGCACTTGCCTAATAGGCAATCCAAAGCACCAAGAATACACATTTTATTTTTTTTTAATTTTTTAAGATTTTTATTCATTTATTTGAGAAAGAGAGAACAAGAATGAGAGGAGAGAGGTCAGCAGGAGAAGCAGACTCCCTACTGAGCAAGGAGCCCTAGGTGGGACTTGATCCCAGGACTCCAGGATCATGACCCAAGCCAAAAGCAGTTGCTTAACCAACTGAGCCACCCAGGCATCCCAAGAGCATACATTTTAGAATCAATAGAGTTTGCTGTGGGTGAGTAATCTTGAGTTTTTCCTCAAGTTTAATGAATTCTGAAATATAAGTAGAACCATAGAGCATCATCCAGTTCCAGGAAGGTATTTAAACAACATTATCAATTTGTAAAAGGGAAAATGAGACCCACAAAATGCTTCTCCACTTCGTTTTTTTCATCTCATTAAAAATGAAACAAAGTAGTGCCTTTAAAGGTATACGATCTAAAAGCCCAAATGAGACCAAAGGTAAGACTAAGGAGACACCCCTCACTTTTAATATTTCCCAGTTTTTGTGTTTCGGTTTTTGTTTGGGGTTGTCTCTCTTGGTCAGTTGGGAGTACCTATAGCAAATGTTGGGGTCTTTATTTTTCCAATGTGTTGTGAAGAAAAGAAAGCAGAAGAAAATTTTAATTCTAGATGGAAATGACATTTGCTGATTTCATACTACTTGCTAACATTAAAATAGCTATTTAAGACACAAGATAATTGGAAGAATCATTTATTTGTTAATGTCTTCTACTGTAAACTTGAAGAAAATACCAAATGTCTATAGGATAAATTAAATATAAACTGGCACCAGACAACATTCTAATACAATGGAATTTTAAAGGGCTTTTTATTAGTAATCAATGATGTTAAGGTAAAGCTTCCACCTTTCAAAAAAACCTCACTTTTCAAAGAAAAATAATATAAAACAAAACAACCAAATAGGAGAAAGTCAATCCAATGAATAACAACAAAAAGAAAACACGAGTCTGTTGGTTCAGCCCCTGTACCATGCTTCCAATTCTGTCCATCTCCTCAACAAGGCTATAGAATAACAAATTATCTTCAAATTTATATTCTTATAAAATGTTAGACAATCAAAAGGGGGTATGTGCTAGAGTAGCAGATTTTATTCATCTTCAGATGATTTGATCTAAAACAGAAGGCACGGCTGTTCTGCTCCCAGGCTCATAAATCAATACACCCCGCCTTCCTGAGGTATACTAATGACCCTGGTGACAGAGAGCACAGATGGGTATCCCATGTTAGACATTAACTTCAGGTAAAAAATAGTGCCAGTGATCACTCACAAAGCAAAAATCGTTATATCCTATAACATTCTGAAGTCTCGTTTGAGACTTAAGTCTGCAACACTTTAGTTCAAATTCTGAATCTTCAATGTTGTGGTAATTTCATTTCCTTTAGCAAGGAAAGATCAAGCAGTTAAAATAAAACTAAGGCTATAATATCCATGTGTACTGTCTCCATTAAAGCACTTGATGAAGAACAGAAACTTTAAATAACAATAGGGAGACTGAGTCAATGTAGGGCAGGGCAGCTGGGTGGCTCAGTTAGCTAAGCAGGTTAAGCATCTGCTTTCAGCTCAAGTCATGATCTCAAGGTTGGGCTCCCTGACCAGAGGGGAACCTGCTTCTTCCTCTGTCCTTTCCCCTGCTCATGTTTGCTCTCTCTCTCTCAAATAAATGAATAAAATCCTGGGGGGTAAAAAAGAGGTAGTGCAGAGAACTTCAAACATTAATGTGCATTGAACTCTATAAGGAATCTGGTTAAAATCCACATTCTGAGTCAGAAGATTTAACAGCCTCCCAAAAAGAAAATCACAGATGTGATTTAAGTAGGCTCTTGAGATGAGGAAATTATCTGGGATTATCCAGGTGTTCAGTGTAATAACAAGGGTCCTTAGAAGAAGGAGGTAGAAGGGTCAAAGTTAAAAAAAGATAGGGACCCTTGGGTGGTTCAGTCAAGGATCAGCCTTCAGCTCAGGTCATGATCCCAGGATCCTGGGATTGGGCCCTGCATTGGGCTCCTTCTTGGTGGGAAGCCAGCTTCTTCCTCTGCCTGATGCTCCCCTTGCTTGTGTCCTCTCTCTCTCTCTCTCTGTCAAATAAATAAATAAAATATTTTTTTTAAAAAGCTTAAAAAGATGGAAGGAGAGAAGCAGAGGTCAAATAGGAGAAAAGATGTTATGCTGCTGACTTTGAAGATGGAGAAAGGGTTCATAAATCCAGAAATACAGGAGCCTCTAGGAAAGACTGGGGAACAGATTCTCCCCTAGGGCCTCCAAAAGGAGCCAGCTCTACCAAAACCTTGCCTGAAGCCCAGGGAAACCGATTTCAAGCTTCTGGCCTCCAGAGCTGTAATAGAATTAAATTGTGTTGTTTCAAGCCACAAAATTTGTAGGAATTTGTTACAGTGGCAACAGGAACCAAATACAATTAATATTAATAATAATAACAAATTATAAAGAGCTTACTATCTGTCAAGCATTATCTTATCTGCTTTATATATATTTTATATACTAATTCTTCGAAACAGCCGTATTGCTACAACATGGACAAAACTTAAAAACATTATCCTAAGTGAAACAATTCGATCACAAGGGGACAAATACTGTTATGACTCCACATACATGAGGTATCTAATGGAGTCGAATTCATAGAGACAGAAAGTAGAATGGTGCTTGCCAGGAGCTCAGGAGAGGAGGGGAAGAGGATATGTTTTTTAAAGGGTATAGTTTCAGTTTGGGAAGATAAAAAAACTGTTCTGGAGATGGATGGTGGTGGCAGCCACACAGTAATGTGCATATACTTAATCCCACAAAACTATACATTTAAAATGGTTAAAATTGTCAATTTTAAGTTATGTGTATTAAAAACAAAACCCCTATAGTAAAATGCAGTGGTTGGAAGATCTAGAAAACATGGCGCTGTGGTGGGAGAACCTAGGTGTGAAGTAAGGATACAGAGCCCCTGTGTCTGTGTCCACTCAGCCCTTCTCGGGTCTCCCCCTCCCTGAGGTCCTGTGAGCCCCCAGGCTTCAGGTTCTGCACCAGGAATCTGAGAATGTTGGGCTGGAGCTAGCAATTTCTCATAATGAACTTATTCACCCAGCTACAAACAAATTCATGCAAGCAACACTAATTATTTTTTTTAAAGATTTTATTTATTCATTTGACAGACAGAGATCACAAGCAGGCACAGAGACTGGCAGAGAGAGAGAGCAGAAAGCAGGCTCCCTGCTGAGCAGAGCCCGATGTGGGGTTCGATCCTAGGACCCTGACATCATGACCTGAGCTGAAGGCAGAGGCTTAACCCACTGAGCCACCCAGGTACCCCCACTAATTATTTTTTTAACCACCACTCTTACTATGATTATTCTGATTATTTGTTATACAAAAAGTGCCCCATATGAAATAAACCAACGCAAGAAACTGAATGTCTTTTCTGATAAAAGATGGCAAGTGATGGCAACAAAGGTGGATCACATAGTATTTCAAGAAAGAAGGCTTTCATGATCAAATTCTTTCAATGTCTTTTTTGGGAATTGTATCTTTTTATAATAAGGTGGTTTTTCTACACTTCTTTACTATAAATGTGCTCAGCATTATCTTCACTAAGTCTCCTACACCACAGAGGGCAGGCTCTAGAGCTGAACCTTGGGACCCAACTCTCCATTCTGCCTGTCGTTTATTTTCCCATGGACATGTTACTCAGTTTTCTCATCTCTCTCATCTATGGGAACAACCATGGAACTTTTCTGATAAGTTTATTATGATCATTAAACAACTTAGTACATATAAAGTACATAGACTAGTATTTAGTACATAACACACACTATAAATTTTTACTATCTTATTATTATGATTACTCCAAAACTGAACACAGAAACTTGTTACCATGATATTTTAAGGCAATTAATTCTGTAAATATACTCCATTAACATATGAGTTATTATTACTATCTTACTTAACATTGCTCTCTAAGCTGAAAGATAAGACATAAGTAGCTACCAAAGAGAAAACATGGGCGCACCTGGTGGCTCAGTAGGTTAAGTGTCTGCCTTTAGCTCAGGTTATGATCTCAGGGTCCTGGGATCCAGCCCTGAGTTGAGCTCCCTGATCAGTAGGAAGTCTGCTTCTTCCTCTCCCTCTGTGTCTCCCCATCACTTGTTCTCTCTCTCTCTCTCAAATAAATAAATAAAATAATAATCTAAAAAAAAAAATGATAAAACAGAAGTACCTACAAAAATATCCAGGAAAAAGCAATTAATCCTCATAATGAAAGAAATAAAAATTAAAACAGCTAGATATACAATAAGATTGAACTTTTAGGTTAACACAATTTTAACATGTTTATATATTAACACAGATAAATATAAAGAAAAGAAAAATTTGTCGCCCTCGACCCGCAAGGACAACAAGAAGCCTGGTTTGGTGTTAATGCTTCATTACGTTTATTTAATGCTTCATTCCCGTTTATTTAATGCTTCATCCCGTTTATTTCATCAATTTCCTTAGCTTATATGCAGCAGGGTGACCAATAAGAGGCCAAGCAATCGGGAGAGCCAATGAGGGTCCTGTTACTATGCTGATTAAATTTGAAACAGCCAATGACTATGTCCTCCTTTAGGCGGGCTTCACCAGAAAGTTCGTTGTTTACTTGCAGTGAGCCAAGGGCCATCTTGTAATGGCGGGGACTTTCCCGGCCAGAGGCGGTCCCTGACATCTCCCCCTTTTTTGTTTTATGGCAGAGATCGTGCCTGTCTTAGGTCGTCAGTAGCAGAAAACATCCTTACCCGTCATCAGACACAAGATATCGATGATCTCTGTCCTGTCTTAGGTTGGTATGTTTCTCTACTGATCTTACCCGTCTTTGACTACCGATCTAGCATGCTTAGCCATATCTGGGGAGATGTCCCAGCCTCTATTGACATAAGGGCTTATATTATAGCTCGGCTCTGCTCTCGCTGCTGTGTTCGGCACTTCTTTGTCCTGTGGGAAAACACAAACGGAACCTCTGCTCCAGATTAATACAGGATCCGGGCCTTTCCATTGTCCCGTAAGGATATCCTTCCAAAGAACTAAGGGCTTGGGGGAAGAATCCATACAGGCTGAATGTCTTTCAGCTGCTGCTTGACCATTTTTATCCTAGCAGTTTTCGTTTTTAACGGCCTGCCATTGGCCTTTAGAAGGTCCTTTAGGGAACCCTCTAACCTCGACTTTGACAGTCCAGATCCCATAATTAGAATCCCAACCTAATGGCTGTTCCGCATATACTCGCCGCTAAATCCCGGCTCTAAGGCTGCCCGGCTTCTTATTGCGGACTTGTACAAGTTTCCCACCATCTTTGTCATGGTTTTACCCTGCTTACCTGCAGACTTCTCCCTTGCAAGGTTTTTTTATTTTTCTTAATATTTCCCAGGTTTCAACACCATTTGTCGCCCTCGACCCGCAAGGACGACAAGAAGCCTGGTTCGGTGTTAATGCTTCATTCCGTTTATTTAATGCTTCATTCCCGTTTATTTAATGCTTCATCCCGTTTATTTCATCAATTTCCTTAGCTTATATGCAGCAGGGTGACCAATAAGGGGCCAAGCAATCGGGAGAGCCAATGAGAGTCTTGTTACTATGCTGATTAAATTTGAAACACCCAATGACTATGTCCTCCTTTAGGCAGGCTTCACCAAAAAGTTCGTTGTTTACTTGCAGCATATTTTGCTGGCAGTGAGCCAAGCGTCATCTTGTAATGGCAAGGACTTTCCCGGCCGGAGGCGGTCCCCGACAAAATTGATATTTGAAAACATATTTGGAGATAAAACATTTTGTATAATAAGTAACAAAATTTAAAATGTCTTGCCCTTTGACCTAGGAATGCTATTTCTCTGAATTTATCCTAAGTAAAAAATAATTGGATGACTATACAAAATTGTTATTACAAAGGTAATTTTGGTTGTATCCTAGTGTCCATCAAGAAGGGGTAGTTTATGCTTTATTAATTCATGGACTATCCTGTGACAACTAAAAACAATAAATACAACCAACATTTATTGAGACAGAATTTGCCCATGCAATATTGCTTAGTTTAAAACTGGAATTCTAAGTCTAGCCCTTTTTACACTGCACATGTTAAATTTGAGGATTCTCAGCTTTTGGGGATAGAAAATAGCATCAAGTCCCTCACCCCCATTCCAACTTCTGTTCTCAACTGCTGAATTGACTTTTCAGTACTGCTAACTGGTCTGAATCTCTAATTTTCAGATCATTTTCTTTTAAGATTTTACTGATTTATTTGACAGAGAGAGAGGAAGAGAGACAGAGGAGAGTGAGACAGAGCACAGGCAGCAGGAGCAGCAGGCAGGAGAGGAAGTAACAGGCTCCCAGCTAAGCAGGGAGCCCGATTTGGGGCTCCATCCAGGATCCTGGGATCATGACCTGAGCTGAAGGCAGATGCTTAACTGGCTGAGCCATCCAGGTTCCTCTTGCGGATCAGTTTTGATCATCAGTTTTAAACATCAAACTTATATTCCCACTCAAAACTCCGCCCCTTCTCCCTCACAGTCCACACTCTTGTTTGATGGAGTTTGCTTCTGTTCCCCACATTAAAATTAAAAGCAGATGGGGCACCTGGGTGGCTCAGTGGGTTAAAGCCTCTGCCTTTGGCTCAGGTCATGATCCCAGAGTCCTGGGATCGAGCCACGCATTGGGCTATCTGCTCAGCAGGGAGCATGCTTCCTCCTCTCTCTCTGCCTGCTTCTCTGCCTACTTGTGATCTCTGTCTGTCAAATAAATAAATAAAATCTTTAAAAAATTTTTAAACAAAAAGGGTTCCATTAAAAAAATAAAATAAAATAAAAAATAAAATTCAAAGCAGAGAAGACATAACAATAAGGCATAGCTTAGATATCTCCTCCCCCTCTCTTTCAAGCCTAGTTGCCCTAGTAAAGGGGTGGGAATGGGAAAGACTTGAATCAGGAAAACAAAGATCCTCATAACTGGTTATGCACAAAAGGGAGGAGGCATAGCTCAGCTACTGGTGTCTTCTGTGTGTAAGCAAGTCCCTACATAGGTGATGACAGCTTTCTCAGCATCATGTCTTCTTTTAACTCTGACCGTGGTCCTTGTCACAATCTTGCCTTCTTTTCTAACCTCCTTCCCCTTCAGATATGGAAACATGGGAACTACCAAAGTCAACTTCCATGCCCTTCCAAGACCTGTGGCACCACACATATATATACATACCATTATTTTCATCTAAGGCACACAGTTCCATAGACCTTTCTTTTTACCAAGATTTCCATTTCCATAAATCTCTAGAGAAGCAGGCATCATCTCTATACTCAGTTAAAACCCTCACCTCCAAGAATTCTATCTCTAGGGACAGTTCCAGAACACATCTGCAACTCAAGAAGTATCCATTCAAGGAGTCAATTTTTTTTTTTTCTTCAGTCCTCCATCTGTCCAAGGCATTCCCTTAGAGCACCCCCATTCATTTAGGGGAGACGAGGGAGTGGTCTATAACCACTGAAATTTTCACAAGGCCAAGGGCACCAATAACAGTCCATTTCCTTCCCTGTCCTCTTTTCATCTAGATCAGGCAGGAGATGTCTGGATGTCAGGATGGAGTTTGATTATAGAAGTGTCTTATCTGCTTCTTGTTAGGAACCTAGTGGGAATCTCAATGGTTAGAGTCAGGTTTCTATATAATGAGTAGGAAATCCAGCATACACTGTTTGCTGATGGTCACCACTTCTGGGACAATAGGCAAGTCCCCAGACACATAACACTGTGTGCTGCAGAAACACATTCTGCATCTTCACTTCTGTTTTTCTTACCAATGTTACTTCATCTTCCTACATTGCCCTTTGCCATTTCATTCATGAGAAAAACTCAGTTGTTCTTCAAAACCCAGCTCAAATGGCACCAAGTCCCAGTCTTCTCCAACATTCCCATATTTTTTTAATACCATGTTATGCATACAGCATTCAATTTCTGTCTACCAGGCATTGTGGTCAGTTTATGATGCTCTGCTGTGAATAAATCTATCCAAACTTGCCCACCCTACTGGGTTTTTAGTTCACATGGGTGGGAATTGTGTCCCACACAATTCTGTACCCCCAACGCTTAACATATAGGACAAAAATGTTCAGCTATTTTCTTCAGAAGTTCTTAAACTGGTGAAGATGGCAAGTCACCTAGAAGAAATCATGTTTCTCATGGAACAATATGAAATAATTATTTGTAGTATTAAAATTAAAAATAGGGAAATTTTATCTAGATCATTTCATGTTTGACATTGGCATGGACAAAGAGTAATGGGTTAAAAGATCTAAGATAAATTCAGTAGAAAAATGCAAAATTGAGGAAAATGTTACTCTTGGGCTAAATAATATAGTTTAATCTCAGCAGTAGAACACCTACATCTAGTTTATGTGAGTCAAGTTTGAACACTAGATCTTTGTCATACTTCAGTGTAGCAAAAGACTGTTCACTCGAGATGTGAGCAGGCAAATAAAGTGCAAAATAGGACAATAAATGTCAGTAATCGGTACTAAATAAAAATCAAGGGTCAACAATTACAAATTCACTATTAATCTGCTATTTTCTCTGTCAATGTTCACAAATATTAAACATTAATTTTAATGATGGATATTTTTCCCCCCACTTTGGAAAGACAACAAACTGGTATAATCAAAATAAGGAAGATCTACGTGGCTCAGCTGGTTAAGTGTCTGACTCTCAGCTGAGGTCTTACTCTCAGGGTCATGAGTTCAAGCCCCACACTGGGCTCCACACTGGGCATGGAGCCTACTTAAAAAAAATGATAATAATAAAGGAGGATCTCTCTCTGAGAAAATTGCAAAACTTCATCTTCTCATACTAGAACTTATCAGAATTTGGTGATGTTTAAGATTGAAGCACCATACAGTACCTGAATATTGAGTATGAATCTCACCCCTGCCAACCTCAGGAAGTCCACAAGCTTCCCAGGTATAAGGGAGACCTACATCAAGGACAGGGGGCAACATGAAGGCAAAGCTCCAGTAGTCTGGAAACATTTTCAGGCTACATTTTAACACGAGTGAAAACACAATTAGCTGGTGTCACATTGGCTTTGTCTTTTACTAAGTAGGATGAAGTCAATTCCCAGGCCACAGTGTTAATGAATTCAACTTGGTCTTTCAAACCATAAAAAATAACTTTGTGTTTATAAGTTAACTTATGCCAAAATAACAGGAGTCAGGAGTGAGAGCTTGATTTCAGAAGACAGCCTGCCTGGGGATCTGACCTCAGCCCCTCTTCACAAACCAATGGAATGAAAAAGAGGTACTCACCCTCCCTGGGTCTCACCTTCTTTGTCTAAATATGGAAGCAATAATAGTACCTTTAGAAGTATCTTGAGAAGTAAAGGAGCCAATATATTGAGAGTGTTTAGCAAAGTGATTTACCAGGGCCCCATGAATCATTTGCTGATGGAGGACTATGCAAAGGCTTGTAACTGGTGCTCCCTAAAGTTGTTTTATGTGACCCATAATAGAACATACGGGATTTACACATATATTTTGTCAATATTCAGCAGTGATGGACTCTCTACTAAAGGCATATTTGCCTATTTTTGGAGATAATCTCCTATTAATACTGAAAAAAGAAGAATAATAAATAAGTTAGATTTCTTTCTTCCACATTCTGAAAGCAGAAAATGAAAGGGTCTGTGTCTTCAATGGAGGTCATTTTTCTGTTCACTGACATGAGACCCGTTAGTGGAAGCTGGGATTGTGCCCAGGCTGAGGAGCAGTGCCAAGTCCTGGGCCTATCAGGGTGGGAGGAGGCAGGGACAGGGCCGAGGTCACGCTGCACATTCTTGTAACTCCGCCCACCTGGCCTGAGTCCTCAGCAGCCTCACTGCAAGGCCCAAGAAGAAAAAGCTGGAAAGTTTGGGGATGCAGGTGAAGTAGGAGTTATTAAAACTATGCATACATAATGATACAATTCACATGGAATTGAAGATGGGGGAAAACAATGTGCAGCTACTGGGCCCAGGAGTCCCCGCGCAAGTGACAAGAAGTGTCTGCGGTTCCCAGTGTCCTTTCCCTGGCTCCTGGGATGAAGAGCTGGACTTTGAGATATTTGTCAGTCCAAACTCACCTTCAAAAAAATTACTTGGGAAAGAGCGGGTGCTTATTTTCATGATTAGGACATCACAAATAAGCAGATAATTTAAAGAGCCTCATTTAATTTAAAACTACCTGTTGTCTCAAAGTTCATTCAAGTTTCATTATAAATTCAAAGACTTAACTAGTTTAAATATAACAGGACAAATTTAGCCAACAACTTGAAAAAAATCACAACTTAAAGTCATCACTATGAATTCTTTTTAAATAGTTGTAAACCTTTTGACACCCATAGTAATTGCATTGGTCTATAAGCTTTAAATTATTCATTGATACTCATTATGTGATACAAGAAGATAAAATTACTTCGAAGAATGTCTGCAGATGATTGTATTTACATAAAAATGATCTTCCAAATTAATCCTATGACATTCTAGGAAGGTTTGATACTTAAACAGATAGTAATCTATTGGAGAGAAATTACCCAACAATTATTCTCCACCCAAGATAATGTTTAAGCCAGGGTTATTTATAAATCAACATGGCATGACACAGGTTCCCTTATTTACCTATCTTTCCAGTTACCAAAATTTCCTTAAAGCCTTTTTTCTGGGGTGCCTGGGTGGCTCAGTTGTTAAGCGTCTGCCTTCAGCTTGGGTCGCAATCTCAGGGTCCTGGGATCAAGCCTGGTGTCAGACTCCTTGCTCAGTGAGGAGCCTTCTTCTCCCTCTCCCACTCCCCCTGCTTGTGTTCGCTCTCTGGCTGTCTCTCTCTCTCTCTCTTTCTGTCAAATAAATAAAAATCTTTTAAAATTTTTTAAATTTTTAAAAATAAAGTCTTTTTCCTTCAAATCAGTTCCAGTGCCCTAAGGTATTTTTTTTTTTTTAGTTTTTTAAAAAATTTTATTGCCTTAAAGAAATGTGCTATACCTCACCAGAATGTAAGTTTGCTGAAAAAATAGCGTTATGACACTTACGTGTTACCTCAACTGACCCATGGGCAGTATTCATAAAGTACAATGATAGCTGCCATGGGGCAGCCATAAAAGAATAAACTAAAGGCTAGCCACTGAGAATCTCTGAGCTTCCCCCTTAGGATTACAGCCACTGGGAGTTGGAAGGAACCTTTCTTGTCACAGAGTTTCAATACCCAGTTTGATCTCCAAACCACGCCTATAAGAGGCCCTCAAAGCCCATTTATAACATCTCCTCTGATGGTTCACCTCACCTTGACACCCTGTAGGAATTATTTGTTTCATTTTCTACAGCTTGGAACCAAAGTATGGATTGAATTAAGATTCTCAAGGAGATACTCTGGTGTCATAAACCCTGACCAGACCTGCACCTTCTGCCCCCCGATCCAACCCCTACTCAAAATCACTTCAAGATCTTTTGTTTCCTCTCATATTAACTGAAATACTTATCTATCTCATCAGGCATGTGATTATTTATAAATGTTTGTTGAATTTAGCTATTAAAATATTTTAGAAATGCCTTAAATAATACACATTTGGCTTACAAATTTAGGATGATATCAATGTATATCTTCTGTCTCTTTCTCTTTCCCTGTATGTGCTATCTTCTCTTGGTCAATGTGTTCTTCAGTTAGAACAGATGATGGAGTACAGGCTGACTAAAAATATCCCAGGCCCTGCTCAGAAGGATGTAAAGTATTACTTCCAATATAACTTATCAAAATACACACAGTAGACACAACACTCCAACAAAAAAGGAAAAATATGTACAAATGATGCAAAGTGGCAAATATGTCAGTACCTTCACAAATACCTACCATGTCAATATTCATAATATATCTCAGAGCTTCCATCTGAATTGGAGGCCCCACGTGGGGGCCTAGATTAAATCACCTAGATGAAGCCTGAAGCATCAGCTTCCCAGCAAATATATAGAAAACAAAACCGTTTTTTTACTACCCTATGTACCCAAGGTGGTACGCAGTGTCTCAGAGTGGCTCAAGGTATGTGGTTCAATATAGACAACCTCCTAAAATACAACCCACCTTTGAATATACAAATTGTCTTTGTTCATAAACAGGCAGTTCAGACAGAGAAGCTCTTCCCTGGCTTGGGACAAGAACCATAATTGCTTTGGTGGTTTTCAACTTTGTGCATAGGGCTGAGAAAAAGCAAAGCCAATCCAGAGTAAATGCCAGATTTATTTTACAAAAAAAAAAACAAAGAACAAAAATTTTGATAGAGGAAAGCTGTTTTCAGACAGTCACAGTGATTTTTCAAATGGAAATATCATTGTTATTTATTTTTTATCATTGTTAATTATTTTGTAAAAGCCTTGAGAGGCCTCATCATAGGTCATATAAATGCGTTCACATGGGCAACAAAATGCCTCAGATACACCAAATATGTAAGCAGATCCATTTTAATTCTAATTACTTGAAAGCTTAAAATTACTGACAAAATAGAATTTACAAGGGCATATGACACACTATGGACTTATATCACCCATGAAGACTGTGTTGTTAAGATCAAAAACTATCAAGTCATATTTTTCTGAGTAATTCCTTTACAAATTCCACTCCTGCCAGAGTATTTTTTATTTTCTTTCTAAATTTTAACCAACATTTCCAATTGTTGACTTCCCTGTGGTATGTGAATAAATAAGTTTGCATGTTTTCTTCTACACTATGCTAAGGCTCATGTTTTCTCTGAGTTTCAGTGCATATATTAGTTTACTTGTCTGACATCAAGATAGTATCAATTCCCAAGGTCTGAGAGGAAAAAAAGAGAGTGTTGGATTTGAATACTTGGTCTAATCCAAACCTGAACCCCCCTAGTCTTGCTCTCTGATTATGCCTCACTCCACCAAAGAACTATAGGAATCAGAAGCTGAAGAAAGGAATAGACTAGGTTTGCTTTTATCCCATTTCTTTCTGACTTCCTCATGATTCTACTTGGTCCCAGACAATCTCAAATTAAAGATTTAAAAAAAAAAAATAGGGGTGCCTGGGTGGCTCAGTCGTTAAGGGTCTGCCTTCGGCTCAGGTCATGATCCCAGGGTCCTGAAGTTAAGCCCCACTTCAGGCTCCCCACTTGGCAGGAAGCCTGCTTCTCCCTTTCCCATTCCCCTGCTTGTATTCCCTCTCTTGCTGTCTCCCTCTCTCTCTGTGTCAAATAAATAAATAAAGTTTAAAAAAATAAGTAAGTAGTTTTTCACAATTATTTTATTTTCCATCCAAATTTCCCTCTTTGCTATCCAAGATAAGTACTCCGTAATTTCAATTTATACATAGACAAGACTAATTTAATATGAATCATTTATTCTAGCACCATGAAACAAAACTATAAATCCCCACCACAGTCTCCTGGTAAATGAGTTTGGTGCAGGGATTGGGGAGCCCAGATATCTGCAGTAAGGTTTACTGTTCCCACTGTTCATTTCTTCTCAATGCCCACCTAATTTAAAAATCTCTGGTCATCATTTCAGTGATATTTACTTGTACAATAAAGCATCAAGTTTTGGTAGCCCCAGGCAATTTATTTGTCAATGAGGGAAAAACTTTGGCTTTCATTGCAGATGGAAGTTAATTTGGTGGTCACAGCCCAGCTCTCCATGAATACTTTCTACATTACAAAGGCTGATCACAAAGAATGAGCAAATGATGTGGGGTGGGTTGGGGTAGGACACATACAAACTCTGTGGCTGAGGTATCTGAGATCAAGACTGAGGTGCAAAGCTCGGGAAATGTAGGTTGTGTTTGCCAACACTTGTCTGCATCCAGCCAGTACCATAAGCCCTCTCCATCAGTGAGCATTTGACCATTTATAACTGTATAGTAAATAGGAATAGCACAATTGTTATTTGGAGCACGGATTTGTCCTCCAAACAGATTTCTCTTGCTCATGTAAATCTAACACAACAGTTTCCAGAAAAATCTAATTCTCCTTTCCATTTTTCATTTAAGTTTACCCAAAACCATAAACAGCTATCAGCTATTTTTTAAAGTATTTTTGAATACTGATTACTCATTTTCTTCTTTAAACTACTACCACATGATATCCAAAATGGGAGACAATGAATACCAGGCAGAATCCTGGAAAAAGACTGTCCTTAAGGAAAGAGTAAAGACCCATAGGAATTGCAATAATCCCTCTATTTTTACCAAACAGTTGGAAAATGAGAATGCATTTCAAATGCTTATAAACTGATGTAATTTCATTTGGAATTGTTTTTTAATTAAAAAAAGAACGTCTTTTTTTTTTTTTTTAATGTTTTCACTCTGATCCATTATATCAGTCATCCTTAAATAGTAACTCAGTGGAGTACTTAAACCTGTACATCTCACACCAAATGGTTCGTTGATGATCTGGTCTATTTTCTGCCTGAAGCAAGCAAAATAAAAAGAACAGAGAAATTCAGCTAGGGTCAAATTGGGAAGATTCCTTTACAGGGAAGGAAAAATGAAAAAGAAATAAGGTGCTTTAAGGGGTATACAGTTTTCTGAGAAAATTATAGCAGCTAAAAATTGATCATCGATAGCAAACAGGATAAAGCTATTTCCAAAAGCAGATTTATAATTAAATAAGCAAGGCTGAAAGTTACTGACCTAAAGCTTGGCTATAAGTCAGCTCTGTTCCACAAAACATCTCAGACACAGCAACCAGCATACGTTCTTTTCTTTGATTTGATAGAAAATCACACTTCACCTCAACCAACTAAAGCATCTTTGACCTCAAACTATGCATTTCAATTACCAACCCACCAGGAATGAAATTTCTTTTTATATTTTTCTTTTAGCTTTTTTGATAATAAGCTATAAAGATTTATTTTGAAGCAGTATAAAAACCATTCACTGGTCTCAGAAAATATACAGTGTTTGTTATGTGTCTATTTAATACAAGGTTAAAAAATCTACAGCAAAAGTATAAAACCAGAAGTACTTATTTCATAAATGTGGGGTATAGGGATTTTACTGTAGGAATTTATACCAATTTCTTAAAATATAATGTGAGTAAAAGAAAACATGTAATGAAGAACTATATGCCAAATCCTGTGGGAAACTGGCAAAGGTCAGTGTGTTTGCCTTTATGTTGCTGTTGCAGGCAGGGAGGGGTGAGGGATGTTGCTGAAAGCATCTACAATAATCCTTTATAGATATGGTACACAGGTAAGGTTTGCAGAAGGAAGAGGGAGAAGCACTGAATTTTGACTGGTGGGGAATAGAAATGGCTTCTCTGAGAATGAGTGTTCATCTAGGCTTTGAAAGTCCAGTCAAGTAGTATTGACAAGCAGAATTGAGGGAAGTAGTAGCAGGCAATATTCATTCATTTAGCAAACATTGACTAAGCACTCACTTTGCACAAGTTACTGGAAAACACAAGAAAGCACAACACTGAATGATGAAGGGTCACCTTCTCAGGCCAGCCCTTGACATTTGTCGTGGGCAAGAACAAAATGGAGGAGTGACCTCAGCATTGTGGTCGTATGTGGTGATATGATTCCTTGGCAGTGTGATTCCTTGGTCTCTCCCCTTTAAGTTACAACCAGCTGTACATCCACAGCCCAACAAAGGATGTCCTGGACTGCAAACATCACTAAAGCAATCCATATATCTTTATATCTGAGGGTGGGTAGCTTATACTTTGTAGAGGTCCTAAAACTGAGGAAACACCCACATCATTGCCTGCTGCACAGCTCCAAAAAGAGTGGCAGCGTCTGGTACCCAGGCTTCCCTGGAATCAATGCCCATGGCTACAGTGACCCCTAACTCCACCATCCCATTTAAGTGGCAGCCTCCCCCACAACACACACACACACAAACAGTGACAGACAGAACCTCAGTGACACCCCAGCAACACTGGCAGCACTGATGGCACCAGGGCCCTGGCAGTGATGTTAGTATTGACAACCCCTCTGGCAGAGGGGGTGGAGGGTGCAAAGTGCTTGCCCCCAAATATAGCCTCAAAGCAGCTCAATAAGAAAAACCAAAACTTTGTGCTGTGGCACCACCTGCTGGCAGACAAAAGAAACCAGTCAAACTTGTCCAATTTTTAGAATCAAAGTAAACAAAATTTTACCTAAGAACGTTCAGTATTTCAAATATGCCAGCAGAGGCACATCTCACTATGAAAATCACGATAACACATATCACAAAAGAAAATGGCAGTTCTTTAGCAATCAAACACAAAGTCACTGAAGATTGGGATCTGAGAGAATTCAAAACAGAAAGAAATTCAACAAGGTACAAGAAAACTCAGTATGGCCATTCAGTGAACTCAGCAATAAAATTAATGAATGGCAGGACTTCTTTACCAAGGAGATTGAAATTCTAAATAAGAACCAAGCAGAAATTCTGGAGCTAAAGAATTCAATAAATGCATTAGAAAGCATTAGTAATAGAGCAGATCAGATGGAAGAGAGGATAAGCAATCTGGAAGACAGGGATCTAGAAATTATTCAGGTAGGAGAATGAACTAAGATTTTTAAAAAGTGAAGAAATCCTATGAGAACTATAAAACTCCATTAGGAGAGCCAACATAAGAATAATGCATATACCATAAGGAAAAGAGAAGGAGAAGGGTAAAGAGGTTATTTAAAAAAAAAAAAAAAACAGTAGCAGAGAACTTCCCCAACCTGGAGAAAGAACTAGGAACACAACTCCATAAAGATAATGCATTTTGTTACTATATCAGTGCAAAATGACCTTCTCTAAGAAATATAATGAAGCTGTCAAATGTCAGTGATAAAGAATCTCAAAGGTAACCAGGGGAAAAAAGTAAATAACCTACAAAGGGACATCCTTAGACTATCAGAAGATTTCTCAGCAGAAATTACAGGCCAGGAGGGAGTGGAAAAATTTATTCAAACTAATGAAAGATAATAACTGCCAGCCAAAAATACTCTAATAGCAAAGTCCTCCTTTAAGGAGGAGAAATAAAACCTTTTCCAAACCAAGAAAAACAGAGAAAGTTCACCACTGTTAGCCTTGCCTTATAAGAAATGTTGGAAAGGAGCTCTTCTACCTGAAATGAAAAGACAAAATTACACAAAACTTTGAATAAGGTGTTAAACAGAATCAGAAATTCATAACTGCATTTTAGAATAGGGTGTTAAGTTATAACACATAATTATAGTAAAAGGAAAAAGCATTAAAAATAACTATAGCTACTACAATTTGGCAATGAATTCACAGCATAAAAAGGGGTAATTTTTGAGATCAAAAATATAAAAGAGGAGGAAAAAAATGATAGAATATGTATAGACAAATGAAGATAAGTTGCCATCAGCAGAAAAATGACAATTTTACCTACAAGATGTTTTATAAAAACTTCATGGTAACCACAAAAGAAAAATAAAAGATAAATCAAAAAATTTAAAAATTTATAAATTAAGATAATAAAGATAAGACAAGAAACATAAAAAATGGGGAACTGAGCAAATCATCATAGAAAATCAACCTTAAAAGGTAGACTGAAACACAAGGAAAAAGAAAGAAGGGAGATACAAAATAGCCAGAAAACAGAAGACAAAATGGCATTAGTAAGTCTTCATACATCAAAAATCATCTTAAATGTAAGTGGATTGAAGTCACAACCAAGAGGCAGAGTGATCAGATGGATTTTTTTAAGAGATACAAATATATGCTGTCTTCACGAGACTAATCACACTTGTTCAAAGCCAACACAGACTCATAGTGAAGGGGTGGAAGATGATACTCCAAGCCAAGGGAAAACAAAAGAAAGTGGTAAGACCATATTGATAGCAAACAAAATAGACTACAAGCCAAAAATGGTAACAAAAGACAAAGAAGGTCATTATATAAAGATAAAGATGTCAATATATCAGGAAAATATAATAATCATAAATAAATACTCTCCCAACAGTGAGCACCGAAATATATTAAGTAAATACTAACAGATCTTAAGGGAGAAACAGACAACAATAAAATAACAGTAGGGTACTTTAATACCTCATTTTTAATAATGGATAGATCATCCAGGCAGAGAATAACAAGACAATGTTGGAATTGAACCACATTTTAGAAAAAGTATATATACAGATATATGCAGAACATTCCATCCAATAGCAGGATAATGCACATTCTTCTCAATGCACATAGAACATTCTCCAGGAGAGGTCATATGATAGGCCATGAAACTAATCTTAGCAAATTTAAGAAGACTGAAATCATACCACCCATCTTCTCTATCCAGGATGGCATGAAATTAGAAATCAACAACAAAATGAAAGTATATAGATCTTCAAATATGTGGAATCTAAACAACATACTTTTATTTTTTCTATTTTTTTAAAGATTTTATTTATTTATTTGATAGAAAGATCACAAGTCGGGAGAGAGGCAGGCAGAGAGAGAGAGGGAGACGCACACTCCCTGTTAAGCAGAGAGCCTGATGGAGGGCTTGATCCCAGGACCCTGAGACCATGACCTGAGCCAAAGGCAGAGGCTTTAACCCACTGAGCCACCCAGGTGCCCCTAAACCACATACTTTTAAATAATCAATGGGTTAAAGAAGAAATTAAAAGGGAAATAAAAATAACCTCAAGACAAATAAAAATGAAAATACAGCATACTTAATTTTGTGGGATGCAGGAAAAGTAGTTCTCTCTCTCACTCTTTCTCTCAAATAAATAAAATCTTAAAGAAAAAAAAAGCTGTTATGAGAGGAAAGTTTATAGCAGTAAATGCACTTATTAATAAATTAGAAAGATCTCAAGTAAACAACCTAACTTTACATTTTATAAAATTAGAAAAAAGGAACAGATTATGCCCAAATTACTAATTGTATGCCCAAATTACCAAATTATGCCATATACTACTAATAAAACAGAGACCAGAAAACAATAGAAAGTATCAATGAAACTAAAAACCAGTTTTTTGGAAAAAAAAAAAAATTGGCAAACTGTTAGCTAGATGAAGAGAAAAAAGAAAACTCAAATAAAATTAGAAAAGATTACATTCACCATGATGAGCACTGAGTAATGTATAGAATTGTTAAATCACTATATTGTGCACCTGAGACAAATATAATACTGTGTGTTAACTATACTGGGAATTAAAATTAAAAATAAAAAATTCAAACAACAACAACAAAAAAACTGAGTCAGTGATAAAAACACTCAACACATTAAATTCTAGGCCAGACAGCTTCATTGGTAAATTCTACCAAACATTAATTTAGAATTAATACCAATCCTCCTCAAACTTTTCCAAAATAATGAGAAAGAGGAAACACATCCAAACTCATTCTTCAAAACCAGCATTACCTTGATATCAAAACCAGATAAGGATATCACAAGAAAACTATAGATCAATAGCTTTGATAAATATAGGTGCAAAAATTCTCAACAAAATATTAACAACTTGAATTCAAGAATAAATTAAGAGAATTATACACCATAACCATGAAGTGGGATTTACCCCTGAGATTCAAGAATGGTTTAACATTAAAAAAAAATCAATGTAATTCATCACATCAATAAAATGAAAGATAAAAATTACATGATCATGTCATGTCAATAGACTCAAGAGAAAGCACTTGAAAAGATACATCTTCCATGATAAAAATCCTTAACATATTAAGTATTGAAGGAACATACTTTAACATAATAAAGGCTATATACAACAAACTCACAACTAACATTATACTCACTAGAGAAAAATGGAAAAGATTTCCCCTAGGATAAGGTACAAGATAATTTTGCCCACTCTCACTACCCCTATCCAACATAACACTAGAAGTCCTAGCTAGAGCAATTAAGCAAGACAAAGAAAGAGAAGGAATCTAGGAATGCCTGGGTGGCTCAGTCAGTTAAGCGTCTGCCTTCAGCTCAGGTCATGATCCCAGAGTCCTGAGATCAAGTCCCGCATTAGCTCCTTACTCAGAAGGGAGCCTGCTTCTCTGTCTGCCTGGTTCTCCCTCCCTCTGCCTGCCATTCCCCCTGCTTTGTGAGCTCTTTCTCTCTCTCTCTCTCTCTCTCTCTCTCTCTCCTCTCTCTCTCTCCCTCTGACAAATAAATAAATAAGATCTTTTAAAAATGAAAGAAAGAAGAAAGAAAGAAAGAAAGAAAGAAAGAAAGAAAGAAAGAAAGAAAGAAAGAAAGAAAAGGAATCCTAATCAGGAAGGAAGAAGTAAAATGGCTATAATTTGCTGATAATATAATCATAGATACATAGATAGAATATCCCATAGAGTCAAACAAAAAGTTATTGGAATTAATCAATGATTCCAGTGAAGTGGAACGTTTCAAAATCAACTTACAGAAAACAGTGTCATTCCTTAACACTAATGATAAAGCATGAGGAAAAAAAAGAACAAAGCCAGAGGTATCATGCTTCCTGATTTCAAACTATACTACAAAGTCATGATAATAATAGTAATTTAAAAAGTATGGTACCGGCAGAAAAATAGATTCATAGACCAATGGAATAGAACATAAAGCCCAAAATTAAACCCAGTATTTATGGTCAACTAATATTCAGCAAGAAACTAAAGAACACCTAATGGGAAAAGGATAGTCCCATCAATAAATGGGACTCGAGGGAAACTCGAGAAACAATTCGGAACAATAAAACTGGATCTGACACCACTTATAAAAATTGACTCAAAATGGATCAAAGACTCAAAAATAAGACCAGATATCATAAAAGACTTAAAAAAACTTATCAATATTGGTCTTGGCAATGGTTATTTGGAGATGATGCCAAAAACACACACAAAAAAAACCAAAAATCAATAAATAGGACTATATCAAACTCAGAGCTTCCATACAACAAAATAAGCAATCAATAAAATGAAACAGTAGCCTACCAAATGGAAAAAAAAAATTTGCAAACCCTAAGGGGTTAATATCCAAAATATATTAAAAAAAAAACTAACCCAACTTAATTTTTTTAATCTGGTTATTTTTAGGAACACAAAGGTGGTTCAGATGGTTAAGCATCTGCCTTTGGCTATGGTCATGATCCCAGGGTCTTGGGATAGAGCCCTGCATTAGGGTCCCTGCTTAGTGGGGAGCCTGCTTCTCCCTCTTCCTCTGCCTGCCACTCCCCGCACTTTTACTTTCTCTCTCTCTCTCTGTCAAATAAATAAAATCTTTTAAAAAACAAAATAAATAAAATATTCTTTTTTAAAAATGGGCAGAACAAAAGAGACATTTTTCCAAAGAAAACTTAAAAATGACGGACAGACACATGAAAAGACGCTCAACATCACTAATCATCAGGGAAAGACAGATCAAAACCATAATGAGATATCACCTCACACCTGGTATAATGGCTATCATCAAGAAGACAAGCAACCAACAGGTGCTGGTAAGGATATGGTGACAAGGGAACTCTTACACAGTACTAGTGGGAATGCAAATTAGTCCCATCACTATGGAAAACAATATGAAGGCTCCCCCCCAAAATTAAAAATATATCTACCATATAATCCAGCATTTCCACTTCACAGTATATACCCAAAAGAAATAAATAGAATTTCAAGGAAATATATGCACACCCATGTTTATTATAGCATTATTCACAATAGCCAATGTATGGAAACAACCCAAATGCCGATCAACAGATAGATTTAAAAAAATATGAGATATACATCCCTAAGAGAAAGTATCACCCATGAGAAAGTAAGCTATCCTGCTATTTAAGACAACATATATGAACCTTGAGCACATTATCATTATGCTAAACAAGATAAGCCAGACAAATATATAATTATATATAAATATATAATTGCAATATGCAATTATATGTTATAATATATTGTAACATATAATGTATAATGCATATATTAATATTTTGTATTTATTGACATATATAATTATATATAATTACATATTGTGACATGTTATAATATATTATATAATACATATATTAATATTTTGTTGATATTTAATATTTTAATATTAATATTTGTCACATTAATATATAATATAATGTGACAAAATATTAATGTAACAAAATAACATCAAAGCAAAACCTTAAATTTAGAAATTGTGACATCAAATTTATCAAATAAACAAATGAATACAAATAGACCTCATACACTATATATCTAAACAATAAAGTTATATAAACCTAATTATTAAATAAAATATATTTTATCATTCTCTCTTGGAAAGTATACCTTCATGATGATAAGATCCTTAAAAATATAATCATTATTGCTTATATTGAAATGTTCTGATGAGCCAGGGTGGTAGATGAATAGTAAAATGAAAACATGCAACTCACTCGTGCTCACATACTTATTTCACAAAATTTATCTTCTGCCTTCATATGTACAAAATCACTAATTATCAAAATCAAGATTTTCCACATAATTCTGTTCTAGTGAACAAAATCCTAATTTTGTTCTAAAGCCAAATTAGACCATCTTTCTAGAGTCACTGTAGTTCTTGGGGAGTTTTTCATTTTGGAGAAGCTTCATTCACAAAGGCAGCTGCAACTGTCAATAATATTGTTAAAATGATATTTACTCTCAGAATAAAACCAGATTCTACATATAAAATTGTAAAGTGGGATTAGAATATGAAAAATACATTATCAAGAAAAATACCACAGCATATTTTTAATTTCATCATCTAAGTTATTACTTACATTACCACTCTCACATCTCTTAAATATCTGTACTGTATCACATTCCCATTATGTTAACAACTTCATTTTGATGTTATCACTATAGATAGCTTTTAATTTATTTCATTATTTTTATATTTATCTGACATATTCAGACATTCTAGCCAAAATTATTTCTTCTACACTTAGAATATATCCACTGTTTTCAGTAAATATTGGACATTAAAGTTAAAAAAAATTAAGCATCATAATGTTTTGCTAAATATTGGACATTTGTATTTTTAGATCATACCAATGTTTTATATTGGCTGTTCTCTTTGTTAAATACTACTAATTTTTTACTATTTTTTCAGATTTGTTTCAATTCTAGTAATTTATCATGTGTACATTTCTCAGTAATAGTGATTTCTTTTTATATTCTGTTCATAAAGAATTTAAATGCTTTCATCACAAATAATTTCACTGCCAAATGTTGGTCTTAAAGATTGCTTATAAAACATGGAACAGTAGTAACAAAGTATACATTATTTTTGAACTTAAAGTAAGGGCTAGTTTCTAAATATTTCTTTTTCATTCGCTGAAAATTCATATCATTAACCTGGACCAGATTGTTTTCTAAAAGCAATCTTCCAGACAACAAGGATTAAAATTCATCCTCCAGAATCAGCTTCCAAAAGACAGTAGAGATTCACAAGACTTATCTTTGTCATCCAATTTGCTGATTCTGGGAAGTCATTTTCTTCATCATCTCACAGCTGACAGAACTGCATTTGTTACTTCTGGGTTAGGAATTTGATGTGAATACTTCTGTCATTTATTCTCATTATTTTTGTAATTCAAGCTTCATTTAGTAGAGATTATAGCTTCATGGAATTTATCAGACCTGATAATGTAGTGGATTTCATGAGAATAATTTTCTTGCTTATTTTCATTATTTTGATCAGTGATAAAAATCTAAACAATTTGCAATGCCTTATTTTTATTGTTCTGATCAGTAATTAAATCTGAAAAATATGTAATGTACTCTGAAAATTTTATATGGGTCATGCTTGACAGAAGCCTATTCTACCATTATTTGACAGAAGCCTATTCTACCATTATATTACAAATAAAAAATTAAAGCTGATTCTTTAAAAAATTTTCTATTTTTCTGATGATTTTTCCTTCCATGAGCTTAATTTTTTTGTATCTTCTTTTTCAGCCCTGTCTTGACATGTACTTATTCTCAGTGATCTAAGTAACTTCTTAAAACATAATTGTATCCAAGGACTATAAAGTTTGAATATATATCCATAAAAATATGAGTTAAATGTAAAAAAACTGAATAAATTATTTTTCATATGTGTTTTGACAAAAAGTACTTTTCTAAAATAATCTAAACTAAGATGGAATAGTAGGAGATATCAGCCTTCAATCTCCTGACAAGAAAGCAACAATTAGACAGCTTTTGCAAATGAAAATAGCCTTAGGAGGGCTCAAGAATCCAATTAAGAACCTACAGGAACACAGTGGAGCAAGAAAAAAGTAACTGTGCAGAAAGGATTGCTAGGGAGATTAGCTTAGCAGAGAGGTCTGGAAGAGGGGAGAAACTAAGAAGGTGGGGCTGACAATATCAACTATGCAGCAAGTGATTTACAGTGGCCTGTCCTGTGTAGGGGCCTGGGTAGCCTTTGCTGCCAAGGACCTCAACAACCCTTAGGGCAGCTACAGACTTCCTGAAGTCTTCACAATGGAGGACTCTGCAGTATTTGTGTACTTAGTTTCCTGGGGAGAAAGATATTACTATGCCACCCACCACCCAAAAGGAGCCTCACTGTACTGCCCTGGAACCACAGCTGCCAACAGCCCCAGCCCAATGCGTATCATGAACCCCAGAACTATGACTGCTCTGCTTGTCCCTGTGCTTCAGACTCTGGCTCTGTGGCAGCTCTGTGCTCACCTATGCTCCAGAAAATAGCTCTGCAACCATGTTTTAGGCAGCAGATGCAGCACCACTGCAGTCTAGTTTGCATCCCAGATGCCAGAGCCATTATCTCCCAGTGTGCACCATGCTCTGGAATCCAGTTCTATGAATACTTGACATGCACCTACTTCTCAAGCACCCACTGCCACTATATGCTATCCAGTTCTCTGGATGCCAGAGCTGCTGTTGGCCCACAAGTGCCTATGTTCCAAACCCTAGCAACTCCATGGGCACCCATGTATCAGACATCAGTGTCATCACCATTATATTGGCAAATACAAGCTAGACCAAAGAACAAGTGGGATCTCCTCAGCCACAAATTCCCCACAGAGGGAACACTAGGGGGTTCCAATTTGTCACCAAAGACACCAACAGCCTTCACTACTGTGGATACCATAAGGACCCCTGCAGTCTTCATCAACACTGGCCTCACCTGATAGAACTGCATAGAACCTAAACCACTGAGCCTATACAAGAGCCAGAACCACTACACCCAACCCAGCCAGCACCCTCTCCCCCATGCAGAGGTGAAGGTCTTTCTACACTAAAACCAATCTGTGGAGTCTGAAAGAGATGACTGCTCCATTAAATTTAGACATCTGTGCAAGACTACAAGAAACACCAAAAATTCAAGGAAATGTGACACACCAAGGGAACATAATAATTTTCCAATAACTGACCCCAAGAAACAAAGATAAATAAATTGCTAGAAAATTATTTTAAGGAAGCTCAGTGAACTACAAGAAAACACAGAAAACTCAATGAAATCAGAAGAAAAGTATATGAATAAAATGACAAGCTTTACAGAGATACAGGAATATCAAAAAGAACTGAACACAAATTCTGAAACTAATGTATAAAATAAATTAGATGAGAAGTGCAATACAGAGAATTTATAAATTTGAGGAGCATCTCGGAGGCTCAATCAGTTGAGTGTCAGACTCTTAGTTTCTACTCAGGTTATGACCTTGGGGTTGTGGGATTGGCTCCTAGTTGAGCTGTGCACTCAGCATGGAGTCTTCTGGGGACTCTCTCTCTCTCCTTTTCCATCTGATGCTTCTGCTGCTACAAATCAATCAATCAATCAATCATTAAAAATAAAAGACTTGATCAAGCAAAAGAAAGAATCTATGATGTCAAAATAAGTCATCCAAAATTATCCAGTGAGAGGGATAAAAATGAAAAAATTTCCTCAAAAAGTTAAAATAGAACTATCATATGATCCAGCAATTGCACTAGTAGGTATTTACCCAAAGACTGAAAAGTACTAATTCAAAAGGATACATGCACCCCTTTGTTTACAGAAGGATTATCTACAATAGCCAAATTATGGAAACAGCCCAAGTGATGAACAGAAAAAGAAGACATGGTAAATAAATATACAATGGAATATAACTCTGCCATAAAAAAGTGTCATTTGCAATGACATGGATTCAGCTAAAAAGTACCATGTTAAGTGAAATAAGTCAGCAAAAGACAAATACCGTATGATTTCACTCATGTATGGAATTTAAGAAACAAAATAAATGAGCAAAGGGAGCGGGGGAGAGAGGAGCAAACCAAGAAACAGACTCTTAATTATAGAGAACAAAATGATGGTTACCAGAAAGAAGTGTATAGAAGGATTGGTTAAATAGATGATGGGGATTAAGGACTACACTTGCTATGATGAGCACCAGGTGATGTATGGAAGTGTTGAATCACTATATTGAACACCTGAAACCTAATATTATACTGTATGTTAACTGATATTTAAATAAAAACTTTTTTTTAAGATTTTATTTATTTATTTGACAGACAGAGAACACAAGTAGACAGAGGCAGGCAGATAGAGAGGAAGGGAAGCAGGCCCCCTGCTGAGCAGAGAGCCTGATGAGGGACTCGATCCCAGGACCCTGAGATCATGACCTGAGCCGAAAGCAGCGGCTTAACCCACTGAGCCACCCAGGTGCCCTAAATAAAAACTTTTAAAAAATACTGAGAGTGGCATGTTAAGATCCCCTACTATTAAAGTATTCATATTAATATGACTCTTTATCTTGATTACCAGTTGGCTTATGTAGTTGGCTGCTCCCATATTGGGGGCATAAATATTTACAGTTGTTACACCTTCTTGGTGGATAGACCCTTTCAGAATGATGTGGTATCCTTCTTTATCTCTGAGTATAGTCTTTAGTTTAAAATCTAATTTATCTGATATGAAAATTGCTATCCCAACTTTCTTTTAAGGCTCATTGGCATGAAAGATAGTTCTCCATCCCTTCACTTTCAGTTTGGATGTATCCTTAGGTCCAAATGGGTCTTTGTAGACAGCATATGAATGGGTCCTGTCCTTTTATCCAATCTGCAACCCTGTGTCATTTTATGGGAGCATTTAGGCCATTCAGGTTGAGAGTGATTATTGAAACATATGTTTTTATTAACATCATGTTGCCTGTGAAGTCCTTTTTTTCTATATATTATCTCTGTAACTTTCTGTTCTATGTCACCCTTGGGTTCTTCTTTTATAGAATCCCCCTTATTATTTCTTGTAGTGCTGGCTTGGTGGTCACATACTCTTTCAAACCTTGCCAGTCTTGGAAGCTCTTTATCTCACCATACATTTTAAGTGCCAGCCTTGCTGGATAAAGTATTCTTGGCTGCATGTTCTTCTCATTTAGTGCCCTGAATATGTCTTGCCAGTCCTTTCTGGCTTGCCAGATTTCTGTGGACAGGTCTGATGTTATTCTGATGGATCTTCCTCTGTATGTAAGGAATCTCTTCCCTCTAGCTGCCTTCAGGAGCTCTTGTCTAAAATTAGGATTCATCAGTCTCACAATCAAGTTTCATGAGGTCTCTCTAGATTCATTGATCTTGGGAGGTGATCTTTCTGTCTAGGACATGAACCCTGGTTCCATTCCCCAGGCTGGGAAAATTTTCATCAAGAATATGTTCAACTATACGTTCTAATCTTTCTTTCTCCATCTCCTCAGGGATCCCAATAATTCTGACATTGGAACATTTCATAGTGTCATTTATTTCCCTAATTGTTTTCATGGTTTCTAAGCTGTTTCTTCCATGCCTCCTCCTGATCTTTTTTCTCTATCAGTTTGTCCTCTAGATCGCTAATTCTATCTTCTGCCTTGGTTACCCTAGATGTTAGACTATTTCGATTAGATTGGATTTCATTGATAGCATTTTTAACTTCTTCCCAGGCAGCTTTCACTTCTGTCTTCAGAGATTCTATGCTGTCACTAATGGTTTTCTCAACCTAGCCATTGTCTGGATAATTGTTACCCTGAATTCCCGTTCCAACATACTGTTTATGTCTGTTGGGCCCCAAGAGGCTAAGATGGCGCCGGGTGGCCTTCTCTTCCGGATCGGGAACCCACATGGCCGACCACAAAGGCGCCAAAGTGGCGGTTTCGGTTTCCCATCAGTTTCGTTTCCCGCGAGTCTCCACCCCCTGCAGGGCGTGTCTCTCCCAACTCCCGCCCACACGGCACATCCCCATTGGCCCCCACTTTGCTGACCTCACTTCCCTTCCCTCACCCCATATAAGCCGCTGCCCTGCTCAATAAAGCGAGATCCTGCTTCGACTGACCTCCCGAGCCCGGTGTCTTCTGTGGGTGCGTTCCAGGTTCGTGACACTCGCCATCCCGCTCAGCCCCAAGGAGAGGCCTCCGGCTGGCCCAGGCGCCTCCTCCCCTCGGCGGGGAGCCCAACATATGTCCATATCCAATAGTTCTGATAGAGAGGGCACAGTCTCTGAGTTTTTCCTCAGTTGGGTGTTTCTCCTCCTAGTCATTTTGGAGAGAAGTGGCCAAGAGGATGTATAGCTGAATATATCAACCATGATCCAGGCAATGCGCAACCTGGAATGCTTTTGAACAATCAGAAGTCACCACAGAGCAAATACCGAGGAACACAAATCTCTGCAGGAACCAGTGCCAAGGCAGGGAAATCTGAATTTGACTGCAGAACTGCTGAAGGCTCAGCACAGACATATAATGGCTATGGAGAAAACTCGCCTTCTGTCTCTGGCTGACAAAGCCAAATAATCACTTCTGTGTCTTCATGTAACTTATTTAATCACCTGGGTTTATTCATCTGGAGAGAACATCCAATTCCACAGGCTAAGGGCTCAGTCTCACAAGAATGTCTTCACCCCAACTGATATTCATATTGATATGAATACATTAATATTAGGGGATCTTAACACTCCACTCTCAGTAATAGATCATCCAATCAATAAAAGCAGTAAAGAAACAAGAGCATTGAATGACACATTGGACCAGATGGACCTCATAGATATATACAGAACATTCCACCCTAAAACAATAGAAGATTCATTCTCATCGAGTGCATATGGAACTTTCTCCAGAACAGACAACATACTAGATCTAAAATCAGGGTTCAATCGATACCAAAAGACTGAGATTATTCCCTGTATATTCCCAGATCACAACACTTTGAAACTGGAACTCATCCACAAAAGAAAGTAGGGAAGGAATTCAAACACTTGGAAGATAAATACCACCCTGCTTAAAAATTTTTGGATCAACCAGGAAATCAAAGAAGAACTTAAACAATTCATGGAAACCAATGAGAATGAACACACACCAATCCAAAACCTATGGGATATGGTGAAGGTGGTCCTAAGGGGGAAGCACACAGCCATCCAAGCCTCACTCAAAAAAATTGAAAGATCCTTGGGGCGCCTGGGTGGTTCAGTGGGTTAGGCCTCTGCCTTCAGCTCGGGTCATGATCTCAGGGTCCTGGGGTTGAGCCCCGCATCGGACTCTCTGCTCAGCAGGGAGCCTTCTTCCCCTGCTCTCTCTGGCTGCCTCTCTGTCTACCTGTGATCTCTCTCTCTCTTTAAAATAAATAAATAAAATCTTTTAAAAAAAAATTGAAAAATCCAGAATACACCAGCTCTCTTTATACCTTTAAGAACTGGATAATCAACAACAAATTAAGCCAACCCCACACACAAGAAGGGAAATAATCGAGATTAGAGCAGAGATCAATGAGATAGAAACTAGAGATATAGTAGAATATATCAAAGAAACTAGAAGCTGGTTCTTTGAAAGAACCAATAAGATTTGATAAACCACTGGCCAAACTAATCCAAAAAAAAAAAAGAAAAGAAAAGAAAAAGAGAGAGAGAACCCAAATTAATAAAATTATGAATGAAAAGGGAGAGATCATGACTAATAGCAAGGAAATAGAAACAATCATCAGAAATTATTATCAACAGTTATATGCCAGTAAGTTAAGCAACCTGGACAAAATGGATGCATTCCTGGAAACCTATAAACTTCCAAAACTGAATCAGGAATAAACTGACAACCTGAATAGACCAATATCTAGTAACAAGATTGAAGCAATGATCAAAAACCTCCCAAAAAACAAGAGCACAGGGCCTGACGGATTCCCTAGACAATTCTACCAAACATTCAAAGAAGAAATAATACATATTCTGAAGCTGTTTCAAAAAATAGAAACGGAAAGAAAACATACAGACTCTCTCTTTGAATCCAGCATTACCCTGATCCCCAAACCAGGCAAAGACCGCACTAAAAAGGAGAATTTCAGACCAATATCCTTGATGAATAGGGATGCCAAGATTCTCAACAAAACCTAGCTTATAGGATCCAAAAGTACATTAAAAAGATTATCCACCATGACCAGGTGGGATTTACCCATAAGATGCAAGGGTGATTCAACATTTGCAAATCAATTAGTGTGAGAGAACAAATCAATAAGAGGAGAGAGAAGAACCGCATGGTCCTCTCAATTGATACAAAAAAAGTATTTGAGGGCACCTGGGTGGCTCAGTGGGTTAAAGCCTCTGCCTTCAGCTCGGGTCATGATCCCAGAGTCCTGGGATCAAGCCCCATATTGGGCTCTCTCCTCGGTGGGGAGCCTGCTTCCTCCTCTCTCTGCCTGCCTCTCTGCCTCCCTGTGATCTCTGTCTGTCAAATCAATAAATAAAATTTAAAAAAAAAAAGTATTTGACAAGATATAGCATTTGTTCCTGACTAAAATAATTCAAAGTATAGGGATAGAGGGAACATCCCTCAACTTCATAAAATCTATCTATGAAAAAACCCACAGTGAATATCATCTTCAATAGGGAAAAACTGACAGCCTTCCCTTTGAGATCAGGAACACGACAAGGATGTCCACTCTTACCACTGTTGTTCAACATAGTACTAGAAATCCTAGGAACAACAATCAGAAAAGAAAAACAAATAAAATGTATTCAAATTGGCAAAGAAGAAGTCAAACTCTCTCTCTTCACAGAGGACATGATACTTTACATGGAAAACCTAAAAGACTCCACCCCCAAACTACTAGAATTCATACAGCAATTCAATAATGTGGCAGGATACAAAATCAATGTACAGAAATCAGTTGCTTTCTTATACACTAACAATGAAAATATAGAAAAAGAAATTAGAGAATTTATCCAATTTACTATAGCATCAAGAACCATAAAATACCTGGGAATAAACCTAAGCAAAGAGGTAAAAGGATCTGTACTTGAGGAACTACAGAACACTCGTGAAAGAAATTGAAGAAAACACAAAAAGATGGAAGAGCATTCTATGCTCATGGGTCAGAAGAATAAGCATTGTTAAAATGACTCTACTGCCTAGAGCAATCTATACCTTCAATGCTATCCCAATCAAAATTCCACTAGTATTTTTTTGAAGAGCTGGAACAAACAATCCAAAAATGTGTATGGAACTGGAAGAGACCCAAATTGCTATGGAAATGTTGAAAAAGGAAAACAAAACTGGGGGCATCACATTGCCTGATTTCAAGCTTTACTACAAAGCTGTGATCACCAAGACAGCATGGTACTTGAACAAAAACAGACACATAAATTAGTGGAACAGAGTAGAGAGCCCAGATATGGACTCTCAACTCTATGGTCAAAAAATCTTCTACAAAGCAGGAAAAAATAAACACTGGAAAGAAAAATATTCTCTTCAATACATGGTGCTGGAAAAATTGGACAGCTATGTATAGAAGAATGAATCTCGACCATTCTTATACGATACATGAAGATAAACTCAAAATGGATAAAAGACCTCAACGTGAGGCAGGAATCCATCAGAATCCTAGAGGAGAACATAAGCAGTAACCTCTTCTATTTAAGCCACAGCAACTGCTTTCAAGACATGTTCCCAAAGGCAAAGGAAACAAAAACAAAAATAAACTTTTGGGACTTCATCAAGATAAAAAGCTTTGCACAACAAAGGAAATAGTCAACAAACCAAAGAGGCAACCCATGGAATGGGAGAAGATACTCACAAATGGCACTACAGACAAAGAGCTGATATCCAAGATCTATAAAAAACTCCTCAAACTCAACACCCAAAATACAGATAGTCATGTCAAAAATTGACAGAAGACATGAACAGACACTTCTCCAAAGAAGACATATAAATAACTAACAGAAACATGAAAAAATGTTCATCATCATTAGCCATCAGGGAAAGTCAAATCAAAACTACACTGAGATACCACCTTACACCAGTTACAATGGCCAAAATAACAAGACAGGAAACAACAAGTGTTGGAGAGGATGTGGAGAAAGGGGAACCCTCTTACACTGTTGGTGGCAATGCAAGTTGGTGCAGCCACTTTGGAAAACAGTGTGGATATTTCTTAAGAAATTAAAACTGGAAATACCTTATGACCCTGCAATTGCACTACTGGGAATTTACCCCAAAGATACAGATGTAGTGAAAAGAAGGGCCATCTGTACCCCAGTGTTCTTAGCAGCAATGGCCACAGTCGCCAAACTGTGGAAAGAACCAAGATGCCCTTCAATAGACGAATGGATAAAGTATTATGCCTCCATCAGAAAGGATGAATACCCAACTTTTGTTATCAACATGGATGAGACTGGAAGAGATTATGCTGAGTGAAATAAGTCAAGCAGAGAGAATCAATTATCATATGGTTTCACTTACTTGTGGAGCATAAGGAACAACACGGAGGACACTGGGAGATAGGAGAAGTGAGTTGGGGGAAATTGGAGGGAAAGACAAACCATGAGAGACTGCGCATTCTTAGAAACAAACTGAGGGTTTTGGAGGGGAGAGGAGTGGGGGACTGGGTGAGCCTAGTGGTGTGTATTAAGGAGGGCATGTATTGCATGGAGCACTGGGTGTGGTACATAAACAATGATTTTTGGAAAACACACACACACAAATTTAAATTAAATTTCTAAAAAAACTTAAAAAAAATGAAGAATGAAAAGAAGTGCAGAAAGCCCACATGAGTTATGGGACACCAGCAAACAAAATAATATTCACATTATGGAAGTCTTAGGGAAAAGGAGAGAAAAGCAAGCAGAAAGCTTATTTAAAAAATAATGGCTGAAAACTTTCCAGATCTGTGAAGAAATTTAAACATCTATCTGTATAAATCTCATAAGTCCCCACATGGATTCAACCCAAACGAACTTCACCAAGATGCATTCTAATAAAAATGAACTTCACCAAGACGTCAAAATCAGAGATAAAGAAGTTTGAAAGCAGCAAGAGAAAAGGAAACCCACAAAATGTTATAGGAAGATTTCTTAGCAGAAACCCTGCAGGCCAGGAGAGTGGGATGATATATTTCAAAGTGCTAAAAGAAAAAAGTGCCAAACAAGGATACCTTATTTGCAAAATTGAACTTCAAAAATGAAAGACAAATAAAGCCTTTTCCAGACAACAAAACTAAAGGAATTCATCACCACTACACCTACCTTACAAGAAAAGTTAAAAGGAGTTCTTCAACCTGAAATGAAAGGATGCTAACTAGCAAAATGAGAATATATCAAAATATAAAATTCACTGGTAAAGGTAAGCATATAGTCATTCAGAATACTCTAATACTGTAATGGTGGTGAGTAAATCACTTCACTCTAGTATGAAGGCTAAAGAACAAAAATATTAAAAATAATTATAGCTACAATAATTTGTCAATGAATACACAATATAAAAAGATACAGATTGTTACATCAAAAACATAAATGTTGTAGGGGTGAGTAAAAGAATAAAGTTTTTGTAAGTGATGAAAGTTAAGTTGTCACAAGTATAAAACATACTGTTATATTTTATATCTACCTAGTGTCAATCACAAAGCAAAAACTTACAGTAGATACACAAAAGATAAAGAGAAAGGAATCAAAGCATTCCATTATGGATAATCACCAAATCACAAAGGAAGAAAGGAAAAAAAGGAATTATAAACAGCCATAGAATAATAGAATAATAAACAAGTAAACAATAGTGTCCATATATATATATATATATATACATATATATATATATATAAAATTACTTTAATGTAAATGCATTAAATTTCTCTAATCACCAGACAAAGATTGGCTGAAAGGACTGAAAAAGAAATACCCAACTATATGCCACCTTCAGGAAACTAACTTCAGCTTTAAAGACATATACAAGCTCAAAGTAAAGGGTTGAAAAAAGACACTCCACACAAATGAAAACCAAAAGAAAGAAGGGGCAGCTGTACTTAAATCACACAAAATAGACCTCAAGTTAAAAACTATAAGAGACAAAAAGCTAATATATAATAATAAAATGGTCAATTCATCAAGAGGATATAAAACTGTAAATATATTTAAAACATCCAACACTGGAGGAACTAAATACATTAAGCAAATATTAGCAAATCTGAAGGCAGAAATGGACATCAATGCTATAATAGTAGGTTGCTTCTATACCCTACTTCTTTTTTTTAAATAGCTGCTTGAAAATGTCTTTTTATTTATTTTATTTATTTTTTGGAGTTCATTTTTCTATTTTTTTTATCTTTTTATTATGTCATGTTAGTCACCAGACAGTACATCATTAGTTTTTGGCGTTGTGTTCCACGATCCATTGTTTGCATATAACACCCAGTGCTCCATCCAATCCATGCCCTCCTTAATACCCATCAGCAAGCTCACCCATCTACCCACCGCTCTCCCTTCTAAAACCCTCAGTTTGTTTCCCAGAGTCCATAGTCCCTCATGTATACCCCACTTTTAATAATGGATAGATCATCCAACAAGGTAAATAAAATATTGGACTTGAACCACATTTTATCCAAACAGGCCTAACAGACATATGTATAACAGTCCATCCAACAGCTGCAGAACATACATTCTTTTCAAGCATACATGAAACATTATCTAGGAGATCTCAGGTTAGGTCATAAAGCAAGTATTCACACATTTAAGAAGGTTTAAATCATACCAACTATCTTTTCTGACCACAATGGAATGAAAGTGGAAACCAATAATTGAAGGAAAACTGGAAATTTCACAAATATATGGAAATTAAACATATACTCCTGAATAACCAATGGGTCAAAGAGAATTTAAAAGGGAAATTAAAAAATAAAATCTTGAAACAAATGAAAACTGAAACATAACATACTAAAATTTAGGAGATGCAACAAAAGCAGTTCTAACAGGAAAGCTTATAAAAAGAACTACCTACATTACAAAAAATAAAGAAAGTTCTTAAATAAGTAGCCTAGCTTTATACCTCTAAGTACTAGAAAAGGAAGAAACTAAGCCCAAAGTTAGCAGAAGGAGGGAAGATAAGAGCAGAAATTAGAAAAACAATAGAAAAGATCAATGAAACCAAGAGCTGGGTTTGGGAAATATTGATTAATCTACAAGCAGACTAATTAAAAAAGAGAAGACTCAAATAAAATTTGGAAATTAAAGAGGAGACATGACAACTGGTACCACAGAAATACAAAGAATCATAAGAGACTACTATGAACAATTATACGCCTGCACATTTGATAACCTAGAAGAAATGGATATGTTCCTAAAAACATACAAAGTATCATGACTGAATCACGAAGAAATGGAAAAATCTGAAGACCTGTAAGTAGTAAGGAGATTGAGTCAGTAATCAAAAACACCCAACAAAGAAAAGTCCAGGACCAGATGGCTTCAGCAGTGAATCCTACCAAATATTTAAAGATGAATTAATGCCAACCCTTCTCAAACTCTTCCAAAATATTGAAGCAGAAGAAACATTTCCAAAATCAATTTACAAGGCACTGCTCTTCTGCCAAGCCAGAAAATGCACTACAAGAAAAGAAAAGTACAGGCCAATATCTCTCATGAACATAGAGGCAAAATCCTCTACAAAATACTAGCAAACTAAATTCAACAGCACATTGAAAGGATCACGAGCCGGGATCAAGTTAGATTTATCCCTAGGATACAAAGATGGCTTAATAGGCACAAATCAATAAATATTATATACCACATTAGTAGAATGAAAGATAAAAATCAAATGTTCATTTCAATAGAGGCAGAAAAAAAATTGACAAAATTCAATATTTGCCCATGATAAAAACTTTTAACAAAGTGGGTTTAAAAGGAACATATCTCAACATAATAAATGCCACATAACAAGCCCACAGTTAAAATCATACTTGATAATGAAAGCTGAAAGGTTTTCTCTAAAATCAGGGACAAAGCAAAGGTGCCCACTCTCACCACTTTTATTGAACATAGTATTGGAAGTCCTAGCCAGAAAAAATTAGGCAAGGAAAAAAATAAATAAATAAAAGGCATCCAAGTAAGAAAAGAAGAAGTAAAATTATTTCTGCTTGCAGGTGACATAATGTTATAAATATAAACCTCTAATAAATCCAGAATAGTTGCATGATACAAAGTCAACATATGAAAATCTGTTGCCTTTCTATACAGGAACAACAAACTGAAAGAGAAATTAAGAAAGTAATCTCATTTACAATTGTATCAAAAAGAATATAATACATAATAGTAAATTTAACCAACAAGGTGAAAAATCCGTACACTTAAAACTTAACAACATTAATGAAAGAAATAAAGGATATAATAAATAAAGGTATTTCCTGTTCAGAGACTGGAATAATTAATATGGTTACAATATCCATAAAATCCAAAGTTATATACAGATTCAAAGTAATCTCTATCAAAACTATAATGATATTTTTCACAGGAATAGAAAAACCTATTTGTAAATCCTCAAATTCATATGAAACCATGAAAGACCCCAAACAGCCAAAGAAATCTTGAGAAAGAAGATGGCTGGAGAAATCACACCTGATTCCAAGCTATAGAAATGACCCTTGAACAATATGGGTTTGAACTGTATGAGTCCAGTCATATGTGGATTTTTTTCAATAGATGTATATACAGTAATGTAAGTATATTTTCTCTTCCTTATAATTCTCTTCCTTTTTTAAGATTTATTTATTTATTTGAGGGAGAGAGAGAGAGCTTAAGTGGGGAGAAGGGCAGAAGGAGAAGGGGAGAGAATCTCAAGCAGACTCTGTGCTGAGTGCAGAGCCCAACATGGGGCTCAATCCCATCACCCTGAGACCATGACCTGAGACAAAACCAAAAGTTGGACACCTAACTGACTGAGCCACCCAGACTCCCCCTCTTTGTTATTATTTTCTTAATAACATTTTCTTTTCTCTAGCTTATGTTATTATAAGAATACAGTATGTAATACATGTATCATAGAAAATATGTGTTAATGGACTGTTTACAATATTGGTAAGGCTTCCAGTCAACAGTGGGCTACTAATAGTTAAGTTTTTGGTAAGTCAAGTGGTAAGTCAGGTGAGGGGTTGGTGCCCCAACCCCTGCATTGTTCAAAGCTCAACTGTATTATAAAGTTATACTAAATGAAACAGTATGATACTGGCATTAAAAGAGACACATAGACAGACCAGAAGGTCAACTAATCTTTGACAAGAGTGCCAAGGAAGCACAGGGGGAAAAGGATAGTCTCTTCAAATAACAATGTTGGGAAAACTGGATAACCACATTCAAAAGAATAAAACTGGACCCCTACCTTTTAACACTCACAAAAATTAACTAAACACAGTTTGAAGATTCAAATATAAGAACTGATAACTTAAATCCCCTAGAAGATAACATAGAGAATATGCTTCTTGACATTGCCCTTGGCAAATATTTTTTGGATTTAACTTCAAAAGCAAAAATAACAAAAGTAAAAATAAATGAGTGGGAATATGTGAAACTAGACAGCTTCTGCACAGCAAAGGAAACCCTAGACAAAATGAAAAGGCAACATACAGAATGGGAGAAAATATTTGCAAACCATATATCTGATAAGGGATTAATATCTAAAATGTATAAGGAACTCATACAACTCAATAGCAATTGTAATAATAATAATATAATCTGATTTAAAAATAGGGGAAAGGACCTAAATAAGCATTTTCCAAAGAAGACATACAAATGTCCAGCAGGTACATGAAAAAGGTATGCAGCATCACTAATCATCAGGGAAATGCAAATCAAACCACAATAAGATATCACCTTGCATCCATTAGAATGGTTATCATCATAAAGACAAGAGAATATAAGTGTTGACAAGGATATGGAAAAAAGGGAACCCTTTTGCATTGTTGGTAGGAATGTAAATGGAAAACAATATGAGATATTTCAGAAAATTAAAAATGGAGCTACCATATGATCCAGCAATTCCCCTGCTGCATATGTATCCAAAAGAAATAAAATCAGTATTTCAAAGAGATAACTACTCTCATGTTTATTGCAGCAGTACTCACAGTAGCCAAGATATGAAATACTACACCAGTGTTCATCCACGGATGAATGGATAAATAATACGTGGTATATATTTACACCATAGAATACTATTCAGTCTTTAAAAAAGAAGAAAGTTCTGCCATTTGTGACAATATGGATGAATCGGGGGCGGGGGCATTATCAGTGAAATAAGCCAGACAAAGATAAACACTGTATAGTATCACTTATATATGCAATCTTAAAATTTTAAAAATGTTGAACTCACAGAATCAGAGAATAAAACGGTGGTTTCCAGGGGCCTGGGAGTGGGATAAATGGAAAGATGTTTGTCAAAGGGTATAAACATTCAGTTATACAGTAAGTTCTGAGGATCCAGTATACTCTAGTTAATAATACTGTACTGTAAGATTTGTAAGATTATAAGATTCTCACAATGCACCCAAAAAAGAACTATGTGAGGTGATGGATGTGTTAATTAACTTGATTATGGTAATGAGTTTCCAGTGTATGCATATTTCAACACATTACACAGCAACTCTTTAAATACACACAATTTTGCCAACTAGACTTCAATAAAGTTGGTAAAAAATTAAAATAAAATAATCCAAAACAATATAATGAAAAGGCAACTGCAAAATTATCTATATCAAATTTAAAAATCAAATCAAGGGGGGGACAAGATGGCGGGGAAGTAGGAGGAGGCACCTTTTCAGCCCGTACCCCAAAGTGAGCTGATTACCTACCAAAGAACTCTGATCACCCATGAATCAGCCTGAGATCAGAATTATACACGTCTGGATCTCTACAGGGGCAGAAGACGCCAGTGGGCAGGTAAAGCGGAGTGGGAACGGCAGACTGATATCCGAAGATAAACAAAAGGGGGAGGGAGCCACCAGAGGCGACCAGTTGGAAAGTAATACCCCAGTACGAGCGAGAGTGCCCTGTGTCTGGGGACCAGCATTAACATGGAACTGGTTGAAAGCACTCCAAAAGAGCAAAGGATTGCAGGGGGAAATTGTGGGAATCGGGGCAGCTAGGGACAGGGGCTTAAGTCCTGGTCCCAGGACAGCCTCCCCTGGCGCTGAGGCAGAGAGAGTGCTGCAGAAAAACCAGCTCTTGGTCCCTAAGCCACCAGCATGCCAAGAACACGTGGGGTCCATTTCCTGTGAGGGGATGGGAGCCATGCTGGGTGGCAGAATGTGCGAGCCCTGCTACAGAGCCTGAGATACTCCCCTGAAAGAGGTACAAAGGCCCAGCCGGTGGCCTTTGATACACGCCATTGTTTAGGAACCTAAGATGCCTGCACCAAACTCTCCCCCCAAGAGAGGTGCGTGGAAGGCCCCCCCTGGTGCTTTCGGACCTGCGCCCCATTCTCAGAGCCTGAGACCTGCACAACCCACAGTCTCCCCTGAAATTGGTGCGTGCAAGCCGGATGCTTTTAGACCCAGAAAGACCAGGCACTCCCAGCCCGGGCCGCCGGGAAAATCTCAGTGTGCAATTGCTGCTTGGAACGTCTCTGGTGGTCTGGAGCTGCCCAGACAGCCGCCACTGCCTTGGCTTTGGGTACAAGCAAAAGATCCTTCATCCCCAGGAACTACAACTTGGAACCTGCTCTGCCAGTGGCCAAGGGGGAACTTATTTAGGCTCTGCAGCCAGACTGAAGCTTCTCTCTGAGGAGATCAGGGTGCGGTTTGTTTTCCTCTAAAATTACAAAAACCATCAAAAGCAGTCAAAGTGAGAGGAAAAAAAAAATGAACAAACATAAACACCGCCAGAGAACAAAAGCCTGAAAAAAAACCAGTTTCCTCAGAGCCCACCCCCTTGAGGGGGGCAGGAGGACTTAACTCAGGGAACATCATTGAGAGAAAACCCACGTGGCAGGCCCCTCCCCCAGAAAACAAACCAAGAAAGAAAAAAAAAAGGACTACAAGAGAATAACCACTACTTCATAGGAAAACTTTTATTTTTCACTTGTTCCCACTATTCTGGTTCATTTTTTTTATACTTAGGTAATTATTTTAACCTATTTACCATCACAGAGAGCTGTACAGTACATCAAATTCCATAATAACCTTCTAACATGAACTTTTTGAAACATACACCTATGTTTTTCTTTTGCATTTCTATTTTTTGAATTCCTTTTTTTAATTTTAGTTTAGTCTAGTTTGTTCCTTTTTATTTTTATCTTCTAATATTCATATAGAGTTAAACTTCAAAGTAATCCCCTTTCCCCAATCAATACTACCCCTATAGGTAAACCAATTTTTAATCCCCCTTTATCTTAGGAAAGTTGAGTCCTTTAACAAAGATATCAAGATACATCCAGGAAGAATCAAAACAACCCTCCTCGCACACACTGAGAATTTATAACTACTCTACCTCCTTTTCTTCCACCAGTGTTTCTGTGTTTTTGTGTTTGTCCTGATAGCATATAAATCTTACACTTGGGGTACTTTTTGACGAGGTTCTTCCTTTATTTGCATATATATTTTTTTCTCGTCATATACTTTTATCAGTCTTTTTGTTTGTCTGTTTTTGTTTGTCTACTTCATAAATCTTACCTTGGGGCCCATTTGGGCTGAACCTTCTCTTTCATCTTCCCTTTCTTTCCTGTCTCTCTCTCTCTCTCTTTTTTTCTTTTCTTTTTTTTTTTCTTTTTCTTTTTTTTTTTTTTTTTTTTTTTTTTTTTTTGTCTCTCATTTGGGTGGGGAATCCTGATTGCTCAGAAGTGTTCCAGGGTGCACCTTGACTGCACCACAGTTGATACATCCAGCTATATCTGTTCAGTCATCTCCCACCAAAATGACTAGGAGGAGGAATGCCCAACAGAAGAAAAATACAGAGGCTGGACCTTCTGCAACAGAGCTAACAGCTATCAACATAGACAATATGTCGGAAAGAGAATTCAGGCTAACAATTATCCAGGCAACAGCTAGGTTGGAGAAAGCCATGGATGACCAAATGGAATTGATTAGGGCCAAGCTGAAAGCGACAAGAGATGATGTTCACAATGTTAGGGCAGAGCTTAAAGCTACCAGGGAGGAGGTTCACAATGCTCTCAATGAGTTCCAATCTAATCTAAACTCTCTCAAAGCTAGGGTAACTGAGATAGAAAATAGAATTAGTGATCTGGAGGACAAACAGATAGAGAGAAAGGATCAGGAGGAAGCCTGGAACAAACAACTTAGAAACCACAAAAACAGAATCAGGGAAATAAAATAAATGATGCCATGAAGTGTTCAAACATCAGAATTATTGGAATCCCTGAAGGGGAGGAGAAAGAAAGAAGTCTAGAAGATATAGTGGAACAAGTCCTTCATGAAAATTTTCCCAATCTCGCGAATGGAACCAGCATTCATGTACTGGAGGTTGAAAGGTCTCCACCCAAGATTATTCATTCCAAAAAAACACGACACCTGATAGTCAAATTGAGGAATTATAATTGTAGGTATAATCTCTTGAAAAGCCGCTAGGGCAAAGAGGCTCCTTACTTACAGAGGAAAGCCCATCAGAATAACATCAGACCTGTCCACAGAGACCTGGCAAGCCAGAAAAGGCTGGCAAGATATATTCAGGGCACTAAATGAGAAGAACATGCAGCCAAGAATACTTTATCCAGCAAGGTTGACACTCAAAATGTGTGTTGAGATAAAGAGCTTCCAAGACTGGCAAGGTTTAAAAGAGTATGTGAAATATGTATGTAAGTAAAATGTAAAGAAATCTACAGAAAGAAAGACTTCAAAGGTAACATAATGTCAATAAAAACGTATCTATCAAAAATCACTCTCAATGTGAATGGCCTAATGTGCCCATAAAATGGCACAGGGTTGCAGATTGGATAAAACGACAGGACACATCCATATGTTGTCTACAAGAGACCCATTTTGAACCTAAAGATATACCCAGACTGAAAGTGAAGGGATGGAGAAGCATTTTTCATGCCAATGGGCCTCAAAAGAAGGCTGGGGTAGCAATTCTCACATCAGATAAATTAGACTTTAAACTAAAGACTGTAGTCAGAGATACAGAAGGACACTACATAATCCTTAAAGGGACTATCCACCAAGATGATCTAACAATTGTAAATATCTATGCTCCCAATATGCGAGCATCCAATTATTTAAGAAAACTGTTAATCAAGATAAAGAGTCATATTGATATAAATACACTAATCATAGGAGATCTTAACACGCATCTCTCAGAAATAGACAGATCATTGAAGCAGAAAATCAATAAACAAACAAGAGCATTGAATGACACATTGGACCAGATGGACCTCATAGATATATACAGAACATTCCACCCTAAAACAACAGAATACTCATTCTTCTCAAGTGCACATGAAACCTTCTCAAGAATAGACCACATACTGGGTCACAAATCAGGACTCAACCTATACCAAAAGACAGACTATTCCCTGCATATTCTCAGATCACAATGCTTTGAAACTGGAGCTCAATCACAAGGAAAAGTTCAGAAGGAACTCAAACACCTGGAAGCTAAAGGCCACCTTGCTTAAGAATGCTTGGATCAACTAGGAGATCAAAGAAGAACTGAAACAATTCATGGAAACCAATGAGAATGAAGACACTTCGGTCCAAAACCTATGGGATACAGCAAAGGCGGTCCAAGGGGGAAATACACAGCCATCCAAGCCTCCCTCAAAAAAATTGAAAAATCCAGAACACAGAAGCTGTCTCTACACCTTAAAGAACTGGAGAATCAACAACAAATCAAACCAACTCCAAACATAAGAAGGGAAATCATCAAGATTAGAGCTGAGATCAATGAGGTAGAAACCAGAGATACAGTAGAACGTATCAATGAAACTAGAAGCTGTTTTTTTGAAAGAATCAATAAGACCGATAAACCATTGGCCACACTAATCAAAAAAAAAAAAAGATAAAAGCCCAAATTCATAAAATTATGAATGAAAAGGGAGAGATCACAACTAACACCAAGGAAGTAGAAACAATCATCAGAAGTTATCAACAGTTATATGTCAATAAGCTTAGCAACCTAGATGAAATGGATGCATTCCTGGAAAACTATAAACTCCCAAAATTGAACCAGGAAGAAATTGACAACCTGAATAGACCGATATCTAGTAACGAGATTGAAGCAGTGATCAAAAACCTCCCAAAAAACAAGAGCCCAGGACCTGACAATTTCTCTGGGGAATTCTACCAAACTTTCAAAGAAGAAATAACACCTATATTCAAAAAATTGAACCAGAAGGAAAACTTCCAGACTCTTTCTATGAAGCCAGCATTACCCTGATCCCCAAACCAGGCAAAGACCCTACCAAAAAGAAGAATTTCAGACCAATATCACTGATGAATATGGATGCTAAGATTCTCAACAAGATCCTAGCAAATAGCATCCAACAGCACATTAAAAAGACTATCCACCATAACAAGGTGGGATTCATCCCTGGGCTACAAGGATGGTTCAACATTCGCTAATCAATCAATGTGATACAACAAATTAATATGAGAAGAGAGAAGAACCACATGGTCCTCTCAACTGATGCAGAAAAAACATTTGACAAAATCCAGCATCTGTTCCTGATTAAAATGCTTCAAAGTATAGGGATAGAGGGAACATTCCTGAACTTCATCAAATCTATCTATGAAAGACCCACAGCAAATATCATCCTCAATGGGAAAAAGTTTGCATCCTTCCCATTGAGATCAGGAACAAGACAAGGATGTCCACTTCCACCACTCTTGTTCAACATAGTATTAGAAGTCCTAGCAACAGCAATCAGACAACAAAGAGAAATAATAGATATCCAAATTCACAATGAAGAAGTCAAACTCTCTCTATTTGCAGATGACATGATTCTTTACATGGAAAACCCAAAAGACTCCATTCCCAAACTACTAGAACTCATACAGCAATTCAGCAACGTGGCACGATACAAAGTCAATGTGCAAAAATCAGTGGCTTTCTTATACACTAACAATGAAAATACAGAAAGTGAAATTAGAGAATAGATTCCATTTACTATAGCACCAAGAACCGTAAGATACCTGGGAATAAACCTAACCAAAGAGGTAAAGGATCTGTACTTGAGGAACTACAGAACACTCATGAAAGAAATTGAAGAAGACACAAAAAGATGGAAGACCATTCCATGCTCTTGGATTGGAAGAATACATTGTTAAAATGTCTATACTGCCTAGAGCAGTCTATACTTTTAATGCCATTCTGATCAAAATTCCACCAGTATTCTTCAAAGAGCTGGAGCAAATAATCCAAAAATTTGTATGGAATCAGAAGAGACGCTGATCGCTAAGGAAATGTTGAAAAACAAAAATAAAACTGGCGGCATCATGTTACCTGATTTCAAGCTTTATTACAAAGCTATGATCACCAAGACAGCATGGTACTGCCATAAAAACAGACACATAGACCAGTGGAACAGAGTAGAGAGCCCAGATATGGACCCTCAACTCTATGGTCAATTAGTCTTCGACAAAACAGGAAAAAATATACAGTGGAAAAAAGACAGTCTCTTCAATAAATGGTGCTGGGAAAACTGGGCAGCTATATGTAGAAGAATGAAACTCGACCATTCTCTTATGCCATACACAAAGATAAACTCAAAATGGATAAAAGACCTCAATGTGAGACAGGAATCCATCAGAATCCTAGAGGAGAACATAGGCAGTAATCTCTTCGATATCAGCCACAGCAACTTCTTTCAAGATACGTCTCCAAAGGCAAAGGAAACAAAAGCGAAAATAAACTTTTAGGACTTCATCAAAATCAAAAGCTTCTGCACAGCAAAGGAAACAGTCAAAAAAACAAAGATGCAACCCACAGAATGGGAGAAGATATTTGCAAATGACAGTACAGAAAAAAGGTTGATATCCAAGATCTATAAAGAACTCCTCAAACTCAACACCCACAAAACAGGCAATCATATCAAAAAATGGGCAGAAGATATGAACAGACACTTCTCCAATCAAGACATACAAATGGCTATCAGACACATGAAAAAATGTTCATCATCACTAGCCCTCAGGGAGATTCAAATTAAAACCACATTGAGATATCACCTTACACCAGTTAGAATGGCCAAAATTAACAAGACAGGAAACAACATATGTTGGAGGGGATGTGGAGAAAGGGGAACCCTCTTCCACAGTTGGTGGGAATGCAAGTTGGTGCAGCCTCTTTGGAGAACAGTGTGGAGATTCCTCAAGAAATTAAAAATAGAACTTCCCTATGACCCTGCAATTGCACTCCTGGGTATTTACCCCAAAGATACAGATGTAGTGAAAAGAAGGGCCATCTGTACCCCAATGTTTATAGCAGCAATGGCCACGGTCGCCAAACTATGAAAAGAACCAAGATGCCCTTCAATGGACGAATGGATAAGGAAGATGTGGTCCATATACACTATGGAGTATTATGCCTCCATCAGAAAGGATGAATACCCAACTCTTGTAGCAACATGGATGGGACTTGAAGAGATTATGCTGAGTGAAATCAGTCAAGCAGAGAGAGTCAATAATCATATGGTTTCACTTATTTGTGGAGCATAACAAATAGCATGGAAGACATGGGGAGTTAGAGAGGAGAAGGGAGTTGGGGGAAATTGGAAGGGGAGGTGAATCATGAGAGACTATGGACTCTGAAAAACAATCTGAGGGGTTTAAATTGGCAGGGGGATGGGAGGTTGGAGTACCAGGTGGTGGGTATTATAGAGGCACAGATTGCATGGAGCACTGTGTGTGGTGAAAAAAATAATGAATACTATTATGCTGAAAATAAATTAAAAAAAAAGAAAAAATCAAAATAAATATATAATAAATAATAAACATAATAAATAAAATACATAATAAAATCAAATAAAATTCAAATAAAATTTAAATCAAATTTCTTAAAATTAAACTAAATTCTTTAATTATAAAATTCAATTAAATTTCATTAAGTATTTTACAAAAGTAAATCTATTTGTAATTAAACATTCTAGGTCTATACAGTTACCAGTGTAAGGAATCTGTATCATACTTCATATATTATATATAACTGTAAAGTGTCGTGCATTTAAGGATAAGAAAAACTGTCTTATTATTGTATTACCATAAATTATAAATTAAAATTATATTGTATTTTTATAAATTCCTTAGCCACTATGTGCAACTATTTCAAATGCCAGGCTAATTTATGAGTACTTTCAGATCATGAAAGGGTATATGAAAATGATTAAGGAAATGGAAGTTCAACAATATTGGGAAATAATATTTTATTATTCAAGAATTAGGATGATTTTCATGCTAATTTGAATGGTGAGATTTGACAGGTTAACGTATTGGTGCTTTCTCTTAGCAACATACTTTCACATCTCAAATCCTCTCTGAACTCCAAAGCAGTGGCCCTGTCCAGTGTTAGCACTGGTATAATCCATAAATCTTGGCAGCATTTGGAGAGGTAACATCACCTTTCGTTTTGAGGAATTGAGGCAAGGTGTGTAAACCCTTGTGTAAAGAAGCATTTTCCAAGACCAGAATAGAGTTGACTGTAAGATCAGATGTTGGGGTGATAGGTGTACTCTGCCGGCACTGAGCACCAGATGCCAGGGACAGAGGCACCCATGAGTTGTTTGATTGCCCCAGGTTGGTTGAAAGAGATTCCTCACTTAATCACCTCACCTACTAAATGTCTTGTGCTATCCTCCTCTCAGTCACTAAGTCCCACTGCCCACTTCTTCCAGTTGCTTAAGTGCCAAAATCTTTCCAGCCTTAGACTTCACACTTCCACTTGGAAGTTCTTCAAATGGCTAACTCCTCATTCTGCAGGAGTGTACCTTTAAGTACAACTTAAATGTACCTTTCTTGGGCAAGGGAGCACTGATGCTTCTAAATAAACTCCTCCACCCCAATCACTGATGTTTCATTACTGCACTGTTTCCTATATAGTTTCAGAATTCTCACTCTATATATTTGGTTTTTTTTTTCTTTATTATCTATGTACCGTTCAAGTATAAGAGCCACAAGGAAGGACCACAAAGCCCTCCAATTAGTACACGACATGCACTCATTATTGTTGGTGGGAAGCAGAGAGGGGAAAGACAAGGAAGTTCTCCATAGCTAAGAGGTATAAACAGATCAATTCTCCGTTTGAAAATACTTCTAGAAATGACCATTCATTATTTTGCCACATTTTAGTGTTGTGGAAAACTAAAAGCAAGAAAAAGTAAACAATAATGTAGCATTTAAATTATGTTGTTCTCATACTGGACTTAACATCTAAGAGCTAAGTTCCTTACCCTCAACAATTTATTAGCCAGATGTCTAAGCATTTGATTTAACTGGGTCTTCATTTGGATGCATCCAGGACACATTCTGCTTCGTGACAGGGCTGTTACACAGATAAATTAGCTAAGGCATGAGTGCTTGTGGGGCCTAACAGCCCTTTGTAAACCCTGCTAAATTTAGCCACTTCCAAACATCCCTTAGATGCTGTCAATTGAAGGTCCCTTTTAGACTCTCCACACACATCTCAAACTTCTCTAATAACTCTTGAGCTAATTTTCTCCAGAAAAAAAGAGAAAAAAATCAAATTTCTTAGTAATTAGTTTGGAACTCATGCTACTTTTATCATTATTCATTTATTACAAACAAATTTGTACTTTAATATGATTAAATTAAGTCCTTTAAAAATCTGTCACAGGATGTGAGACAAACATACACTGACCTACATTCAAATGAGATTTTTGCAATATGATTAAGTGCTTGAACTTTCCAACTCCATGTAATATTAATGTATTGTGATAGAACTTAAAACACTATAATTATATAGGTGTTTATATAATTAGAATAGCATGTCATTTCTAAAGCATTTTTTTAAATAAGGTGGACTTGTGGCATTTGAAAACTTAAGCACTAATATCCATGATGTATTGTAAATACGTACAAGGAGAACAGATAGTGGGTGAGGTAAGCTTAACTGAACACAGTGGTCCAAGGGTGGTTTTGAAATTCTCTTTTCCTCTTCCTGTGCAGGATACGAATGGGCTTTAGTTCACTGGGAATCTCCTTTCCCCAGCCAATTTCCACTGTAAGCCTGAAGGAAATCATTTAAACTCTTCAGCTCCCTACTGCACTGAATGAAACATGACATGATTTTTATAAATGTCAGGATTCCTAGAGGCCTCAGGACATTTGCTGTGATTTTACTATGAAGAACATTTCCTGAGGCTAAGAGCCTATTTCTGCCATTAACCTGATGACATAAGTTTTACTCATCTGCAAAATGAAGTGAGAAATAATCCTTATCCCAAGGGATTCTTCACTTAGCTCATATCTAGCACTCAATAAATGTCACCTATTATTTTATTATTACTTCTGATAAATTCTAAGGGAATTTCATCCAGTAATTAAACACACACACACACACACACACACACACACACACACACACGTTTCTTTATTATCTATATTTTAAAATAAAAAGCTAAGGTTTAAGGTTCTTAATAAACTTGCCCATATCAAAATTCAAATTAAACTCACATGTTCTGGTGTTCCTTTTTTAATGTTCTTGCTATTATATACAGTAACTATACCTACTTAATCTAAAATATTTCCACTTACTTTAGTGTCTCCAGTTTGTTTGATTAAAAGATATTCCAAAAATGCTTACTGAGAAAAATGAAGTGTATTACAGAAAATTTGACTTAATTTAGATCACCTCTCCAGCGGGATTAAAATGATCTCTTTTACACTTAACACTCAAAATGTATGTGTTCACACATACACATTCTTTTTTTTTTTTTTTTTTTTTTTAACTATACAGTCTTGGGAACTCCTGAAATGTTTGCATTCTCTACAGAGCAACTGAAGCCAGCATACAGGATTAACAAAGAACAAATAAAATTAAAATTAACAAATAAAATTAAAGTATCTCTGAGAATGAAACAATGAGCAAGTACATTTCTGCTTTACAAAGTTCAATTTCCATACAATTTTCCAGGCATACATCTTTTGAGTAAAATGAGCTAGAAGTTATAGAGATAATCAACCCCAACTCTCATTTCTCAAATGAGAAACTGAAGACCAAGTGAAAAAAATTATAATAGCTCTTTTGAGATAAAATTTGCATACCAAAAAATCACTCAATGGGTATAATTCAGTGGTTTTAGAATATTGACAGATTTATAGACATCACCACTTTTAGAATATCTCTACCACCCCAAAAAATCACCCTATGTAATTATCCCCTATTATTCCTATCATCACACCATATTCATTAGCTCTAATTCCCCCATTGTCTCTCACCTCTCAGCCCTGACAGTTACTAATCTGCATTTCTGTCTATTGATGTGTCTATTCTGAGCATTTATATAAATAAAATCATACAATATATGATGATTTGTAACTGGCTTCCTTCACTTAGCAGAATATTTTCAAGTGCCATCCATATTGTGCATGAATCAATACTTTATCCCTCCTATTACTAAATAATATCTCATTGTATGGATATTCCATATTTTCTTTATCCATTCTTCTTGATGAATAATGTGAGTATGAACATTTATGTACAGCCTTTTGTGTGGAAATGTGTTTTCACTTTTCTTATTTATTTAGCTGACATTAGCATTTCTGGTTTATATGGTAATTCTGTGTTTAACATTTTGAGAAATTGCCGAACTGTTCTCCCATGTAAATACTCCATTTCCCAATTCCATCAGCAGTGAATGAGGGTTCCAGTTTCTCCATACCCACTGATACTTGTTATTAACTGCCTTTTTAAATTTTAGCCATCCTAGTTAATGGAAAATTTTATCTTATTGTCTTTTTATTTGCATTGCCTTAATTACTAATGATGTTGGACATCACCTCATGTGCTTTATTGGCTGTTTGTGCATCTTCTTTCAAGAAACAGCCATTCAAATACTTTGCCCCATTTTAATCAAGTTATTTTTTATAGTTGACATGAAAGTGTTCTATATTCTAAATACTAGACCCTTGTCAGACATAGAATTTAAAAATATTTCTCCCATTCTTTGCAATATCTTTTCATTTTCTTGGTGGTGCCCTTCATTTCTTGACATACAAAAGATGTTACCTTTGATGAAGAATAATTTATTTCTTTAGTCACTCTGTGTTTGGCATTGTAAGTATCTATCCCTAACCCAAGACCATGAAGATTTACTCCCATGTTTTATTCTAAGTGTTTATAGTTTTCACATTTACATTTATGTCAATGATCCATTTTGCATTAATTTTTATTTAAAACAGAGGTCTAATTTCATTCATTTTCATGTAGACATACAGTTAGTTATTCCAGCACCATTTGTTGAAAAGACTGTTTTGACCACATTTAATTGTCATGGCACCCTGTCAATTCATTTGATCATAAATACGAGTTTATTTCTGGACTCTCAATTCTATTCTATTGATATGTATGTCTATCCTTATGCCATTACCACACAATCTTGATTATAGTATTTTTGTATTAAGTTTTGAAATTAAGAAGTGTGAGTTCTCCAACTTTGTTTTTTCTATTTCAAGATTGCTTATTCTGGGTGTCTTAAATTTATATATGAATATTACCATCAGGTGGTCAATTTCTGCAAAGAAGCAGCTAGAACTTGAATAGGGATTTATTTGATCTGTGGACTCATTTTAGAAATATTGCTATCTTAACAATATTAAGTGTTCCAACCCATGAACATGAGGTGCCTTTCCATTTATTTCTTCTTTAATGTCTTTCAACATGGTTCCAATGTGTTGTTGACTGAATCTTTGTCTCCCCCAAAATGCATATGTTGAAGCTTCATTCCCAATGTGATGAAATTTGGGAGGGAATTAGGTCATAAGGCTGAAACTCCCTTTTATTCCTAATTTGTTGGCTGTTTCTAACAAGAAAATGTGCTGACTTGTCAATTATTTTTCTGTGTATATTGAGATGGTCATGTGGTATTTGTCCTTTATTCTATTAATGGGGTGTGTGACATCAGTAGATATTGGATGTGAAAACAAGCTTATGTTCTTTCTAGGAATTTGACCATCTCATCTACATTACCTACTATGTGCAAAGTCTTCCCTCATAATTCTTTTTATTTCTGTAATTTCAGAAGTAATGTCCCCTCCTTCATACCAGACTCTAGTAACTTGAATCTTCTCTCCTTTTTTCTTGCTCAGTCTACTAAAGATTTGTCAATATTGCTGATCTTTCTGAAGAAACAACTTTCTATTTTGTTTCACTTTTTTTGTTATTGTATTTTGTTTTTGTATTTTTGTTTTTGTATTTTATTTCTGCTCTAATATTTATTCTTCCTTTTTTTCTGTTTGCTTTGGATTTAATTTGCCCTTTTCTGTCTTTTAAGGTGGAGAATTGGGTTATTCATTTGAGGTCTCTATTCTTTTCAATACAAGCATTTACAACTCCAAATATCCCTCTAGTCGTGACTATCACTACAGCCTTTAAGTGTTCCCATATTAAGTTTTCACTTTCCAATTCTCATTGTGATTTCTTCTTTTACCCTTTGTTTACTTAGGTGTGTTTTGTTTAATTTCCATATAGGGAATTCCCAGATTCCCTTCTGTTATTGATTTCAAATTCCATTCCAGGGAGTAAATACTTTGTATTATTTGAATTACATTATTGAAAGTATTGAAGTATCCAATTATTATTATTAAAACTTCTATTTCTACCTTCAATTTTATCGATTTTTTATTCATGCATTTTGGGATTCAGTTGTTAGGTACATATAAATTTAAAATTATCATGTGTTCATGATAGATTAAATCTTTCATTATTTGTAAAACTCCTGCTTTGTTTCTAGCAAAAATTTGTCTTAAAGTATGTTCTAGTATTAGTATAGCCATTTCGCCCATCTTGTGGTTGCTGCTTGCATACTATATCTTTTCTATTCTTTTCCTTTTAACTTGTTTCTTTAATTCAAAAGTGGGTCTCTTATAGATATGACATAGTTGCATCACGTTTTTTTTAATTAATTCTGCAATCTCCACCTTTTGAATGGCATGTCTAATCCATTTCCATTTAATGTAAGTATTGATAGAGTAGGATTTACCTGCCATTTTACCTTTTGTTTTCTATGTCTCATATCCTTTTGTTCCTCTTACTTCAATTACTACATTTTGTGTTGTTAATTCAAAATTCTCTAGTGTGCCATTTTAATTCTTTCCTTGTTTCTGTTAATATTTTTTGTAGATATTTTCTTAGTAGTTACCCTGGGGATTACAGTTAATATTTTAAAATAAATTACTTGTATTAATACCATATCAATTTCAATAGTATACAAAAAAAGTGTGGGGGAGGAGTCAAGATGGCAGAGAAGTGGTAGGCTGAGATGATATATGGTAGCAGGAGATCAGCTAGATAGTTTATCAAACCATTCTGAACACCTATAAATCCAACAGGAGTTTCTAGTATCTAGCAATACTAGAAATAGAAAATCAACCACTTTCTGAAAGGTAGGACCAGCAGAAAAGTGAATCCAAAGCAATGGGAAGATAGAATGCAAGGGGAGGGGCTAGCTCCCGGCAAGCAGCAGAGCAACGGAGCACAAAATCAGAACTTTTAAAAGTCTGCTCCACTGAGGGACATTGTTCCAGAGGCTAAGTGAGGGTGGAGCCCTCATGGGGACAGTGTGGTCTCAGGTCCCATGGGGTCACAGAAGACTCAGGGGTGTCTGAGTATCACAGAGCTCACAGGTATTAGAGCAGGGAAGCCAGCTACAGAGACAGAGCAGAGGAGTGAGCTCTCAACTCATGGTTAACTATACTGTGATCTGTGGCACAGGCCACTGCTCTTTGAGCAGCAAACTAACAAGTGGTAGGTCTGGGGAGATCCCCTGGAAGAGCAGCAGGGATCTACTGGGTTTGGAGACTCCAGGTGGAGTAGTGTGCCAGAGACAGAGACACTCAGTCACAGCCTGGGTGAGTTTGCCGTGCAGCTGGAGGCCAGGGAAATGAGAGTGACTGACTGCTTTTCTCTGAGGGCATACTGAGGAGTGGGGCCCGAGCTCTCGGCTCCTCTGGGCCAGAGATTGGAAGACTGCCATTTTCATTCCTGTCCTCCAGAATTCTACAGAAAGAGTTCAGGGAACAAAAACTCCTGAGAGCAAACTGAACAGATTATTTAGCCTGGCCCCTGGCAAGGGTGGTGCAATTCCACCTCACACAAAGACACTTGAGAATCACTACAAGAGGCCTCTCCCCCAAGAAGATCAGCAAGAAATCCTGCCAAGACCAAGCTCACTTATCAAGGAGAACAGCAGAAATCCGGAGGAGGAGAAAGCAAAGCATGGAATTCATGGCTTTCTCCCCATGATTCTTTAGTCTTGCAAAGTTAATTAATTTTTTTAATTTTATTTTTTTCTTATTCTAATTTTTTAACTTTTACTTTCCTCTTTTAACGTTTTTTAAACTAGTTTATCTTAATATTACCTTTCATTTAAAAATATATTTTTTAAACCTTCATTATTATAATGCTATTTTATCCTTCATTGTATCTAACTTTATTTTTTGTATACACATGGGTTTTTATTCTTCTAAAAAATTTTGGGATACAACTTCTTCTAATAGATCAAAATTATGCTAAATCTAGCAGTGAGCTTTGTTCTAGTCTCCAGCCTGAGCAAATTCTCTCCACTTTCTTTTTCTTTCTTTTCCCAACCAACTTATCTTATCAACTCCTTTTTTAGAATTTTATAAAAATTCTCTTTACAGTCATATTCCATCCCTTCATCATGTTTACCCTTATTTTTGTATATGTATATGTAAGTTTTCCTTTCTCAAAAATTTTGGGAGGGAGTTTCTTCTAAAAGAACAAAATACTTCCAAAATTAAGTGAGTGGCTCTGTTTTATTCACCAGTCTAATATACATACTTTCTTTTTTCTTTTTAATTTTTTTTGAACTTCTTCTTACCTCCTTTCTTCCATCCACAATTTGGGGTCTCTTCTGATTTGATTAATGCACATTTTTCTGGGGTTTCTGCCACCCTTTTAGTATTTTATCTCACCACAAAAAAAAAAAAAAAAAAAAAAAAAAAAAAAGAACAAGAGACAGTACCAAAGTCTAGGTACCTAATCAATATGGATATTGGTAATATGTCAGACCTAGAGTTTGGAATGATGATTCTCAAGGTTCTAGCCAGGCTCGAAAAAGGCATGGAAGATATTACAGAAACCCTCTCGGGAGAGATTAAAGCTCTTTCTAGAGAAATAAAAGAACTAAAATCTAACCAAGTTGAAATCAAAAAAGCTATTAGGGAGGTGCAATAAAAAATGGAGGCTCTTACTGTTAGGATAAATGAGGCAGAAGAGAGGATTAGTGATATAGAAGACCAAATGGCAGAGAATAAAGAAGCTGAGCAAAAGAGAGAAAAAGAATTCCTGGACTATGAGGGGAGAATTCGAGAGATAAGTGACACCATAAGAAGAAACGATGTTAAAATAATTGGGATTCCAGAAGAAGAAAAAAAGGAGAGGAGAGCAGAAGGTATATTGGAGAGAATTATTGGAGAGAATTTCCCTAACATGGAAAAGGGAACAAGCATCAAAATCCAGGAGGTACAGAGAACCCCCCTCAAAATCAATAAGAATAGGTAAACACCCCGTCATCTAATAGTAAAACTTACAAGTCTGAGTGACAAAGAGAAAATTTTGAAAGCAGCCCAGAACAAGAAGTCTGTAACATACAATGGTAAAAATATTAGATTGACAACAGACTTATCCACAGAGACCTGGCAGGCCAGAAAGAACTGGCATATTATATTCAGAGCACTAAATGAGAAAAACATGCAACCAAGAATACTATATCCAGCTAGGCTATCATTGAAAATAGAAGGAGGATAAAAAGCTTCCAGGACAAACAAAAACTAAAAGAATTTGTAAACACCAAACCAGCTCTACAGGAAATATGGAAAGGGGTCCTCTTAGCAAAGAGAGAGCTTAAAAGTAGTAGACCAGAAAGGAACCGAGACAATATACAGTAATAGTGACCTTACAGGCAATACAATGGCACTAAATTCATATCTCTCAATAGTTACCCTGAATGTAAATGGGCTAAATGCCCCAATTAAAAGACACAGGGTGTCAGAATGAATTAAAAAAAAAAATCAATATGCTGTCTACAAGAAACTCATTTTAGACCCAAAGGCACCTCCAGATTTAAAGAGAATGGGGGTAGAAAATAACTTACCATGCTAATGGACATCAAAAGAAAAGTGGGGTGGCAAACTTTATATCAGATAAATTAGATTTTAAGCCAAAGAGTATAAGAGATGAGGAAGGACACTATATCATACTCAAAGGGTCTGTCCAACAAGACCTAACCATTTTAAATATCTATGCCCCTAACATGGGAGCAGCCAACTATATAAACCAATTAATAACAAAATCAAAGAAACACATCAACAATAATACAATAATAGTAGGGGACTTTAACACTCCCCTCACTGAAATGGACAGATCATCCAAGCAAGAGATCAACAAGGAAATAAAGACCTTAAATGACACACTGGACCAGATGGACGTCACAGATACATTCAGAATATTCCATCCCAAAGAACAGAATACACATTCTTCTCTAGTGCGCATGGAACATTCTCTAGAATAGATCACATCCTGGGGCACAAATCAGATCTCAACTGGTACCAAAAGATTGGGATCATTCCCTTCTCAGACCACAATCTCTGAAGCTGGAACTCAATCACAAGAGGAAATTTGGAAAGAACCCAAATACATGGAGACTAAACAGCATCCTTCTAAAGAAAGAATGGGTCAACCAGGAAATTCAAGAATTGAAAAAATTCATGGAAACAACTGATAATGAAAACACAATGGTTCAAAATCTGTGGGACACAGCAAAGGCAGTCCTGAGAGGAAAATATATAGCGAAACAAGCCTTTCTCAAGAAACAAGAAAGGTCTCCAATACACAACCTAATCCCACACCTAAAGGAGCTAGAGAAAGAACAACAAAGAAAGCCTAAACCCAGCAGGAGAAGAGAAATAATAAAGATCAGAGCAGAAATCAATGAAATAGAAACCATAAAAACAGTAGAAAAAATCGACAAATCTAGGAGCTGGTTCTTTGAAAGAATTAATAAGATTGATAAACCCCTGGCCAGACTTAACAAAAAGAAAAGAGAAAGTACCCAAATAAATAAAATTATGAATTGTGAAAGAGGAGAGATCACAACCAACACCAAAGAAATAAAAACAATTATAAGAACATATTATGAGCAACTCTATGCCAGCAAATTTGACTATCTGGAAAAAATGGATGCATTCCTAGAGACATATAAACTACCACAACTGAACCATGAAGAAATAGAAAACTTGAACAGACCCATAACCAGTAAGGAGATTGAAGCAGTCATCAAAAATCTCCCAAGAAACAAGAACCCAGGGCTAGATGGCTTCCCAGGGGAATTCTACCAAACATTTAAAAGGAATTAATTCCTATTCTTCCAAAACTGTTCCAAAAAATAGAAATGGGAGGAAAACTTCCAAATTCATTTTATGAGACGAGCATTACCTTGATCCCAAAACCAGACAAAGACCCCATCAAAAAAGAGAATTACAGGCCAATATCCTTGATGAACACAGATGTGAAAATTCTCACCAAAATACTAGCCAATAGGATCCAACAGTACATTAAAAGGATTTTATTCACCACGACCAAGTGGGATTTAATCCAGAGCTGCAAGGTTTGTTCAACATCTGCAAATCAATCAATGTGATACGATACATTAATAAAAGAAAGAACAGAGTCACATGATACTCTAGATGCTAAAAAATAATTTGACAAAGTACAGCATTCTTTCTTGATCAAAACTCTTCAAAGTGTAGGGATAGAGGGTACATACCTCAATATCATCAAAGCCATCTATGAAAAACCCACCACGAATATCATTCTCAATGGAAAAAACCTGAGAGCTTTTCCACTAAGGTCAGGAATGCAGCAGGGATGTCCATTATTACCACTGCTATTCAACATAGTACTAGAAGTCCTAGCCTCAGCAATCAGACAACAAAAAGAAGTTAAATGCTTCCAAATCAGCAAAGAAGAAGTCAAACTCACTCTTTGCAGATGATATGATACTATATGTGGAAAACCCAAAGTCTCCATTCCGAATCTGCTAGAACTTGTACAGGAATTCAGTAAAGTGTCAGGATATAAAATCAACACACAGAAATCAGTTGCATTTCTATACACCAACAACAAGACATAAGAAGGAGAAATTAAGGAGTCAATCTCATTTAGAATTGCACCCAAAACCATAAGATACCTAGGAATAAACCTAACCAAAGAGGCAAAGAATCTGTACTCAGAAAACTATAAAGTAATCATGAAAGAAATTCGGGAAGACACAAAGAAATGGGAAAATGTTCCAACCTTCTGGATTGGAAGAACAAATATTGTGAAAATGTCTATGCTACCTAAAGCAATCTACACATTTAATGCAATCCCTATCAAAACCCCATCCCTTTTTTTCAAAGAAATGGAACAAATAATCAAAAAATTTATATGAAACAAGAAAAGATCTTGAATAGTCAGAGGAATGTTGAAAAAGAAAGCCAAAGTTGGTGGCATCACAATTCCAGACTTCAAGCTCTATTACAAAGCTGTCATCATCAAAACAGTATGGTAGGGTGCCTGGGTGGCTCAATGGATTAAAGCCTCTGTCTTCAGCTCAGGTCATGATCCCAGGGTCCTGGGATCGAGCCCCACATCGGGCTCTCTGCTCAGCAGGGAGCCTGCTTTCTCCTCTCTCTGCCTGCCTCTCTGCCTACTTGTAATCTCCTTCTGTCAAATAAATAAATAAAATCTTTACAAAAAAAAAAAAAACAGTATGGTACTGGCACAAAAACAGACACACAGATTAATGGAACAGAATATAAAGCCCAGAAATAGACCCTCAACTAATCTTTGGCAAAGCAGGAAAGAATGTCCAATGGAAAAAAGACAGCCTCTTCAACAAATGGTGTTGGGAAAATTGGATAGCCACATGCAGAAAAATGAAACTGGACCATTTCCCTATACCACACACAAAAATAGACTCAAAATGGATGAAGGACCTCAATGTGAGAAAGGAATCCATCCAAATCCTTGAGGAGAACACAGGCAGCAACCTCTTCGAACTCAGCCACAGCAACTTCTTCCTAGGAACATCGCCAAAGGCAAGGGAAGCAAGGGCAAAAATGAACTATTGGGATTTCATCAAGATCAAAAGCTTTTGCAGAGCAAAGGAAACAGTCAACAGAACCAAAAGACAACTGACAGAATGGAAGAAGGTATTTGCAAACAACATATCAGATAAAGGGCTAGTATCCAAAATCTCTGAAGAACTTATAAAACTCAACACCCAAAGAACAAATAATCCAATCAAGAAATGGGCAGAGGACATTAGCAGACATTTCTGCAAAGAAGATATCCAGATGGCCAACAGACACATGAAAAAGTGCTTCACATCACTAGGCATCAGGAAAATACATATCAAAACCACAATGAGATACCACCTCACACCAGTCAGAATGGCTAAAATTAACAAGTCAGGAAGTGACAGAAGCTGGCAATGATGTGGAGAAATGGGAACCCTCCTACGCTGTTGGTGGGAATGCAAGCTGTTGCAGCCACTCTGGAAAGGAGCATGGAGGTTCCTCAAAAAGTTGAAAATAGAGCTACCCTATGACAGAGCAATCGCACTACTGGGTATTTACCCTAAAGATACAAATGTAGTGATCCGAAGGGGCACATGCTCCCAAATGTACATAGCAGCAATGTCCACAATAGCCAAACTATGGAAAGGACCAGATGTCCATCAACAGATGAATGGATAAAGAAGAGGTGGTATATATATACAATGGAATACTATGCAGCCATCAAAAAATGAAATCTTGCCATTTGCGACGACGTGGATAGAAATAGAGGGTATTATGCTTAGCGAAATAAGTCAATCAGAGAAAGACAGTTATCATATGATCTCCCTGATATAAGGACGTTGAGAGGTAACATGGGGGGGGGCTTGTGGGGTAGGAAAGGAATAGATGAAACAAGATGGGATTGGGAGGGAGACAAACCATCAGAGACTCTTAATGTCACAAAACAAACTGAGGTTTGCTGGGGCGAGGGGAGTAGGTGAGGTTGGTTGGGTTATGGACAATGGAGAGGGTATGTGCTATGGTGAGTTCTGTGAAGTGTGTTAACCTGGCGATTCACAGACCTGTACCCCTGGGGCTAATAATACATTATATGTTAATTTAAAATTATAAATTTTTTTAAAAAGCATAAACACACACCAAAAAAATGGCTCCTAGAGCCTTTTTTTGTTATTGTCATGTAAATTACATCTCTATTTTAAGCCTATCAACACAGTTTATAAGAAATTGTTTGATCTGATTGATTTTTAAGTCAGATAGGAGAAGAGAAGAGTACAAATAAAAATATAGTTATGCTTTCACTGATGTAATAATTTTTGTGATTTTTTGTATGAATTTGAATTATAGGCTAATGTCCTTTCATCCCCCAAAAAAATCTCTTTAGTATTTCTGGTAGAGCAGGTCTGCTAGTGAATCCTCTTAGTATTTGCTGATCTGTGAGAGTCTTAATTTCTGCATTTGGAGAATATTGTTTTGCTGGAGATAGAACTATTGATTGATAATCTTTCCACTCTTTGGATATGTCATTCCACTGCCTTCTGGTCTCCAGAGTATCAGGTAAGAAATTGGCTGTTAATTTTATTGTGACCCTCCCTTGTATGTGATTTTTTTTTTTTTCCTGCTTTTAAGATTCATTGTGGCTTCTATCAATTTGACTATAATGTGTCTAGGTGTGGATCATTGTGAGTTCATCCTATATGGAGTTTGTTGAACTTGTTTGATGTGTTTATTGTCTTTGGAAAATTTTGGTAGTTGTCAGCCATTGCTTTCACTATATTGTTTCTGTTCCTTTCTCCTGCTTCTGTCCTTTTAGAACTCCTTTTGTGTATAGGTTGGTACACTTGATGGTATCCTATGAACCGTTTGGGCTCAGTTCATTTTCTTTCAATTTTTCCCTTTTCTATTTCTAAGACTACATAATTTAGATAATTTCCTTGCCCCATCTTCAAGTTTACTTACTCTTTATTCTGCCAGATCAAAAATACTCTCCCAGCCCTCTAGTTGTTTATTTCCATTTTTGTACTATTTAACTCCAGAAATTCTATCTAGTTCTTTTTAGTAATTTGTATCTCTTTACTGATATTCCTTATTTGGTAAGCCATTATGCTCCTACTGTGCTTAATTCTTTGGGCATAATTTGAGCAATTCTTTAGTTCTTTGAAGATATTTATAACAGCCAGTTTAAAATATTTATTTAGTAAGTCCAACACCTGATCTTCTATATAATGATAATTTCTATTGATTGTTTTTTCTTTCTCCTGCATGGGCCGTACTTTCCTATTTCTTTGCCTCTCTCTCTCTTTCTTTCTCAATCTCTCCCTCTCTCTTTTTCTCTGTCCCCCTCTTCCCTCTTTTAGAAAACTGAACATTTAACATAATACAGTGTGACAAAACTGAAAATCAGAAGCCCTCTCCCATGTTTTTGCTATTTATACAGTGATTTTCTTGAAATATTTTTTGAAGTCTGCATTTTTTATTTTGTAATGCCAGTTAAATCTCTGTTCAGATAGCTAATCATTAGGTAGCTAATGATTAAATAACAATTTCCTTAAATTCCTTGAAACATAAGTCTTCCATCCTTTGTTCAGTTTGTGTGTGTGTGTTTGTGTGTGTGTGTGTGTGTGTGTGTGTGTGTGTGTGTGCGCGCATGCACGTGCGCACATGCGTGCACACCTTGGGCCTTCAAAACTCTAGCATTTTATTACTCTGCTGTAGCTTTCACTTCCTGTTCTGCAATATCTCAATGTAAGCCATAGGTAAAAGATTGAGGCCTTTTCAAATTTTTCCTGTACATGTGCATGACCTTCTACATCCCCTGGAATATGTCAGCATTTTTCAAAGTTTTCTATGGACATCTCATTTCTCGTATTTTCCATTTAAGTTTTTGTGGCCATCTTCATGTTTGCCCCAACTACTGTCACTGCTTAGGGCAGCTGTGATATTAAACAACTGCTGCTTATTGTTTTCAACCAATGTCCTAAGGATGTTCCTCATCCAGCTTTCCTCACAGAGACAGCTCTGAATCAAATAAAATAAAGACTAGATGTGTGAATAGGACTTTTGGGGGAGGGGCTTTCCAGATAGGTCAAATAGTAATTTTCTAGGGACTGGTCTGTTTTAAAGATTTTCAAACATATTCTTCCTTCTTAACGATTTGTAGGCAGCTTGTTTTCACAATTACCATAGCTGCGAGGCTGTTAGTTTTCAAGGCTACTCTGGAGATAAGGAAGAGAAGGAAATAAAGCAAATAAAACATTACAAACATTAAACATTACAAAGCTAGATCCTTACTGAAATTTTGCCACTTTTCTTACATAAATGCTCCTTATATTTTTATAAGCTTCTGATTAATTTCTAGAATTCTGAGGGGGAATTGCCAATGTTCTTATTGTTTATAATGAATAAATAGATTTTTGGAAGTCCTTAATCTGACACTCCCTAAGTGTTTCTTCTGGCCAAGACAATTTAACTGGCTTGTTCAAGGTACACAGCAAGTTGATAATTGAGTTTTTATAAGAATCCAAGGTTGATGTCAAATTCATTGGTCTTTCTGCTATATTAGAAACAAATTAAAAGAAATTAATTTTGTTACATTCAAATTCAAATACAAGTGCAAATTCTGGGAAAAAGAGAACCTGTGGAAAAATTCATGATGCCAGTAAAAGCCATGTTCTAAATTTTTAGATAATTACACTCATACAGGATTGGAAGAGCTTTCCCAGCATCCAAAATGTGCCATGAAAAATTTAAAGGAACCTCTGAATGCCAAGCTGGCTTCAGCTTGTCATGAGTGCATGTGTACTCAAACCCTCAAACACTTACATGATAACCTAAAAACATGTCCGGCAACCACCATTCTATATATTATAAATCAAGCTAAAACACAGAATGAAAAAGAATGCACATCACTGGCAAACAGATAAATTGTGACATTAACTGCACATGTCTTAGTTGAGTCACATCAAAGTTCAATTCAACATTATACCTTTCATTCATTTCACAAATATTTATTAATGGTTTACCATAAGCTTAACAGTCCACCTCTGAAGAAATTCCATACGCCTGAGAATTTGTCCTTGAGGCCCAGAAGCAACTGAAGACCCCTAGCCAACATTACATCCACTCTAATGAAACTGGTTCTATAGTTACCATTTCTCCAAAACAGCTTCAGCAACAGAAAAGCCTGATGTTTTCAAAGTTCTCTGCTAGCTTTGGGCTCCTGCTACCTACCTTGACTCTCAATATAACTCACAAGTGCAATTGTGGACCTAAGTTTTCATTTAGCTAATTTACTACCCCTGGGTTTGTTACTGAGCAGACTGTCCTATTCATGGTATTTGATATTTGGGGCTGACTTCACAGATCTCAGTCCTATTCTCTGGGTAGTCCTAAACACCTGTGTGTAAAAACTTTGCCCTTTCTCCTCTCTGGCTATTCAAGAACTACATGTCTTTAATAATCTGATGTTCTTTGTCTTCAATTGTGTCTTCCTCTTCCTGTGTTACACACTTTAACACCTAATAATCAAAACTTTTTACTAAAAGAAACTTAGAACCACCATACATTCATTCTGTCAACAAGTCTTAAGTGAATAGCTATTATCAAGTGTCAAAGTAAGAGAAAATCTCTTCCTTCATGGAGCTAATATTACAAGAGAAAACAGAGGCTTCAAAAACACTGGCTTTGCTGGAGCCAAAGGGATCAGCACAGGGTCCCAGATGTCCTGACCCCTACTCTGAAGGTTTTTTTCCTTTGGTTGTTCCCCTGTGGCAGAATGTGACTGGCTTTTCTCCCTTTTGGTCCCTGAATCTTTGGGCCAGGGATCTCTGTATGATCCTCTTTTCTTGTCTCCTGATCAGGATACAATAGGCTTCCAGCAGGCTCTCAGAAGCAAAGTACTCATTTAATTTAAAATTAAGGGAGTTTCCCTACATTTCTAAACCAGACATAACATTCATATCTTCAGTGAATTGGATATCTTCATGGCAAAAATAAAGTGGAGGTAATGAAAATGTTAAAGTTAGAAGAAATACTTCTGGATGCCTTTGTACTGGCTCTCAATGGCAGACAGGGCCTCTTAACACAGCTCTCAGACAGAGGGTGGCCTCTCAAACGCAAGACATAAAAATCTTTCTAAACACTACAGCACATCAAGAAAGAAAAGTGCCTGCTCCCCAGATGCCTTCACAGACACAAGGATGGTGGCAGCAGTAACAACAGCATCTGAGATACTAAAGAGAATGACACACTCACTATAGCATGCTACTATCAGTCTCATCTCTGGAAGCCAAAACAACGGCAGAACTGAAGAGTAGCCTAAAACCATGGGCTTGTATTTGGGTTTTCAAAAATATGTCAAGAATAAAAAATATGTCTAGCCAAATCCACCAATTGACACAAGGAACACTGCTCCTGATAAATCTCAATATCACAGAGCATGTTAAGGGAAAGTTTTAAAATAAACAAAACCTATCCACAGCAGTAAAATGTGACAAATTTTAGTAAATACAGACTATATTAATCAATTCTTTTATAAGAATTAGGAGAGTTATAAACAATATACTTTCTTAACTACATGAACAGCTTTGAATCTGATGGAAAAACAAACATATAAGTAATGAATAATGACATAATCTATTTCATCTAGTGTAATTCTTACAAGAATTGCCTATATCCCCTGTGGTGGGATATAGGCAAAGTTCCCTGAGATGTCCAGACCTCAGAAGCTGTCCCTCAGATGCCAAAGACCCCTAAATTATCACTGGGACAGTTAAGGAAAGGAGGACCCTGCAAGTATGTCACTTGCCACAAGGGCAGTTGTGGAGTACAGAAGGGCAGGGAGAGAGAGAGAGAACCACACCTCCTAGAGCTAGAGGGTGACATTTGTCAGAGACTGGAGAAACAATTATGGAGCAGTGGGGGGGTTAACAAAATTAGCTGGAGAGGGAGGTCACAGGTCATCAGCAGGATAGGTGTGAACATTCTAGATGCCTCAGGGTTCCATCTCTTCATGCGTCCCACACTCTTTTCTGGCTTACTGGAACCAACTGACACCTGCTCTTCTGGTGGATATCATGTGGTGTCAAGAGACTCTAATGGGTTTTTCAGGATCAGATTTGCTTTTTATTTTATTTTTCTTAAGATTTTATTTATTTATTTGACAGAGAGAGATAGCAAGACAGGGAACACAAGCAGAGGGTGTGGGAGAGGGAGAAACAGGCTCCCTGGCGAGCAGGGAGCCCCATGGAGGGCTTGATTCCAGGACTCTGGGATCATGACCTGAGCCAAAGGCAGACGCTTAACAGCTAAGCCACCCAGGCACTCCAGATTTTCTTTTTAAAGAAGAAAATTCTGGGGGCTCCTGGGAGCTCAATCAGTTTAGTGTCTGACTCCTGGTTTTGGGTCAGGTCATGATCTCATGGGTCATGGGATCAAGCCCAGAACTGGGCTCCACATTCAGCAGCATGGCTGCTTGAAGATTTTCTCCCTCTGCCCCTCCTCCACTCAAATAACTAAATCAATCTTTTAAAAAAAAAAAAGAAGAAGGAAGAAAATCCTGGTAGCAACTGGGGTTGCAGATGGGAGGTCAGGTATACAGGTAGCCATGGCAGATTTGGGCAAACCCCATCAGAGCAGCTGCTGTAAGTACAACAAACTGTGGCAGAAAAGAAAAATGGTAAACGCCACATTAGAATCATCTGCATTGAAGCCCCCAAAAGTCTCTGGAAGGAATTATCTGAGAACATGGAAAGTAGGAAGCTAAGGAATTCAACTTTGTGATTGTTCTTATTTTACCTCAGGGTGAGGTAACCTAGTAAGAGTCTAAGGAGATACCTCTGGGGTTGGAGTGGGGAATGAGCAGGAGGGAGAAGGGCTGAAGAAAAAGAGGTTGTGACATACTAGGTGGGCTGTCATGAGACAGAAAGGGACCAAGAAAGTGAAATTAGAGAGGAGTGTTGATTTTGTCATAGAACCAAGAGGATTGGAGAACCATGGAGTGACTGGAAGGGTTCCAGTGTGGAAGACTGAGAGGACACCAACCTGTTAACAGAGACAGAAAACCAACAAGTTCGACACTGCCTTTATTGCACGCTAATGCCCTGCTATGGTTCTAGGTAAGTACATAGATCTACTTTAACCCTTACAACAATGTGACAATGCTCTACAATTTCTAAGACAAGATATAGGATTAGAATATTGAGAGAATGGGTTAAAACAGCTTAGACTGAAGAGAATCCGAAGTAGTAGGATGATAATGTCAGTTGTTGAGAAGTGCAACCTGACATATTTGGAAGAAGCCATAGCTAACATTTGACTGTTCACTATTTGTCAGACACTGTGCTAACCCCTATATTTATATTCTATTTTCTTATTTAATCCTCATGAAAAGGAGGCAAGTTTTTTCTTACCTTTTTTTTTTTTTTCATATTCAAATTCAGGGCTAATAAGAGATGAATTGGGATTTAAGCCCTCATCTCTAGGTCTAGGAAACACTACCTCACCCTCAGTCCTTCACACAATTTTCCCTCTTGGCCCCAAAACCCCTTGGGAGAAGAGAGCCCAGCCTGTATTGAACCTCTGCTAGGACCTGCGGAGGAGTCTTCCTGCATGATGCTAACTTTATCTGTGGACAGATATAGAGGAGGGCAGAGAGGCCGACTGACTGTAAGCTGGACACTCAAAATGTAGCTCATGCTTACCTCTTTGAGGTCCCATCACAAGGAGCAAGAAGGGCAACACAATCTGAATTTTGAATTGTAACTCCTCATGGAAGTCAGATATAATCAGATTACTCCGCTATAGTTTTATACTGAGTTACTTTTATTTACCATTTATCAAGTTCAACATTCTTAGAAAGAGTGTATTTTGACACTTTCATATTGAAAAATTCTTCCATCAAGTACATATGAATTAAGCCATTTTCAGTAGCTGTTCATTTTTTGTTACTAGTTATTCGAGGTTGTTCCACTGAACTAAATCTTTATAAACAACATATGAAAAAAGCGCTCTGTAGTTACCTTTAGCAAGTCCTTCTCTTCTTCAATAAATTACTCATTTAAAGTAGCATTATTGATGGAATTGGTAATCAGATAAATGTAAAATGGTATATAAAAAGATGGTACTATGTAGAAGATAATTTGAAAAGACCATCGAATACTAATTGTCAGTGTTATTTCAATACAGCACTTTGAAATAAATGTCTTCTTTAATCCACTGTGATATAACTTACAGGGAAGTTATTTAAGATAATGCAATTTTAATTATTTCATGGTAATTGAAACAGGATTCTTCCATTTCATAATATTCAGGACTTTGAGTTTTCAAACTGTGGTCTGTGTCCTACCTAAATGCTACTTTGTTTAAAAAATAATATGAGAAATTTTTCTCCCTACTTAACTGCAATAATGTTGAACCTCTTTAGAGTAAAAGGAGCTTAACTTCCAATGGTATTCACTAGTTAATTAATAAAAAGGACATTTTTAAAGGCTATTTTTTTTATTACTTTCCAAAATCATTGTTATGTTTCCTAAATTATCCAGGGTGGGAAGATTAAAATGTTAAGAATTTTAGGTTGATTAGACATTTAAAAGAACCATGTGAACCTTTTCCCTCTGTAAGTTCACAAAAAGAATTTTAAAAAGATAAATTAGAAGTCTGTAAATTGGGTGGAAGCAAAGGAATAGATCTTGGTTACTATCTTTAGAACATCAGTCTGGCTTTTTATCATTTGGTCTCATGTGAGGTAGGCAAAAATAGAGGAAAAGAAAGAAAGAAAAAAAAACTACATTCTGAAGTAGAAAATATAAGCAACTAATTCCCCCATATTGTTGTATGAAGTTTACATAAAAGTTCAAGAAAAATGCATTTTATGTCATAACACGTTTTCATAACTGAGAGTAAGAAATAAATGTATTTTCAAGTCATTGTGGAATTGTACTTTGCTTACAATTCACCCAAGCAAGAGGTTTTTAAAAGTCTACATTTCAGAGTGACTAATTTCCTTCCAAAGTTAAATATGTACATAAGAACAATATAGCTTTTTATGGGTTTTGTTCTCCCATTAATTATGTTGAACATGTTTATACAATAGTTATTTACTTAGGCAGTTTGTTTACTAATTAGTATCTCTCCATCCACAAAGGCCACTTAGTGCAAATTTACAGGCTGATCTGATTACTAAAAAAACAAACCTCAGCAATATGAGAGTAAAAACAAAGCTAATGAAGTTAGGTACCCTCAACAGAGAAGTATGTGGAGAATAGGAAGAAAATCAATGGTTTTAACATTTATTAACTTTATCATGAAATTAATCAGTAAAGAAAAATACTAAAACCAACTTAACATACAACTGCATCCATTAACATTCACATGGATAATACAGTCCTGTTTCCAGGATGTCATGCATTTTCCTGATTCCTTAGAGGACTCACCAGTGCTGCCCTTGAGCAAACTTTAGTCAGGCTCCTTGCAGCCCTCTGCTCAGCGGGGCCCTGTCTTCCACCTGCCCTAGTTCAAATGTAGCAAGAATCCTGCTAAGTCAATTTCTAGAGAATTCCCCCCACCCTTAATGTGAGATCATCCTCTTTTGCCGCCTTCAGCAAGAATCCTGTTAAGTCAGTTTAGCAAGAATTGCCCTTACCCTTGATGTCTCCTCTTAGCCCTTACCCTTGATGTCTCCACTGATGCCCTCATTCTCCTCGACAGCGGTAAGCCCCTAGCTATATCCAGAGGTGAACCTAATCTCTCTCCTCTATTATGACAGTCTTATTACTTATCACAGTGTTCCTGAATAAAATCTTCCTTGCCTTTTAACAACGGTCAGAATAATTTTTTTTCTTCACCACTCCCTCTTGCTTTTTCTGGTTTTAATACTATTTATTAGCCCAGCAACAAATGTAGTTTTAAACAGCCTACACCATATAAGCATTCCATAACTTAGAGTTAGCAACAAAAAGTATTTCACTACGGACTTACACAGTCCTTTCGTATTTTCACATTAAAGTAGAAGTAAGTATGTAAGTAAATTACATTAAATATTCATTTCCTACATGATGTCTTACAGCCATATGCCCATTATATATATCTATATATAAATTTATGTACTATGTGTATTCATATATATGTGTGTACATGCATATATATTTATATATGAATGATAGTAGTTTCTAAAACTTTTGTTAAATATCAGTGCTTTCCCCCAAGGCAGAAAACAAGCTCCAATTTTCTACCATTTACCCAGCAGGGTGACTGTGATCAAGTCACTTAGCTTCTCTGAGCCATTTCCACATTCCTAAAATGGAAATAACATTATTATCCACCAGATAGGGCCGTGAGAATTAAAAAGTGTTAATAAATGTCAAGTGCTTGGGCTGTAGTACTTCTCAATAAATCTAAACTTCACAAAAATAATCAAAAGGGGAAAACAAACCCATGGCTGCCACAAAGTACTTTATACCAGGTAACACATCACAATCATTAAAAGAAAAAAATGATCAAGTTGACTTATTATGTTCAGTTCTGAAGTTTCTGTCAATTGACTTAAAAGAAAAAAAATAATAACCTACAAATTTAGTCAGTACCAAGTACACAGTTCTCATAAGGTCAGATCAGGTGTAGAGAAATTATTCTTCAGCGTGTACTGGGAAAAGGCAAACTGAATAGAAATAGCCAGAAATGAGAACCGTAGATATTAGCAAATGTTCACAAACTCCAGACCTGAACCAAAACAAATTAACAGATAAGCGAAACCAGTCTGACCTGGAATTCTTTCACGGGAATCTTCCGGTACTGCCAAGGATACTGAGACGGTGACATCAGAAGGGTGGCTACTCTGCCAGCACTCCCTCCCTCACACAGTGACAGGCCTCAGTGGGCTCCTTTCTCTACCCCTTTGCACTCATGGCATGATCACAGGGTACTGCCAATCCAATAGCCTCACCATTCTTCTGCACACAGTTTTTTAAAAGCACAGTTCACTAGGTGAGTGGTTACCATGGGTGTGGCACTCTCTGGTCACTTTAAGGGCATTGTTTGTTTCATACTCACAACTTTCCAAGTTAGAGATTATTAATACAGAGGAAGAAACCGGCTCCAAGAGATTGAGCAGCTTGCCCTAGATCATTAGGCTGGAACGTGGCAGAGCCAAGATTCAAACCCAAGTCGTTAGATTTCAAAACCCCGCTCTTTTTTCTTGCTGTGCAGCCTCCCACACTTTCACTTTCAAATGAAAGATAATGATAATTCTTAAAATAGCTCTTAGGTCTTCTTTTTGGCATTCCAATTTCTGCCAGAAGCTCTATTTTATTTATGATTCAGTTTTTGCAAATATTCTTATCCAAAAATATGCTCCTTTACTTTTTAAAGAACACACTAATTTTTGCTACTTACAGTTCTGAGATTTTTAAAAGCATGCAAAAAACTACAACCTAGGGATAATTTTTATGTTGTTCACTAGTTTTTGTTCAATCTGTACTTTATCACTTTCTCAGAGGTTTCCAACAGACCTGGTTCTGAGATGATTCTAAAACACCATATCCACATAAATCTAAAAACACAGGAAGATTTTTGAATAAAATAGCACTAATCAAAAAGTGTAGGAGTAAAAAGATAATACTGTTATCAGACTACGGATAAATATTAATATTTTGTTTATCAGTTTATAGTCTCTCATCAGTATGCCATTTCTTTGTAATTACCCTGTCCCCAAACAAACACAACCATAAACCATAATCTAAGTGTTCTCTAGGCAAGGTCACAAGGAAAGGTCACAACATAGTATAGTCTGACTGGAATGGGAAAAGTCCACACAGCACCTTGGTGAGTTTCCAGGATGTATGAGAGGCAACCTCTTATCTACCTCAGACTACTTATCACAAAATCCCAAATTAGGGATACCAGACAGTAAGAGTGAGAAAAGGAATGAAAACAGAACTGACAGGGGCTCCTAGGTGGCTCAGTCGGTTAAAGCATCTGCCTTCAACTCGGGTCGTGGTCCCAGGGTCCTGGGATCAAGCCCTGCGTTGGGCTCCCTGCTCAGTGGGGAGTCTGTTTCTCCCTCTCCCTCTGCCCTCTGCTCATGCTCTGTCTCTCACTCAACCTCAAATAAATCTTAAAAGGACAATAGTTCTGATAGAGATGGTACAGTAATGTAGGGTGTAGCAAAACTTGATGGTGACCTTTCTCATTACAGGGAAAAAGCTGTGTCCCTGAGGAAGTCAGGCCAAGCCCACAGCCACGAAGGTTGAGCAAAGGTGGAGAGTTCTGACGGCCTGGAGCTTCCAGTTCTAGTCCACCCTGGAGCCAGGATTTCTCCTGAATATGTGTGCCAAGAATTCCATTTTGCTTCTTGTCAATGGCAAGACGCTGCTGAATAATACTTAGCCACCCTCATCCTCCTTTCAACTGTGGCAATATCAGCAGTGTAGCATGGGTCATCTATGATCACTCACATAAACACAATGCAGGCAGTGACACTACTTGAAAAGTAGCATCTCGGTCCTTGCCACTCAGGTGTGTTGTCCCCAGACTCAAACCATTGTCTTCACTGGAGAATGTGTTAGAAAGGCAATAACTCAGGCCCTCCTAAGACCTGATTGAGAACATGTTTGTTGTAACAATGTCTTCCAGTGATCTGCTTGCATGGTAAATTGTAAGAAGCATTGAAAGGAGGGCACTCAGAATGTCAATAGAATGAAAAATATATATACAGCTTCTCTCATAGAAAATTCTCAGACAGCCAAGAATATATGTAAGTCCGCATGATTTCAAGGACCTCAGCTCAAAAAATACTTCTAGGAGAAAGTGTTCATGGCAACCTATCCTAAACTGATAAAACTTTAAAAATTATGTATGCGGATGTTAAATAAAATACTTATATGATATACATCCAGTGTGTAAAGACAGCATCTGTAAATCAAAAAAGTATTTCATTTTGTGGTAAATGTTTTAGGGACTGGGAAAGGGGAGAATAAGAAGCAATCTCTTTTTAGTTTTACCTTGTACGACTTGTGTAAATTGCTCAGGGTACATACACACATGACATCTTGACTGACTATTGTCAACAATGTCATCCAGGATTGCCTGGGTTGTTAAGTCGGTTAAGCATCTGCCTTCAGCTCAGGTCATGATCTCAGGGTCCCAGGATCGAGTCCTGCACCATGCTCCTTGCTTAGTAGGAAGCTTGCTTCTCCCTCTGCCCCTCCCTTCCCCCCACTTGTGTGCACGCACCTATTCTCTCTCATTCTTTCTGACAAATAAATGAATATAATCTTTAAAAAAAAATGACATCCAAAAGCATTTAGGAACAAGGGTACTTATGGTAGCGGAAGAAACATCACTGATTCAAACTCACAATCAGTTGAAATGTTACTATCCTTTGAGACTTTGTGGCATGTTAGTTTCCCTAGGACTCTTCATCCAGTAACTTATGATTTCATCTTCTTGATACTGGTTCACCATGACTGGTTTTCAGTTGTGCTCATCCTTCCTCCTAGTGAAAACTCTCACTTCTGTCTAGTGGCAAATAGCCATGTTCACATAAAACATGTTTCTTGGGATCCTCTTCCTTCAGAGAAAAGAAAGTTTTGAGGGAAGCATGTCACCAGAGGACGGAGACAGTGTGGTCACCGCCCCCCACCCAACCCCTGCAAGGGAAGCCTGCTATCTCTTGTTTGCATCAATGTGTAAACTCATCATTCTCTGCTGCTAAATTTTCAGTTCCTGATATTACACTCTGATGACATTATTATTTCAGAGCAAACATAAACCAAAAAAAAAAAAAAAAAAAAAGACGTCAGAGAAGGGGAGGTGTATGAATATAACACTAATTTTCAATGTAAGCCCTTGCCACAGCTGCTCCTGCCTACAGCATCTTCCTTTCGCTCCTCGCCCAGCTGCTTCCAGGGCATCCCCAGCTACCACCACTTCAGAAAACATGTTCAGTGCAAAGTCTATGAGACTAACCACCTCCAAATTTAGTGACTTAAAACATCATGCAGTTCTGGGTCAGAAATTTGGGGAGGACATGGCATGACTGGCTTGTCCTTCCCCACTGGTGTCTGGGACCTCTGTGAAAAGATGGAAAGGCTGAGGTCATGGGGACTATTGCCTGCGGTGCCCACACATGCCTCAGGGAAGCCAGACCCTTATAAAGAGCCCCACTGCACTATGAGCAAGAGTTCCCACAAACTGAGCAGCACTTCCGGGCCTTCAGAGGGGCCTCAGGATCCCACCACACACTGTGGGTTAGAGAGGTTTAAGGGGAGGGCCACTTCTCTTAGTTCCCTCCAACTGCAGGACTCATTATACCTTTTGGTAGGTTTACTTTCATTCTCAATAAACTACAAGCTCCTTAAAGATTTTATTCATATTCTCCTCCCTTGTTCTTACTATAATGTTGGACTCATGATAGTCACTGATCAAATATTTGTTGAATAAATCATCCCACATAAGAATATTGGTAAATGCTTCTCCATCACTTCTCATATTTATTGAATCATGCTGAATAATCCATAAAGCATATGCTCACTCCTTTACAGTACGTTAAATAAAAGAATTTCACTCTACGGCTAAAATATAGTACCTTCAAGCCAACATTTCAAGATATGTACATAACCATGTAGCTAAGATTACCAACAACCATCTTCCAAAGTTAACATAACCTTACCCTTTTAAAATTTTCCTTTCAGGCAGAAAATTTACTTTAGTGGTTTATGAAGGTCCTGAATATGTTAAACATTCTCCCTATTGAGCATTCCCTCTATACTCAATATAAGAAGCAGGGCAATCAGAGATTTTAATAATCATAAAATAAGTTGACTTATAAAAAAGGTATCACATTCTCAGATCTGCAGTGGCTGATTCAGGTAATCGGCAATATTCAAACATGTAAAAGTTTTATAAAACGAGTTAAAAACTCAATATTAGGGGCACCTGGGTGGCTCAGTGGGTTAAGCCTCTGGCCTTCAGCTGCTCAGGTCATGATCTCGGGGTCCTAGGATCGAGCCCCGCATCAGGCTTTCTGCTTGGGAGGGAGCCTGCTTTCCCCTCTCTCTCTACCTGCCTCTCTGCCTACTTGTGATCTCTCTGTCAAATAAATAAAAATCTTTTAAAAAAATTCAATATTACATAATTATGACTGTAGGCTTCCTCTTGGGTAAAAATGTATCAAGCTAAGTGTAAAAGCAGTATAAGTTTACCTGAAGACCATTTCACTCCAGTTTACTTTGCAAAAGGATAGAGTTCTTAGGCCATAAGTAATTGGTGTCTAGAACTAGCTGGTATTTGGTAGCTATGCACACCCTTACCATCAAAATGAGAAGTGCTTTCACAAAAATAGACTCAAAATGGATGAAGGACCTCAATGTGCGAAAGGAATCCATCAAAATCCTTGAGGAGAACACAGGCAGCAACCTCTTTGACCTCAGCCGCAGCAACATCTTCCTAGGAACAATGCCAAAGGCAAGGGAAGCAAGGGCAAAAATGAACTATTGGGATTTCATCAAGATCAAAAGCTTTTGCACAGCAAAGGAAACAGTTAACAAAATCAAAAGACAACTGACAGAATGGGAGAAGATATTTGCAAACAACATATCAGATAAAGGACTAGTGTCCAGAATCTATAAAGAACTTAGCAAACTCAACACCCAAAGAACAAATAATCCAATCAAGAAATGGGCAGAGGACATGAACAGACATTTCTGCAGAGAAGACATCCAGATGGCCAACAGACACATGAAAAAGTGCTCCATAGCACTCGGCATCAGGGAAATACAAATCAAAACCACAATGAGATACCACCTCACACCAGTCAGAATGTCTAAAATCAACAAGTCAGGAAATGACAGATGCTGGCGAGGATGCGGAGAAAGGGGAACCCTCCTACACTGTTGGTGGGAATGCAAGCTGGTGCAGCCACTCTGGAAAACAGCATGGAGGTTCCTCAAAATGTTGAAAATAGAACTGCCCTATGACCCAGCAATTGCACTATTGGGTATTTACCCTAAAGATACAAACGTAGTGATCCAAAGGGACACGTGCACCCGAATGTTTATAGCAGCAATGTCCACAATAGCCAAACTATGGAAAGAACCTAGATGTCCATCAACAGATGAATGGATCAAGAAGAGGTGGTATATATACACAATGGAATACTATGCAGCCATCAAAAGAAATGAAATCTTGCCATTTGCGACAACATGGATGGAACTAGAGCGTATCATGCTTAGCGAAATAAGTCAAGCAGAGAAAGACAACTATCATATGATCTCCCTGATATGAGGAAGTGGTGATGCAACATGGGGGCTTAAGTGGGTAGGAGAAGAATCAATGAAACAAGATGGGATTGGGAGGGAGACAAACCATAAGTGACTCTTAATCTCACAAAACAAACTGAGGGTTGCTGGGGGGAGGGGGTTTGGGAGAAGGGGGTGGGATTATGGACATTGGGGAGGGTATGTGCTTTGGTGAGTGCTGTGAAGTGTGTAAACCTGGTGATTCACAGACCTGTACCCCTGGGGATAAAAATATATGTTTATAAAAAATAAAAAATTAGAAAATTAAAAAAATTTAAAAAATAAAAACTTCTTGAAAGTCTTCAGACTATAAACTGTATCTTGTAATAAATGTCTAAGAACGTAGCAAAAAAAAAAATGAGAAGTGCTTTATTATCTTCACTATAATGTATGCAAGCTTGAAATACCGGTAACCACTGGCCATTGCAGAAAACCTCTCCATGTTGCTGAACTGAGTAATACTTAATGCTTTTACTAATAGGGAATGAAGTGGCTCAGCATCCTGAGCCAAGAAATATAGAACAGTAACTGAATAACTTGTCCCGGCTAGATGCTTTTGATTGGCTTTATAGTGTGTCACATTCCTTTAAAACTGAAGCACTCACACCAAGAGTCAGTAAACAAAAAGATAACCCAGGATACTCTTAATCTCAATGCTTTCCCATTCATGCATTATGATAATTGAACTGCATAGAAATAACCCTCTCCTGTCTTCAATATAGGATAAACAGAGGATAAACTAATGAAGGCCATTACTGAAATAAGATACATATCTGATTTTGCAGGGAAAGGCACTCTTCATGCCTTCTCTCAACCAAGAGAGATTCCATAGGGAATAAGAATTCTGAATTGTTACGCGTTTTATCAGTCAGATGGCTGGGCTTCTACTATAGCATCACCACATAGGTAAAAGATCCATGTAAACCTGCCAGAACCAAACTGTGTATGCTACCAGTCAAAAGCTAATCATTTCTCCTTAACAAGTTTTGCTATTTTATTATTTTTGTGAATTGCTAGATCGGCGTAGTACACTCATACCATAATCTCATTCATGGATTTTGTATGCTCTTTACTAGAAGTGCAATGCAAAATCATTGTGAGTACCAAAGAAGCCTCAAGCCCTGTGACATTTCATATAACATTAAACAGAAAATATGGCAGTTAGATAGCCTGTCTGATGTACTCTTCTTATTACAGTCCATCTTTGTACCTTCCATCTCTTTTTACATGAGCATTGCTCCTAATTGCATCAATATTACATGGAAACAAATACAATCTGCTTCTAGTAATGATAGAAGAATGTATGAACACACAATAAACAGTATGTTGTTCATCAGAGGAACACTTATTAAGCAGCACAGAATTTTCTCTTGCAGTTAGAAACCATCATTCCACATTGCTTCCTTTTATTATGCTGCTGTAAACTTTATAGCATAGAATGATACATGTAGAAAATAGTCATATTTTAGTGCCTAAAACAACTGAGAAACAAAGATTCATTTACCCCTTTTTAGTAAGAAAAATTATATTATTGTTAGAATTAAAATATCTTCATTAGAATTAAAATATCTTCATTATGTATCTTTTGTTTATTGAAATGATTTAAATACTCTAGACTGCAATGTTTCTATGATGCATAAAATTATAAACAAACACCCAAGACATACTTCTCTCAGCATACGGTCTCCAGTGAAAGTACTGGTCTTGCCATCAAGACTTCGGGGTACTAAATATTTCACTGTAGATAGAAAAAGCTGCTTTCTTTTTTTTAAATTTTTTATAAACATATAATTCTAAACCCCAGGGTACAGGTATGTGAATCGCCAGGTTTACACACTTCACAACACTCACCAAAGCATATACCCTCCCCAATGTCCATAACCCCACCCCCCTTCTCCCAACCCCCCTCCCCCCAGCAACCCTCAGTTTGTTTTGTGAGATTAAGAGTCACTTATGGTTTGTCTCCCTCCCAATCCCATCTTGTTTCATTTATTCTTCTCCTGCCCCTTAACCCCCCATGTTGCATCTCCACTTCCTCTTATCAGGGAGATCATATGATAGTTGTCTTTCTCCGCTTGACTTATTTCGCTAAGCATGATACCCTCTAGTTCCATCCACGTTGTCGCAAATGGCAAGATTTCATTTCTTTTGATGGCTGCATAGTATTCCATTGTGTATATATACCACATCTTCTTGATCCATTCATCTGTTGATGGACATCTAGGTTCTTTCCATAGTTTGGCTATTGTGGACATTGCTGCTATAAACATTCAGGTGCACGTGCCCCTTCGGATCACTACGTTTGTATCTTTAGGGTAAATATCTAGTAGTGCAATTGCTGGGTCATAGGGTAGTTCTATTTTCAACATTTTGAGGAACCTCCATGCTGTTTTCCAGAGTAGTTGCAACAGCTTGCATTCCCACCAACAGTGTAGGTGGGTTCCCCTTTCTCCACATCCTCGCCAGCATCTGTCATTTCCTGACATTAATTTTAACCATTCTGACTGGTGTGAGGTAGTATCTCATTGTGGTTTTGATTTGTATTTCCCTGATGCCAAGTGATGTGGAGCACTTTTTCATGTGTCTGTTGGCCATCTGGATGTCTTCTTTGCAGAAATGTCTGTTCATGTCCTCTGCCCATTTCTTGATTGGATTATTTGTTCTTTGGGTGTTGAGTTTGCTAAGTTCTTTATAGATTTTGGATACTAGCCCTTTATCTGATATGTTGTTTGCAAATATCTTCTCCCATTCTGTCAGTTGTCTTAACAAGCTGCTTTCTAACATGTTCCTGATTATTGAATTTCACACTCTCTGAAACTTGTCCTGACTCTTAAGTACAGAACTCATTCTTTTGGCTTCATTACAAACAGTATAATGCTGGGTATTTGTACTGATCAAAGGACCTGAATGAAAGAACAAGCATGGCTAATTAAGTAATACTTGAGATGTGCACATTTAAAGTCTAGTTCCAAGGAGAAAAATAAGATTTTATTGCTATTCTGATGAATATAATAACTATTAGTAATAAATATTTGTATATCAGCTAATAATGTTCAGGATTCATGAAACAATTGCCCCCTCTGAAGCTAGGAATGACATTATTCCGACCTACAATCTGTGGTTGAGAATGCGTGCAAGGAAAGGCCCTTGCTGGGAAGGTGCTGAGGGAGGCAGTGGCCACCACACACTTCGCTCTTCACAGTGGAAGAGATAATGATCATTCCACCTTAAACATGAAATGAAGAAACCAGAAGTAGAAAGTCACAGATAACATGTTGACATTTCTAGAAAAGACCTGTACTTCCAAAAGTGCCCTGACAGAGGTAAAATCTGGTTTTTCTCTTTCACAGAAGGAATAATCATTGAGTTTGGCAAGATCAAGTGTTCGGGGCATGAAACAAGGGTCTTCAGGCATAAGCAATGACCAGCATTCAGCAGCATCCCAGGAAGTTATGGGGTATAGTCTTCATTTTATACATTGAGAAGAAAGAGAACCCTGGAGGCTTGGGGCTTAAACAGTTGACCCAAGACCATGTACTTTCTTAGGGTCAAAAGAAAACAGGTATTCTGATTCTTGGCCTTCCATGATGCCAGGCCTGTGCAATTTTAAATGCCAGTCAAAATAAATAAAGACAAAGGAGCTATGAACATTACCTTCTCCTATTCTGTACTCTTTTGGCTTTCTTATAGCCTGTTTATTCCTTAAATAGGAAAGTCTTTTTATTACAAGATAAATCTACCCAGGGAATATCTTTCAGGAGAAAGAACATACAAAGAAAGGGGTTTGGAGTTTAGAAATAAGAACATACATTTGAAAATGAAAGGGGAACTTGTGTTTGCTTATCTTCAGATTCAATCACTTTTGAAAAATGAATTATTGTACCCATTATTATTGCCCTAAACATAATATATTTGCAAAATATTTTTCTAGTAAATTTTCCCCTATTTTTCAATTCTGAGTTTACAGCAAATCTGAAATTCAACAAGACCCATAATGAACCACCAAAGTAGATGTTTGGTTTGTTTCTTTGTTTTTTCAAAATGCTTCTGGTGTATGAAAATCTATGAGATTATTCAAGGATAATTAAATACAGTATTTTTAAAAGGGAAAAAAGCATAGTATAATTTTATAGGAAAGGAAAACAAAATGATTAGATTAGAGACAGGAATGGGAACAACTCACAAGTAAAATTTACTTTAATGTTAACTTTCACTAATAGCTTTTTTTTTTGCACAAACTGCATTTTAAAAGAAAAATGACAGAAAGTATTTTGGGTAAACAACTTTCTACAGCTAAGAGTAAAAGGCAAAAAATTCTTTATCAGCCTGCCTGCAAACAGCAAGTATGGTATTTTGTCAGTCAGTTATTTGTAAGGTGAAACTTGCCTTACTTAGACTCCAAAGATTGAATATTCCAAAAAACTATTAAATTACTTTTAAATTTTACCATTAATTTTTTATCTCATTTGTTATTATTTTGGTGGAAGTTTCTACCATTTTTTCAAGATAAAGGAGCAGCCTTTCTAAGGCTATGTCCTTTTCCTACTTCCTATTCTCACACCCAAGAGCAACTGAGTGGCACCATTATTTTGCTCTGAGTCAGAAAGCCCAAGAGTCCTCTGTTCCTTTATAGGAACAATGACCATCAGTCCTACTCTCTCCAATACTGATCTAGGCTCCCAACCCCAGTTTTTTTTTTTTTTTTTAAAGATTTTATTTATTTATTTGACAGAGAGAAATCACAGTAGACAGAGAGGCAGGCAGAGAGAGAGAGAGAGGGAAGCAGGCTCCCTGCTGAGCAGAGAGCCCGATGCGGGACTCGATCCCAGGACCCTGAGGTCATGACCTGAGCCGAAGGCAGCGGCTTAACCCACTGAGCCACCCAGGCGCCCCCAACCCCAGTTTTGAAGGGCAAAACGAGGGCTTGGAGACAAGGCCTGGAGATGGGGAGTCTTGGTATAAAACAAAACAAAAACAAAAGCAAAGCCACACAAGGGACAAAAGGTATGAAGACTAGGTTGCCTGGCCACACTGACGGAGGGAGAGGGCAGGGGCTGATGGGGTCCAGGAAACTTAGCCCTGGGTCCTGGAGAGAAGCATCTTGAAGGGGACCATGCTACATGCACTTCCCCAAGACCCTGGAGCCAAGTGTCGGTTTCCTCTCCTCTCCTCTGCCTTGCACCTGCATCCCCTCCTGACAGTGATATCCTTGTTGCTCTATCGTGGAAGTCCTGCTGCATCCATGCCTGTCTTTGAACCTCAAACATGGCCTCATCTATTTTTGGCCTCTTTCAAAAGGACCATGTTTGTCCCCACCATTGGTCTCTGCTTGGCATGCTCATCCCAAACCTCAGAAACCTGTTCCTTTTGGCCATTCAGACTCCATGACAAACATCTTTGCCTCAGTGGGCCTCTGGGACCGCTGCATCTAAACAAGCACATCCTCCTGCCCAAAACCCATTTCTCTTGCAGCACCCTGTATGTCATCCACTAGAATGCAAGCTCCAAGAAGCAAGGGCCTTCCCTGTTTCTGTCCCAGCAATGGGAAGGCTCCAAGCTGAATCCGTAAAATGACAGAAGAGTAAAGACAATGACTGCCTGCCAGGGGAGCTCTCAGATCTGCTGGAAGGATCTATGCACACGTGTATTTTCCTATAATTAGTCTAGACTGGCATGCAGGAAATGCTTAATGGAAGCCACTGTTGTTAATAGTAATGTTCTTAGGTATTTCATTTAACAAATGCTTACTGAGAATCTCCTATGTTCCAGAAACTGTGTTATGAGCTGAGGATGGAGGGTTAACAATGACAAAATGATTCCTTCTTTTGTGGAGCTGAAAAGTCATGGGGAAAACATTAAATAAGTAAAATAAACATTGATTGAAGTTGCCAAAAAGCATTGAGAAGTATACAATAGTAGGATCTATACTTTTAAACTTTAAAATAAATTTATAGATGCTTTACTTACATCTCAAACTTTGATGACTACCTGATCATATAAACAGACCCACACCGGGATGCTTGGCTCCTCTGGAGACCTATCAAGAGGCTCCCTTCCCTCCCTCACTGTCCCCCACCCCCACCCCCTCCCCCGCCCCATCAAGACACTAACGCTGGCTAGAGATTTTAATCCATAAGTGGCTTGCTTTTTCAACTTGTCCCCTTCCCCATGCTTCCAGATGCTTTCCTGATCTCTAGAATCTCCTACTCCTTTCTAGACTCCTGCATTGTACTCCCCAGGGTCATCTTTTATTCATTTTATATGTTTAATTAAACTTTATATTTAGAACTATATTAAATTCACAGCAAAATTGAGCAGAAAGTACGGAGTTTTCATATATCTCCCATCCCCTCATCCACACAGCTTCCCCAGTTATCAATATCCCCATCAGGGTAATGCAGTTATTATTGATGAACACACACTGAAACATTCTTATCACTCAGAGTCCACAGTTTATATTAAGGTTCGCTCCTGGTGTTGTACATTCTACAGGCTGACATGTGTCCACCACTGCAGTATCATACAGAGTAGTTTCCCTGCCCTAAAAATCCTCTGTCCACCCATTCAACCCTCCTCCCTCCCACCTCTGACAACCACTGACTTTTTACTGTCTCCAACTTCTTTTATTTTTAAAAACTCTAGAGTTTCAGGCTTCTACAGCTGTGTACGCACACACACACACACACACACACACACACACACAACTTAAGATTCTCCTTCTTCCTTACATATATCTCCCAAGGGAAAGATGAAGAGAGCATTTTCCCACAGTATAAATCTCAGAAATTTTATAAATACACACTAGAATCTGGAAAAACTGTACAACTGACAATCTATGGTTTTGAGTGGCATAAAACTGTGTTCTAACCTATGACATTCACTGCCAGAACTAGGAACTGTTTCTGTGTTACAATCATCAGGGACTTCGAAGAGTTTCCCCTTTCCTATTATACCAAGCTCCTTGCTAAAATAGCATGGTGGCATTGGGATCAGAACAGGAACCAAGCAGGATGACCATAATATCAAAACCAGTGTGACCCTATACTGGAAAAAAGCAAATCTATAGATTTTATCAAAATGTTACAATCTACTAAACCTACTCTCTAGGCTAATGATTTGACTGTCATATATTCCTCACACTCTGTAAAAACTTCAATTTCAGAAATAAATAACACTTTCTGAACATTAAATCACTTCAGACACAACCATACTTTTAAGCATGATTTTAATCATGCTTAAGAATATTTCTAATGTTTTCTCAACAAAAGGAAGCTTTTAGTTTCAAGAGACATGAGTTGATCATTTATTTTCAGAATCTTTATAATATTTATACCCTGCCTTATTAAAAAAGAGAGGGGGAAAAAAAGAGGATCTTTTAGAATTGATATCTCTACCTCTAGACTTCGGGGGCTATAATAATATTAGTGCTAATTATAGCAAGTAACTTTTAAATAGTTCCCAAGTACTAATTCACACAGGAGAAGGCTGAAGCCAAAGAACTTAGGTTACTTGACCAAGGACATGAAGCCAAAATTGGGAAGGGCAAATTCAAATGTAGGCAGTCTGGCTACAAAGTCTATGATCCTGACTACTAAGCACACTACATCACAACTAGATCTGTTAGTCTGAAATGCATTTTAGGCAAAATATAACCCTATTAATATTCTTCCTCTCACACAGAAAAATACTGGGAAGCCATACAGTCATATGTCTTCAATGGGATTTTATTCCAAGTGTGACTAGAATCATATCACAAGTATACAGTCCATACTGGCCACGAGGTACCATGCACACTGCATAGACATGACATGCAGTCTCTTAGAATGACCCGCTTTTAGAGGCAACATCGCAGGACCCGAAGTTCATAAAATGAAAAGCCATTCTGAGATAGTAAGAGAGCGCCCAAGTGCTGAGGGGTAACAACTTCAGTCCGGTGACTTTCTGAAGGCCTGGCCAGGATCTCATTGTTCAAATCTGCTGGGGGAAGAAAAGTGCAGAACGGTACTCAAAATGTTTTGCATCACATTCACCCCTGCCAGTTTGGGCAAATCTTTAAATTTAGAGTGCCAATTTAGACTCCCCTTAGTAAAGTTAATTAGCTTCCTGCTTCCTTCCAGACAGTCCAGGTTAGTACTGAACTTGACCTATCACACTGGATAAATTCAGTCATGGATGCAAAATCCTTCATATGTTTGTTCTTGGATATCAGATTCTTTGTATGGGTCCCACCCGCAATACAGTAACCTGGAACTCTAAGATTCAGCACTAGATTACAACTCTGTTGATGTCACACTTAGAAAATTCTGTCAGAACAGAATTCCACTTCCTTGTCTTTTGCATTCAATAAATTCAGAGGGATTAATATTAAAAGGAAAACATGATCAGAAATAAGAAAAGTGCAAAAAGGGAAAACTCAATGTTTTAAAAAAGTAGATGGGAAACATTGAATTTTAGCTTCTCCCTTAACTAAAAATAGCTACTAGCCACTTGAATACTTTCTGGACAAATGTGAGGCATAAGTAGGTAAAATACTACTATAACTAATTTGGGGAAGGTTTAACAGTATAATAAGTGATGGCGCTGTTTTCTTGGTAAGTTCTTTATGAGCACTGTTGAGGATTCCCATGGGCCCTGAGTTATAATCCTTAGTTGGTGGCTGCTTTTAGCTGATTTGGGACATTCTAAAAATAAATTATTAAAAAAATAAAATAAATAAAATAAAAATAAATAATAAAATAAGTTCTTAATATTGCACCAGCTTTTCATTATGCTTGTCTTTAGGGGTGGCCAAATATAGATGAGAGCCAAGTCTGCCTCTCCCCAACAGGAAGGATGGTGGGTAAAACAAGAAGGAAGCAGCTCCAGGTGGAAGGTACTCTGATGCATGTGTGTGTGGGGTGAAGAAGAAAACAAACCATCTTTCTGTGCACCAGTATCTTGTTCCAAACCAAGGACCAACTCGAAAGCAAGGAAATTCACAAATACCTCCTCCCTGTCCCAGCACTGTAGTATCAGTCAGCACTCAGATAACCAATTTCTACTTGCTGGAATTTTAGCTTTCAGTTTTCTTTTCTTCTTTACCTCCTTTCCCCTAAGTTTTTTTGTGTCTAGGCATCAATTCTCTTCTCTCAGCCTGCAGTTCAAGAGCACATTACATAGCATTCTTACAAGAGCAGCGATCAACATAAGAGAAGCAGTAGGTAAGAGTCACAACTAACGAGAAATCATCTTCATCTACGCCAAACAGAGCAGTCTGCAGGTTTCTTAGAAGGTAGAGCATGTTTTCACCACCTCTCAAGTTTCATTTTGCCAACTGGCCCATTCACGGATCAACATATTTTATGTTGGCAGGCCCTAAGAGTTCAAAAAGAAAAGACACAATCTGTCTTATCTGCCCTGGTGGGACTTGGTCTGTCAGGGAGACAAGTTAACAATCCTAATCCGATGTGACATGTTCCCTGATCAAGACGGGAAAGGTATCTCCCAAAAACTGGGAAGAAGGGAAAGGAGATGGAGAAGAATTCCCAGAGGTAAGCTCTGAGCTGACCTCTGAAGACTAAACCAAAGTAGGCCAAGTGAGGAAAACGAGGATTCATGCATTCCAGGCCAAAAGAGCAGTGTGTACAAAGACCATCGGCTCCCTGCATCTCTGGATTTTCTGCTGCACCTTCCTAGAAGCACAATCTACATCAGTTCTAATTGTATCAGGGGCTTGATTAGTACTAATTTAATTAACTGATTTGGTGGTCCTATTTCATCCATGAGGACACAACATTCCTGCAAGATAAAATGGATGATTTTCACTGGAGTCCTAGGTGATCTCATACAAGGGTAGATGGTGGAAAATTAGGATCTGGTAAGCAGTTGGGGAATCTATCTTTGAGAGACCTCTAAGTTTTTTCCAAACCATGCATGGATGTAAGCAGCTGCCTCTTCTAATTACTCATGGGGCTCACAATTCAAGTGAAATTTGTAAATGAATCCTGAAATCTGTGTCCTACATTTTCAAAATGATGGCAGAGTAGGAAGACCCTAGGCTCATCTGGTACCACAAACACAGCTAGATAACTATCAGGTTATCCTAAATACCCCAGAAATCAACCTGAAGACTGACAGAACAAACTGCACAACTAAAGGGAGAGAAGAGGCCACATGGAAGAAAATAGGAAACGCAAAGACTATAGTTTCGGGGAGAAATGGATCCTGGCTGCTGCGGAGGGAAGGGACTGTGGTAGAAGAGATGAGCAAGAGAGAGAGGAACATGTAGGAGAATGCCAAAGGAGAACATTTCCCCGAAGCCATTGGCCTGAAAAATGAGAGAGGGTGGATTTTGTGAGTGCTCGCAACCAACTGGACTTGAAGCTTGGAATTTTAAAGGTCAGTGGGGTTGGCTGGGATAGAGCCCAGAAGGCAATGCCCTGCTTCTGGAGAGAAGACAGACAAACAACTGGGGTGGGGCAGTGGGGTTACAGACAGCATGGAAAGAGTGAGGAACACCTGGGGCACATCGTGTTGAGACTATTCCCTCTTCTCAGAATGCATCCCTGAGAGGCAGCATGCATCAAGATGCCTCTTTGGGAACAAAGGAGCTGACTGACCCCATTTCCCTCCCCTGTCCCTCAGCATAAACACAGAACCACTGCAGAACAATGCCAACATTGGCTGCCTAACTTGCTTACACCAAACCCCACCAACTCTGTGCTCTGGCAGGACTGCCCTTCTCAGTCAAGCTTGCCTCAATCCCAGTGTAGCAGGCCCCTCCCCAGCACAAGCCCCTGCACATACTACAGAAATACAAACAATTATAAAATAATATTATGAAAATGTATATGTCAACAAATTAGACAAGATGGAAGAAATGGACAAATTCCTAGAAACATGTGATTTATTACAACTAAAACAGGAGGAAATAGAAAACTTGAACAGAATCATACCCAGCAAAGAAATTGAACCAGTGATCAAAAACTTCCAACAAACAAAAGTGCAGGGTCAGGTTGGCTTCCCAGGAGAATTCTACCAAACATTTAAAGAAGAGTTAGTACCCATTCTTCTTGAACTATTCCAAAAAATAGAAGAGAGAATAAAACTTCCAAACTCATTCTATGAGAATAGAATTACCCTGATACCAAAACCAGATAAAGACTCTACTAAAAAACAGATCCACAGGCCAACATCCCTAATGAACATGGGTGCAAAAAGTCACAATAAAATACTAGCAAACCTAGCAAACTGAATCCAACAATATGTTTTAAAAAATCAATCACCACGATCAAGTGGGATTTATTCCTGAGTTTCAAGTGTGGTTCAATATTTGCAAATTGATCAACATGATGCACTGCTTTAATAAAAGAAAGTTTAAGAACCATATGATCATTTCAATACTTGAAGAAAAAGCATCTGATGAATTATAACACCCGTTCATGGGAAAAAAACAAAACCCTCAATAAAGTAGGTTTAGAGGGAACATACCTCAACATAATAAAGGCCATCTATGAAAAACCCACAGCTAATATCATCCTTAATTGGGAAGAACTGAGAGCTTTTCCTCTATGGTGAGGAACAAGACAGGGATGCCCACTCTCACCACTATCAGTTAACACAATACTGGAAGTCCTAGCAACAGCAATCAGACAAGAAAAATAAATAAAAGACATCCAAATCAGCAAGGAAGAAGTCAAGCTTTCACTATTTGAGATGATGTGATACTCTACACAGAAAACCTCAGAGACTCCACCAAAAAAATGCTAGAACTGACGCACAAATTCAGTAAACTCACAGGATACAAAATCAATGTACAGAAATCATTTACATTTCTATACACCAATAATGAAGTAGCAGAAAGAGAAATTAAGGAATCAATCCCACTTACAATTGCTCAAAAACAATGACACCTAGGAATAAATCAGCCAAAGAGGTGACAGACCTGTACTCTGAAAACTGTAAGACACAGATTAAAGAAACTGAAGATGACATGAAGGAATGGAAAAACGTTTCATGCTTATGGACTGGAAGAACAAATATTGGTAAAATGTCTATACTACCCAAAGCCACCTACACATTTAATGCAACCTCTATCAAAATACCAATAGCATTTTTCACAGAGCTGGCACAAACAATCCTAAAATTTGTATGGAGTGAAAAAGACCCCCAAATATCCAAAGCAACCTTGAAAATGAAAAGTAAAGTTGGAGACATTACAATTCTGGACTTCAGAGTCTAGAGTGCTGATCATTACACCACAAGGCCACAATTCTGGACTTCAAGTTATTTTACAAAGTTGTAGAGAGCAAAACAGTATGGTACTGGCACAAAAACAGACACATAGATCAACAGAATAGAATACAAAACCCAAAAATGAACTGACAACTGTATGTTCAAATAATCTTCACCAAAGAAGTAAGGAATATGCAACAGGAAAAAGATAGTCTCTTCAAAAAATGGTGTTGGGCAAACTGGACAGCAACATGCAAAAGAACGGACCACTTTCTTACACCAAGCACAAAAATAAATTCAAAATGGATTAAAGACCAACAAAACCCTAGAGAAGAACACAGGCAGTAACCTCTTTGACATTGACTGTATCAACTTCCTTCTAGATATGTCCCTTGAGCCAAGAGAAACAAAAACAAAAATAAACTATTAGGGCTATGCCAAAATAAAAAGATTTCACACAGTGAAGGAAACAATCAACAAAACTGAAAGGCCACCTATGGAATGGTAGAAGATATTTGCAAATGACATATGTAATAAAAGGTTAGTAGCCAAAGTATATAAAGAACTTATAAAACTGAACACCCCAAAAAAGAATAATTTAATTTGAAAATGGGCAGACGACATGAACATATATTTTTGCAAAGAAGAATCCAGATGGCCAACAGACACAATGAAAAGATGCTCAACATCACTGGTCTTCATGGAAATGAAAATCAAAACTACAATGAGATATCACCTCACACCTGTCAGAGTGGGTGAAACCAACAACACAAGGAACAACACATGTTGGTGAGGATCTTGAGAAAGGGGAACCCTCTCAGACTGGTTCAGCCACTCTGGAAAACAGTACATAGTTTCCTCAAAAGGTTAAAAATACAACTACCCTACATTCCAACAATCATACTACCAGGTATTAACCTGAGGAACACAAAAATACGAACTCAAGGAGAAACAGGCATCCCAATGTTTATAGCAGCATCATCTACAATAGCCAAATTATGGAAACAGCCCAAGGTCCATCAACTGAGGAATGGATAAAGAAGATGTGGTATACAGAAAGAACGAAATATTATTCCGCCATAAAAAAGAATGAAATCTTGCCATTTGCAACAAAATGGATTTAGAGATTATTGTACTACATGAAATAAGTCAGAGAAAGACAAACACCATATGACTTCACTCATATGTGAAATTTAAGAAATAAAACAAAGAAGCAAAGGGAAAAAGAGAGAAAGGCAAACCAAGAAACAGACTCTTAAATCTAGAGAAATAAACTGATGGTTACCAGAGAGGTGGTGGGTGTAAGGATGGATGAAATAGGTGATAGGGATTAAGGAGTTCACTTTTTTGTGATAAGCACCTGGTATATTATGCAAATGTTGAATCACTGTATTGTACACCTGAAACTAATATTACACTCTATGTTAACAATGCTGAAATTTAAATAAAAACTAAAAAAAAAGCTTTAAAAAAAGAAGATCTGTCCTTTCTCTTGGAAACCATTTACACAAAGTATTATGGATACCTATCATATTATATAGATATAGCACTCTGCAACAACTGAGGTTAAAAGAGGACCTTCTGGTTCTGCCTTTTAGTTAAAATAAATGGGAGTTAGTAGACTTAGGAATTTTTTCACACTATCTTCAGCTGAAATGATGTTCATGTTTTCCTTTTTTCCATTTTAAAATCCAAACATAAAACTTTTTTTTTTTCCTACTCGGATGAAGAATCACTGGGAGAGGAACGATACAGTGATCCAAACTGATCAGACAGAACAATAAAACAAGATGATTTTTAATCATAACTCAAGCACTGCATAGTCTGGAGTTAGACAATAAAACTGTTTATGTCATTTGCTGTGGCTACTCTGTTGCCTGAAAGAAAGGCAGAATATTTAGTTTAAATGTTTTCATGTTGCATTTGGAAAAGTCTCATGATTTGTATTTTGGTCAGATACGCTCAATTTCATGTAATAGCAAGAAGGATACTATGCCCTCCATGTATCTCAAGAAATAGCTTATTGTATCCCAGAGCAGAAAGGAACATACAGATTAAATAAAGAACATACCAGAATGTTTAAATTATATCAGTATCCTATTTGCTTTGGATAAACATTTTGATAACTTCAACCTGAGTCACTGCTAAGGACTGAATGCTTGATTCTCCTCCAAAGTCACATGTTGAACACTTAATCCCCCTGTGGTGGTATTAGGAGGTGGGACCTTTGGGAAATAACTAGGTCTTGAGGGTAGAGACCTCATGTTGTAATTAACGCCCTTTGAGAGATGGTCTCTCTCTCCACCATGTGAGGCAATGAGAAGGCAGCCATCTCACTGGACCAGGAAAAAAGCTTTCACCAGACACTGGATCTAGGACTTCCCAGCATACAGATCTCTGAGAAACAAATGTCTTTTAAATCACCCAGTCTATGTTATTTTGTTACAGCACCCTGAGCTGACTAACACAATCACCTTAAGTAAATTTAACACTCAATTGAATAAAAGAACACTATAAAAATTATTTGTTGAAGATGCCACTGAAGCAATGGAGACATCTAGTTGCTCAACATTCACTGTCTCAACTTAATTTCTGTAGTTCTCACTATTACTATAATGTTTCTCTCTCTCTGTTTGGAGCCAGAAACATCAGACTCATTCTGAGCCTGGGCTAAGACATCTGCTGCAGCATGATGGCCTCCAGATGCCTTGGCTCTGAGGTTTCTAGACTCTGTCCTGGTGTGTTTTCTCCCTTTCAGATAAGGTCCGCATCCTGCCTCATCTATCTAGACATCAAGCTCTCAGTTAGTTGCTTACACTCATCTGTTACAAACACCTCTCCTTGGAGCTGCAAGCTCCAACAAAAACATACCCTCTCTCTCCTCTTATATCTTTACTCCTCCTATGTGACTTCCGTCCCCTTTGTCTGCCATTCACACAAAACATTCCCCATCCTCTAAAAAATGAACAAAAACAACAAAATTCTTTCAACATTTTATTCTTCCAACAGCTCGAAGGCAAAATATGCACTCAGCTACCTCAATCTCTTCTGCCAGATTTGACCACCCTCTCCCTCTTGAAGTACTGAGAGCACTCATTTCTGGTACTCCTACTAGTTTGGTTGTTGTGTTCTTCTCTGACTCCACTTCCTTTTGTCCCCAGGACCGGCACACAGCACAACTGCAGGGGGACACCATTCCCAGCACAGTGTGGAGTGGAGCAGTGTACAGACTTTACAAACCCAGCTGACCGTCCTGGCTCTTGCTTACATATGTGTTCCCTTGACTGTTGGGCTTTCCAGAGTTCTAGTCTATGCAGACTTTTCTTATTCCACAAGGGCCTCCTTGGAAATCACATTTCCTCCCTTCAGCTGAATTAATGCACACTCTTACCCCAGTGATTTCAAAATTGCATCCCTTTCCTCCCAAGCTTACTATACTCCTGAACCCCTATCCTCTCCACCCATTGCCCAAGTAACACTCAACAGATTTTCTCTGTCCTTCAGAGTTTTTCCCTCTTTGTTACTTATTTTCACTATCGACATTACCCTATCAAGTTGACAAAACAGGACATTCACCATCCTTTCTTACTCTCTAAATGTCCTTCTTACATCAGACCTGTACTGTTATTAAACTTTTTTATATATATGCACTAGCTCTCTAACTGAACAAGGACCTCAGCTTTGTGGCCTTATAACTATTCCCCCCAAAGCTGTTATTGTGCAATGCTTCCCTTAATCTCCCTTATAGAATCTATAATAGGGATTGACATGCAGGGTTCGGTAGAGAAAACACCATTCTCTTCCACTAATTAAATCAGCATATATCATCTAAGTACAGGCTATTACTGTAGGATATCCTGAGTTGAGATTGCTTGGATTCTGGCATCACTACACAATTATTCATCCCTATTTTGCCTATGAGGATACTGAGATGCAGAGATGGGGTTGCTAACACTTCCCTGGTGGAGGCCAAGTTCTGAAATCTGGAAAAGCAACCCTAATTCTTGCAATCTGGCTTCTATTCCTATCAGACAAAGCTGCTTTCGCTGTCATCTCCACCATCCAACTGTAAGGTTGTCTTTCAGTGTCCAAGCTCCACTCTGCCGTACCTCGGTCACACCCCTCTGGGAAACATCCTACTGCTTTCCCTGTGTTGGCCAGTTCACTTTCTCCCCTTTGGTCGTGTGTTCCTGTCCCACGGCTCCACCCTAAACCCTCCTTAGTGCTTCAAAAAGGGGAGTGCTCAGCATCACAGATCTACATCTCCTGGTCCCCGTAACTACCTGCTGGGTTTCTTGAACTATTTGTCCACGGGAGACCCCCAAATTAGTATGTCCAGATAGGATTCATTTACCCCCTAAACGAATTCTCCTGTAGGTTGGTTTGACTCCCAGGTATCAGAGGTGAGTCACAGCCCAGACTGCAATGCACAGCTGGTAGATTTTATCCCTCCACACCCCTGGCCCTGCTCTCTCCTCACTGTTTCTCCATCCAAGATCCTCACATGGGCTCCATGAACACTCATCCTACCTTCTAGAACAGCCTCTTCCAGCTCCTGAGGACCAACCTGTCCTGAGTCATTAGGGTAGTGAGGCTGCATCGTGTTAGGCCCCCAAGACTGGGCATTTGCTGAAGTAGTGTACCCTGACTTATTAACTAGGCAATGAAATAGGAAATGCATTTCAACTTTTAGTTCCATTTCTCTCCCCAACTGGTCAATTAACTGGGGTAGGTTTGAATTCAGACATAGTTCTGCCAGTTCCCTCACGCTTCCCTTCAACCATGCCAAATGGGAAAGTGTCAAGGGAGCCCGGGCCTGCTCACGACTAAGTGATAACTCAAAGCCAGCAAGTTATGTCAGTTGCAAAAAAGTTATGAAAAATTCTGTTTCAAAGGTCAAAGTAACCTCTGAGGGTTAAACTTAAGAAAAAAAAATCTAATTGTCTGATTTGATTGGAAACTGGAAAGAGCTGAAGAAATTCTATTTTCTTCTTGAACAACATGACATTTTTATCAGCTGGATAAATGTTTTCATGACTGAACTTGTCATTTTCCCATTTGCCACCCAGCCTTCCTCCCAAGGTTGGTATATTTGGAGGGCAAAGTAAGCTTTGTACATAAAGGAAATACCCTAATTAAATAGTTAAAACTTCACTCTCTACATATTTGTAAATTTAAAACGGCGCAAAATTTAAATTTAGGGGAAAATTTAAAAATTGGGAGAATTCTCAATCACTTTTTACATCTTTTCTGGTGGAATTGAGATGGTTTTTAGAGCCTGTTTAATCACAGTCCCTGAGTTCAACCAAGGCTCAGTTTTTCACTCCTGGGAATTCTAAGAACATCACATTTCTTAACTGGCAGCTGAGATTCTGGAGGTACAACCTAATGACCTGGGGCTAAATGAAAATCAACAAAAGCTACACAGGGCTTCTGATTATTGGACAGGTTCCTTGAAGTTCATTACTAGAAATTTTTTGTTTGCTAATCCAAATTCTGAAAGATTTGCTTTACTAAAACAGAGAGCATGAAGACTGGGAGTTCCTAAAAGGCAGCAGCCTATTTGGTAAATGACCCAATGATATCTTTATAGATGGAATTAAAGATTGGGAGGAGTAGTTTTTTTCATTTTGCTAAACTTGAAACACCAACCATAATCAATCATAAGTATAGTGAAGTTTCCTTACGTATGGTTGAGAAAAGTATTTTCTGTATTAAAGTTAAAATTTTAAAAACATGTAAAGACAAACTCAAGATAGCTATACTACTACTAATTAACATTTACTAAGCACTTTGGCTATGTTTATTTACATTGTTTCCATAGTTATGATGACAACACATATATATCTAAGTATGGTTTAACAAAAACTCTTGATGCTGCTGTTGGGGAGAAATTGGGCCAGGCCCCATTTGCCTTAGCTTCCAAAGGCTGGGTTTTTTCTTTTCCAGAATTCTTATTTTAATGCAATTAGCAGTGTATCTTCATGATTGCTTGCTTGAAAAAGTAATCCTATGTCAAAGATTTGAAGCCCAAAAGAAGTAGACTGCACCAACTTTTATAAGCTTTACATCTATTTCTTGACCTTTATACTATTTCTCTAATAGAGATCACAAATGGAAGGTCCTGGGATAAAAGTAACCTACAAATATGTGTGGCTGGGCCTGTGTGCTCTTGCCTTTCACATTAAAAAAAAAAAAAAAAAAAAATTGATCCTCTAAGATTTAAAAGTTAGGGAATTTCATTTTTTACTTTCATATCTTCTTGAAAAATACAGCAAGCTCGTTAACAATAGGCCCAAATTCCCACGGGGCAGCAATGAGCTCAGGGGCTGGCCGGCCCTTGCTGCTGGCTCACCACTTCCTCCTCACGGTCCCCAGAGACCCAAGCTGAGGTTGGTTGCAGTCCATCACACTACTCATAAAGTGGTTTGTCCTCACCCACCCACTTCCTTCACATTACTTTACCAGCCAACTTCTGGGGTATTTGAGTTTGCAGCTCAAATTATATCCTTAACTGTAAACATAATAGCGAACGCTTCTACTGCTAAGTAGGGACAGATGCTATTTTAAGTATTTAACATGCATTAACTCATTTAATCTTCAGAATAACCCTAGATGATGAATACTATTAGCATCTCCATTTTATGGAAAAGGAAACAGACATCATGAAGCTGGGAACTCACCCAGGCAACACACATTTCATCTGTAGGGGTATCGGCAGGCCCAGTCTGGAAACTGAGAACCTAACCATTAGGACTTATTTCCACATGTAGTGGAAGGCTCTTCACAAGTACATCAATAGTGTCCATTCAGTTCTGTCCAATGTGTCTCAAAAAAGGTGTCTAATGAGTGCTAATTTCTTCTTCAAAACACCTAAACATCAAAATTTTAGGTCCAGATTGGAGCTTAAGTAGCTTTTTATTTTAAGTCTGTGGCATGTAATTAGACAAGCTGCCCCTTCTGTAAGGCTGTTACTCTGTCAGAAACTGCTACTCCAATATGATACAGGGACGGCTATAATGCCAAAGGCCTCTCTGGTGCTGTGCGGATTGTGGAGCAATCCCAGTTTCAAGAACCTGTCTCACTCCTTTTTAGAGTTAGACTTATTTTGGTATTTGCAAACATATGAAATAAGCAAAATGCTTAGTAAAAATTACCATAAATATGTATGGCAAATATCGATCTTATTCTAAACAAGTACCAACCACTAACTTCAACTTTTCATTACCAAGCTAAATTCCTCATTTCATGATGATAACCAAAAAAACAACAGTGCTGATCTTATCTCACATCTCAAAATCCCAGGAATGTTAAGCTATTTCACTCTGCTCAAGAATGGACTTGGAACTGTGAAAGTTCTCTTCCATGGACATGACATAATCTGCAAAAACTTCACCACAGAGAGGTGAACCCTTCAAATCAGTATGTCCTTTCAGTGTTTTGCCTTGTTTTGATCTAAGACTTAAAAATGATAATAAACAATTCACACTTCACACACACTAATTTAATCCAAATGTTAACTCAATAATACAGGTTTATTATCCCCCACCTTACTATAAGGATTTGAACCAAGGCCCATCTTATACTTGTACCATGGTTTATTCTACTATCCCACTACCAGCCCATAATGCCTCCTAGATGCTGATTAAGTCACTGCTCCAGAAGGCTTCTAAGTACCCAGTGCTCTACTGGACAGTGTCTGCTCTGGAAAACCAACAGTCCTTCAAGGGCCCGAGGTTGACAGGATCACCACCTGAGAGGCACACGCAATACAAAGCCCAATAATGAACATAAGAAATGCAAATCGCCAGCACATAATCAGTTGGAAGCACACTCCGAAGCTGAATTAGTTCTTTTCAAATGGGACAGACACACGCTGACCCAATTAGGAGTCCAAAGGATTTTGGAAAGGATGAAAGGAATAATCTGAGACTCTATGCAGGACTACTCTTAAGATAGAGTTGTGAATTCTTAGTAAGTTCTGGAAGATGCTGGAAAATACAACTGCACCTCGTGCAAACATTTATTTCAACACATCATCGCTCCCATTTTCTAGTCTAACAAAGCAGGACCATTAATTCGTTTGAAACGTGAAAACCCTCTTCCAGTTACACAGCAGGGACCGCATCAGGAATTTAGGTGAAAAGCAGTGCTCAGTCTCAGTAGAGGACAATGGGAAAGTGCTGAACGGGCATGTCTGGCAACTTACAGAACTGTGGTCTGATGCGGCACCTGAGGAACGTGATCCAGCATCAAGTGCACACAGCGAACGGTGCTCTTCAAGCAAAGGCACCGGCTAGGGCAGGGCAGCACTGGCAGGCACCAAACGACCAGGAGAAAGCAAGCGGTCCAGCAGGAGAGTCTGGACTCCATCGCTCCATTCGCTGCTGGAAGCCAAGAAGCAGGAGCAGCAGCCGCGGTGGTGGCGACGGAAGCGGCGGCGGCGGCTGCGGTGCGGGACGTGCCGTGCGGTGCGGGGCCGCCTTGGGAGCCCCGGCTAGGCGCTGCTCCTGGGGGGAAACTCAGCCTCCGACCAATCCAGGAGCAGGGAGATCACATTACAGGGCTTAGGGCACCCGCCGCCTCAAGGGGGCGCAGGACTCGGGACGCGGAGAAGCTAGTCCGCGCAAAGGCCATTTCAGGAAACAAACGCCCTCTATTCCGGCAGCATAATGCAAATACAAACTTTTCCAAAGTTGCTTCCATTTTACATGTTATGTAAGCGCTAGCCTCTTAGCCCCTAGCTGTCCTTTTTTCTCCCCCGGCTGTCCTTCTGAAGCGCAAGCTGATTACTTATTGAATCGATGGAGAACAGCTTTTCTTTTTAGGCAGCAGTTATTACCAAATCCTAAAGGGCAGAGCTCTAATTAGTTGATCTGGGCTCACATTTTCCTTCCCGGCTCCAAAGCATGCTTTCAAAAAATGGTTTCCTTTCTTCCTATATATTCTACACCTCAAACCCAAAGCATTTCACTCACGAAGATTCAAACAAGCTACTTCGATTTCTTCCTTTAGTATTTAAAGCTGTTATGTCTACATCATGAACTACTACACCACCATGCAGAGAAGACAAACTGATAGACAAACGTATGTGTAAAATAGAACAAGGTCGAGCCACCGCTGGGCTCAGTGGCAGCACCAATGGCTGAAGACACATTCTCTACCAGGTTTAATTAGCCACGGGTCACTGAGTTGAGTGGCCCGGAGGACACTGGCAAAGACAGACTTCAATAAATATGCTTTAAACGAGTTTTTTGGTTACTCTAAGCAGGTGTTTAGAAAAGGTTTATGGTTTTATCCTTAAAGACTAAATTTTCAAACAAATCTTATCCCTAGGGCGCCTGGGTGGCTCAGTGGGTTAAGCTGCTGCCTTCGGCTCAGGTCATGATCTCAGGGTCCTGGGATCGAGGCCCGCATCGGGCTCTCTGCTCAGCAGGGAGCCTGCTTCCCTCCCTCTCTCTCTGCCTGCCTCTCCATCTACTTGTGATTTCTCTCTGTCAAATAAATAAATAAATAAAATCTTTAAAAAAAAAATCTTATCCCTAAACTAGAACTTTAAAAAATGTAAAAGTGATAGAAAAACAAATTAAAATTTGGGATGGTACAATCTAGGCAACTCCCAGATGACCAGAATGGGAGACAGATCTAATGACTACAGATCTAGTTTTGTCAAAGCTTATCAACCTTATAAGGAAAAATAAATTCATTTTCCTTCTTTCCAGTAATTTTTCAGCCCTCTTACATTCTACAGTGGGTGAATACTGCCCTCTTTTGGCAAAATGTTCAAACTTAAATATGTTGGGTTTTATTAATTAAAATGCACAGATCACAACAAAAAATACTATGAAGAATAATTTTAAAATAAACCAAGTATGCTTGACAATTATTCATGTTTACTTTATTGTCTAAATATCAAAATAAACTTTAAAAAAAAGCTAATCTCTTCTTTTCAATTCCATGCCTTACAATTACTGTTTCTGCCAATGCTTGTGACTTGGATGGACAAGGCACACAAGTTTGTGCATTGCTTTCAGTTCAAAATGTATTAGCTTGTATTCATACAGTATTTTCTAGGAGAGACAACACACTCTCTACTGAGAAACCTAAGCTCCAATAAATGAGAAAATGCTACTGATTACCTCCTGTGAATACAAAGTTAAGAATTATAAGGAAGGCAGAGAACCACATGAGTGACACAGCTACTATAGACTGTAGATTCTTTCCTTGAATGCCTCAGGACAACTTTCCTGCAGAAAAGTATTATTATATATGTTAAGTATTATAAACATTTTAAAAAATGCATCAAGGTGCTAAGTTAAACATGTACATAAGAGTCCAAAACTGAAGAAAAAATGAGAACCTGGCAATGTAAGTAAACACTGAAGGCTGGTTCAGCTTGCTTAACCAAGTATCAGGGTTACAGGAGGGAGAAAAAAAAAGCCTTTTCCTAAGTGGAGGGTCTTAACTGGAAAACCTGAATTTTCCTCAAGTTCATTAAGGATGAACTAGAAATCCACTTTACCTTGTCCCCGTCCACCCAGAGAACACAAGAAAAACTGCCTGTTTCAAACTTGCTATGAAAAGGAAGGGAATAAAAAATCTCCCTGGAGATGTAGTATCCCCAAATTAGCTTTTAAAGTAAAAATTTAAAAAGATACACTAGGCGACCAGCACCCCCCCCCCCCCGCCCAATGCTATAGGAGTATCAAACCAAATGGATTTTGAAGTAAAGGATAGATACAAATAGGTGTCCTACATAATCTTAAAGGTTTAAATCACCAGACAGACATAAGAAACCTAGAGTGTAGCATCATTGCATCAAAATACACAAAGGAAAAACTGGAAGAACTACAATGAACTGACATTCTATCATCAAAGTGAGAGATTTTGCTGAAAATCACAAGAGCATACAAAAAAATGTTTAAAAGTATTAGATTCAAATACAATAAAAAATTTGATTCAAATTACATTTACAGAATACTATACTGAAGAACAGAATATTCTTTCAAAGCACACCAAGCCATTTATTAAAAATGATTGTATCCGGGCAATAAAACAAGAAATAAGGTTCCTGTTCACCACTTCCACTGAACACCCTACTGGAGGTCCCAACCAACATATCTGACCAAAAACAAAAACAAAATGAACAAAAACAAACACAAACAAACCCAAAGGAAAAAAAAAAAAAACATCTTTAGAAAGATGATTTGGTTGTCTATGTAGAAAATTTAGAGCAATCACAAGACAGTGGGATTTAAGTAATATATATCAATAATGGAGCAAAGTGTGATTTTAACAAATAATACAACAGCACTGAAAAAATGTAAAATATCTACACATAAATTCAAAAGATGCTTCAAACAAAATTGCCTACCTTTATTAAGACATTTAATAAGATCTAAATAAAAAAGAGAAGTACCCTATTCATGGATTGGAGGACACTGCATCATATAAACATGTTCTCACACAAGTTGATCTATAAACTCAGTAATTCCAAGTGAAATCCCAAGAGGACTGTGTATAAGAAGTCTGAGAAACTGATTCTAAAATGTGTTTCAAAGTCAAATGGTCCAAGAATAGCCAAGAAGGGACGCCTGGGTGGCTCAGTTGGTTAAGCAGCTGCCTTCGGCTCAGGTCATGATCCCAGCGTCCTGGGATCGAGTCCCACATCGGGCTCCTTGCTCCGCAGGGAGCCTGCTTCTCCCTCTGCCTCTGCCTGCCACTCTGTCTGCCTGTGCTCGCTCTCACTCTCTCTCTCTCTGACAAATAAATAAATAAAATCTTAAAAAAAAAAAAAAAAAGCCAAGAAATTCCTGAAATTTAAATTGAAAGGACTTATTTACTAGATCAAGAGTTATTATAAATCTATAGTAAATAAGACTGTGTAGTTTTAGCACAGGAATCCATAAACTAACAAAATAGAAAAGAAAACCTAGACACAAAGCAAAAAGATACATAAATTTATGACAGTTAATACTGCAGATCAGAGGAAGAAAGTGAGACTTTTCAAAAAATGGTGTTGAAACAGTTGATCAACAAGGTAAGAAAAAAGAAATTATTATGAGGGTGGTGGGGTTATGGACATTGGGGAGCGTATGTGCTATGGTGAGTGCTGTCAAGTGTGTAAACCTGGCGATTCACAGACCTGTACCCCTGGGGCTAATAATACATTATATGCTAATTTTAAAAAATTTAAAAATCAATAAAAATAATTAATATTATTTAATAAAATATTTAATTAAATATTAATTAATAATTAATAAAATTAATTTTAAAAATTAATTAAAAAGAAAGTATTAAAAAGAAAGTATTATTTCTCATTTTACTCAAAGATCAATAGCAAGTGTACTACAGACTTAAATGTGAATGACAAAAATCACAGAACTTTTGTAAGAAAATATAGGCTAATATTTTCATATTATTTTTCAAAATATATTTTCAATATATTTTCATATTCATCTTCACACAACTGAGGTTGTGTGAAGATGAATCTAACAATTAAAATTGAAAAATCTAATTCAAGAAAGACACTACAAACAGAATGAGAACAGAAACCACAAACTAATGAAAGATTTTGCAATACACATAACTGACAATTGGTTAATAGCCAGGCTACGAAAGGAACCCTACAAGTCAATTTCTTTAAAAGAAACTAAGGAATAAAACATTTTCAAAAGAGTCTACTGGGAACTTTACAGAAAGGAAACTTAAAACCAAAAAAACACTCAAAAAGGTATAAAACCCCCTTAATAAGTAACAAAGCCCTTCTAACACTTCATACTACTAAATAGGCAAAATCACTATTAAATATAGGTTAGGTTAAACAGTAACTGGAACGTTTAAACTCTGTAGGAAGAAACACACTGTTAACACCATGTTGGGAAATAAATTTGCACCACCCGTGAAAGTGAATATAAACATATTCTATGATCTAGGAATTCTACACCTAGATGCACAGTCTATGAAGAGTCTTGCACACATACAGTCACAAGACATGTTTAAGAATGTTGACAAGCAAAGTATCTGATGTAACAACAATGTCCATCAACAGTATAATGATTAATTAAACTGAGTCATGGATACAACGTAACTATTTACAACACAGAGCAATCTCAGAAAAGGCAACATGAAGTGAAAAAATAACCTGCAGAATACACAGAGTATGATTCCATTAATATAAAGTTAAGTATGTATGAAGCCAAGTGATATATTCTTGAGAGATACAAACATATGTGCTAAAGCTACAGCAAAAGGCAAGGTTATGATAAACACAAAAGGAAGACCCCAGAGAAGAATTAAGAGGAGATTAGGAAGGGGAACACAAGTCATGGTAATGCCAGTAGTCAAAGCTAGCTGTAGGTACACACATGTACTTACAGGTACACTGAATTACTTATTCCTTGGGTTTTGCATGTATCTTCTAAATATTCTTCATATCTACTGAATACAAAAATAAATTTTTAAAAAAATCTATACTGTCTTCAGAAGTGTCAACAGTCAAAAGGAAATGAGATGTCTGAATACAGACAACTACATACAATACTTCAAGCATATAGTCATAGATGCATTAGGATTTTCTAAATTAAAAAGAAAAAAAGCCAGGCCACTGGAGAACAAAGTTTAATTAATATGCAACTGTTTATTTAAAATAGTTTTCCAAGACCTTCCCATGATTTCAGGCTTTGCACTTCATTTGTATCCTCTCAAACAGCTAGAAATCAACATTTAACATTTTTTGTATTTTAACCATTATGTATGCTATTTTAATGACATTTTTTTCTTTACTAAAACTAGAACCTAATGTGTCAACCAATATGAGGTATAGATTTAATAAATCTTCTTGGTAGTAGTGGTGCTGCTAAAGCTTTCTTGGATTTATCAGATGCTGGAAACTACTTCAAGCCATTTCCATCTAGCTGTCTGTCTTAGGAAAATCATGCTATCTCCCTAAGCCTACTTTCTTTCCGTAAAATTAAAAAAAAAAAAAACCCCAAAACTCAAAAAAACCTAGATTAGATTATTTCTATCATTTTATCTGGCTGCTAAAATCCCATGAATATATTCTTCATCAATTTCAATTTTATCTAACTTTTATTTGCTACTTCTTTGCCTAAAAAAGCATAATTAACCATATTCAAATAACCGTAAATTCATTAAAAAATAAACACAAACCCAAAATATTCTTAATCATTCTAATATATTCCCACTAATAGATAAAAGGGCTTTTCACTTGAATTTTCATTTTTTATTTCTATTTCATTTAAATTCAAAAATAAAGTCACAATTGTAAAATGAATGCATTTAAAAACACAAAAGATACATTTCAATGACAAAAAAACATAATGATCATGAAAATCTACTGTACACTTTGCTAAGGTCAACAGAGTAAGGGACCATATGAATAAGTCAATCTTCAAAATATATCCTCAACAAAACTCTTTTGAATAGTATAATCATCACTTAAGAATTATTTACGTTTACATAACTGGACACTAGCTCCAAAACCAACAAAGTGTGCAGAGGGTGGCAAGGGGAAGGGAGCTAGATAAAAATATGTGGGCACTGGGAACTTGGTATTAAACCTCTAAAACACTTAATTTAAAATAAAATGAACATTCCTAACAGATGACAATCGTGTAAAACTGTTTTTTTTTTTTTTCCTTGACAGAAATGAGATGGGACATTTCTTAACAGTAACAGCTTAGTAATCATCTAAAAAAAAATTGTGGAGATACACGCAACTCCAAACCCTAACCCCTAACCCCAGGCACTGGTATAAAACAAATACCTTCCATGAAATTATCCTTCCTATTACTAAAATATCCTTATTTATTCATAACTTAGAATATTTCAAACACTTGTTTTAAAAATGTAGAATTACCCGAGATGTTTGAAACCATCTGTATATTATTAATAGTTAATCTTTCAAGAGATAACAATCCTTTATTATATACATCAATTGGGTTTCCTTAAACATATCTGATCAACTACTACAATACTGATGCTGTTGGTAGTGTTACTCTCAAATTTTTCCTTTTCAAAAATACATAATCCATGTGACACTAAGTAGTAAATATGTTACACTGTATACTTTCTTAACAAGGAATGACTGTTTTCAGGTCCTAGTAGGAAGAAAAGAAACCAACAATGGCATTTACTACCTGTTTTATCCCCGATAAAGCTGTAACTAATAGTCAAATGATGGATAGTTTAAGTATGTAATACGAAGAAAAAAGTGAAAATCATTATAATTTTACCAAAAAAAAAAAAAAAACCCAAGAAAAAAAAACAGAAAAAACAACCCCACAAACACCATGATAACTTAAATGAGCATAACATAGGTCCCAAAGATTATACTATGATTCTGAACACAATTTTCAAAGCAAAATCTACATACAATTCCTGTGAATATCCCATACACTACACAAAGATGAATTTCAAAGCATATGTAGGCTAGATCAGTTCCAACTTGTCAAAGACAAATATTTAAATGGTTCTTTTGGCTAAAGTGCACCTGCTGACCAAATCTGCTCTGGTCCTGCCTCTGAGTACAACTCAGAAAGAGGCTGTTACCCATGTTTACTCCCTACCTGTCTGTGCTGTCAACAGTCATTCAGAACAATGGATATTCTTTTTTAAAACAAATACTTTATACACTGAATAAGAGGAAAACCAATCCTAAATGTACTATCTTCTGAAACTCCAGCAAATAAGATAACCCCATTATTTTTAAATACTGAAAATGTAAAGGGACCACACACAAATTAAGAACTGTATTAGGTATATACTTTTTATTTAATACTCACTTGATGTGCTCTTAAAATCTCTATGAGAGAAGCAGATCATTTCCCGTGTCTTTTGGCAATAGATTCAAAAGCAAAAGTAGCAGTGCTGTTGAATTCCATGAAACTTCTTTTTTAAAGCTAAATTATTCAATATTTGTATTGTTATTGCACTCATATATTGCCCGGAATACTATAGCAACTCAGCAATAGTGACTGCAACAAAGTAAGGTAAGTGGTTCTACACAGCATTTGATTTTCTAATTAGGTAAGAAAGTTTTCATACAGGAAATGCAAACAACTACAATTCAAAAATCAGTATATGCTTAACAATTATTTAGCCTTATACAAAATTAAATGTAAGCCTAACCACTAGAAATCTGTAAAGAATCAGAAAAGGACTTACAGTACACAAATCTTGAGTATTGTTGCATTCCATTCTTAAAGTCACTCTGAGTTAAAACAGCATTTTCCAAGATTTAAAGAAAAATATATTTTATAAAAGGGATTCTCTTTAATTACTGAATACATCATTTTTTTATTACTAAGACAGAAACAAGTTATACTTTTTCCACTATAGTTTGCTCTGATGAAAGAATTTTAACTCCTAACAAATGCTACATTTTCAAGACTAAAGGAATAATCAGTAGGTATTCTTTCTTCTTGATCTAAGTTATTTTTCTCTAAAATATGTCAAGTAAGCCTTTAAAGATTCAGGTAGGGGTAGTTTCATGATTTTTTCTCTCAGTAAATTCTGAGGCGGCTCCTCGGGCTTCAGGGCTTCACCATGATCTTTCTCTTCCTCTTCTTTGTTATCTTCTTCCATTTTTTCATCCTCTTCACTGTCTAGAGGCTGAGGAATAAGCTGGTTACCCACAAATACGTAGGTATTAATTCTCTGTTTAACCCTCTTTCTTTTCCTTTTTGGTGGAGCCCTCTGAGGAATCCCCTTGGCCTGCATCTCATCATTTATGAAATTTCTAAGTGTACGTCGAATATAAATACGAGCCAAGTCCTGGAGATTCCTGACAGCACAGGGGGCTAAAAAAAAAAGACAAAAAAATAAAAAATAAAAAATAAAAATAAAACACACACACACAAAAAAAAACATTAAAAAAGTAAAACATAATATCTTGTTCATTCCCTCACAGAACAAAACAAGTATTTCTTAGCTACTCTGACTTCCATCTAACAAAGACTTCAAGATGCCTACTATTTGCCAAGCCACCATTCTAAATTCTGTGGCTACTGGGGTGCCTGGGTGGCTTAGTGGGTTAAAGCCTCTGCCTTCAGCTCAGGTCATGATCCCAGGGTCCTGGGATCGAGGCCCGCATCGAGCTCTCTGCTCAGCAGGGAGCCTGCTTCCTCCTCTCTCTCTGCTTGCCTCTCTGCCTATTTGTGATCTCTGTCTGTCAAATAAATAAAAATAAAAATAAAAAAATCTTTAAATTCTGTGGATACTGGAAAGGTTTCTGTGCACAGATAATGTATGTCCCTATATATGCATAAAAATTCTTTGAGAGAATAAGTTAAGAACTTAGAAATAGGCTACATGAGAATGAAGTACTTAGGGAACAAGAATAAAAGAGACATCTTATACTATACCTTTCTTATACTTTTTGATGTTGAAAATCATATAAGAACAATTGATTCCAAAAACTCAAATAAAGGCAACATTTGAACAGCTCCTTCAGTCTGAGCTTTAAAGCTATTACTCATACACACACACACACACACACACACATACACACACACACACACACACAGAATTTTTCTCTGTAATTCGGTAAGTAGAACTGGTTCATAGGTGAAAGGCCACCAGAAATCATGCTGTAAATAATTTAATAACCCCAAAACACATCACAGATTTCCTTAAGTTACTGATGTTTACTTTTATCAAACACATCACAGTTGGAACCTATCCTGTCTTTTCACTCCCATTTCCCACAGACCTATAAATGCATAAGCCCTAGAACACATACTCTTCTTTGTAACCTGTTCTAATACTTTATATATACAGAAATTAACTCTAGTCTCACAAAGTTTCCAGCCCTGTAGAAATAAAACTATCATCAAGTATCCTCAAATGCCCAAACAAAATAGGACATAACCCTCTTCCAGTTAAACAGCATTAAAAAATCTTCACCTTTGGGGCGCCTGGGTGGCTCAATGGTTTAAGCCTCTGCCTTCAGCTCAGGTCATGATCTCAGGATCCTGAGATCGAGCCCCGCGTCAGGCTCTCTGCTCAGTGGGGAGCCTGCTTCCCCTTCTCTCTCTGCCTGCCTCTCTGCCTACTTGTGATCTCTCTCTATCAAATAAATAAATAAAAATCTTAAAAAAAAATCTTCACCATTTAGCTTTATTTCTTCACTTTTGGTACTCTTTTCTGGATACTTCCCTTGCACACTTTTTTGTTTTACCTATGAAATCCTGCCTTCCTTAGGAACTCTCTGGTGGTGGTATCTCTATACCACCAGACTATAAAAGCTCCAGGAGTAAGGGGCCACACAGCATTTCCTCTCTGTCCTCCCCACAGGGCCCTGTACACTCTAGGCTTGCACAGTACATCACCCTGTCCAAGGCTCAGAGTCCTTCCTGTATTCTGAACAACAGAATCCCAAACACAAGCAGCTGAATCATGCCTCCGAGACTCAGGAGCGAAGTTAGGGCTGGAGGCAGAAATCTGGGAGCCGTCAGCCTCTCCTTGAGCACCTAAGAGGGAATGTAGACAGAGAATAAAGGCCTATGCCTGAGGAAAGCTCTGAAAAAGCAGGGCAAGCTAGTAGAAAATAAATCCATAAAAGAGTTTTGGGAGGGGCGCCTGGGTGGCACAGTAGGTTAAAGCCTCTGTCTTCGGCTCAGGTCATGATCCCAGGGTCCTGGGATCGAGTCCCACGTCTGGCTCTCTGCTCAGTGGGGAGCCTGCTTCCTCCTCTCTCTGTGCCTGCCTCTCTGCCTACTTGTGATGGCTCTCTGTCAAATAAATAAATAAATAAAATCTTTAAAAAAAAACGTTTAGGAATTATTAAAGAACTAAGAAATAGAGCTGTAATTAGTCTTTTTGCCTGGTCTTTATTCTTGAACCTCTTAAATTTTTTGTCCTCTCTTTTCAGACCTTAATTATGTTCCTCCTCTGCCAACACTATCATTCCAAGGACACTGTTAGAATGATGAATCTTACAATCTTTCAATCCTAAACTGTCAGAATACCTGAACTTCATAAAGAATAAACCAGATCCACAATGGAAAAGATTCAGACTTTTCTTAAGTCCTAAAATAGTATCCACATGAGCTGCATTTAAGTTTTTCTGAATGAAACAAAAACTTCTCGATAATTCTCAGCCCTAGATATTCAAAAGTCTCCCATTATTTTCTATTCTTTAACACTTCCTTGTTTCTAATGCTTCCAGTCATGAGATAAGGATTTAATGGACTAGATCGCAAATACTAACTGCTATTAAAATTTTATTTTGAATTAAAAGCTTTCACTTCAAAATTATAATTAAGTTTATCTCTAACACACACACACACGCACACACACACAAACACACACACATAAGCTCTATTTGTTTCCCAAAAGTTTCTCTGAACAGAAAGGAACCCAGCAGTCAGCACTTTCACTTTTGTTTATTAACAGAGATTAAAAAGGCATTATATTTAGGTCAAACTCACAAAAGTGATAAATTGGGGCCATTTTTTAGCCTACAAAAACAGAAACTATTCCATATAACTCAAGGTAGTTTAGTGCCACAATTTCTGAAGTTTCTTTTATCCCTTGTGATTTTGTAACAAGAAATGCACATTTGGCTTCCCAATTCCTGACACAGAACTCTAAAAACACTTGGAATTTGTAAGTGATAACCAATCACACCTGAGTTTACGTTAATGAGATGACTTGTGGTAAGCTGGGCTCACCAAGGTGACTGAGGATGCTGAGCTGGTTGCCCGGGGAACCAACCATGCACTTGGAGGACTGGGACTTTCACTAGCACCCTCTGGAAGGGGAATAGGGGATGTAGGTTGACTTAATCATAAATGGCCAATGATTTAATCAATCAAACCTCCATAAACAGCATTAACTGAAAGGGTTCAGAGAACTTCTGGGATTCCTCCATGAGTCAATTCCACCTGGTTGTTTCTGTGTCAGATCTTCTGATAATAAACCTGGTATCTAGTAAGTAAACTGTTTTCCTGGGTTATGTAAGCCACTCCAACAAATTATCAAACTCTAGAAAGGGGTCATGGGAGTTTGATTTATAGCCAGGAGATCACAAATACAGATGAAAACCTGTATTTGTGATTGGTGTCTCCAGCTAGAGGAGGAGGGGGGAAGCTTTGTGGGATAGGACCCTTTTAAGCTTTAGGGTCTATGCTAACATTGGTTAGTGTCAGAACGGAGTTAGATCACAGGACACCTACTTGGTATCTGCACAGGACTGGAGAATTGCTTGGTGTAGAACACCCACACATGTGGAATACAGAAAGAAATATTGGATGGGTGGTGTATAAAGGAAACAATTTTTCTTTAGCTGATAGTTTTTTTCCTTTTCCTTTTCCTTTCATCCCTTTCTAAAGGGCCTGCCCTAAACTTAGAGCAGTGTGTATACCATAGAAGTGGAGAAAAATAAGCTTGAGGAAAGTGTAATTACATTTAGTAACTGTTTATTATGGGTAATTTCATAGCTACAAAATACATTTGGCAAAGACTTGCATTGTATGTTTTTAGTTGTGTGTGTGGTTTTTTTATGGGGGGGCAGTAACATTCTTATTTTAACCCCCTATAATTAATGAAATAATGTTCTCTAAACAGAAAGCAATTTTAACAGAAGAGAAAACTTGTTCTTATTCTCCAAACACCCTATTAAACTTTCACAAATAATATTTTCAGAACATTTTTCATTCTGTGATTATTTGTAGTGAAGCTTTTTTTTTTTTTTAAACAACATCACAATTCCTGACTCATTTTTATAAATTGCCATTGCAAACTGGTAATTTTTTTTTCTTTTTATTATAGAAACCTCCAAGTATAGCCAAGAGAGTTAACAGCATAAGGAATCTCGTGTACTGGACACTCAGCTTCAACAACGACCCCTTCCAGCTACTCTTCCTTCATCAGCAGTGCCATTTCTATTTCCAATCCCACCATATTATTCTGATGAAAACTGAGACAGATCATTTCACCTGTAAATACTTTAGAGGCATAATTAATTTTTTTAAATTCAGGCTTGTCTTCCATTTTATCCTTTTGAACCAAATTTATCCCTACTTTACATTCATGGTCATGTTGCTCAACCCAACCAAGGACACTCTTTTTAACTATTCAGATCTGTTTGTACTGACATCCTTAAACTGAGAGAGAATGAAAATTGCCCGTTTATAACCAATCATCATCCATGTCATTCATAACTCTGTCACTGTAAAACCACACTTACAACCACACTCTTCTAAAGGAAACTAAAGGGGCACCTGGGTGGCTCAGTGGGTTAAGCCCCTGCCTTCGGCTCAGGTCATGATCTCAGGGTCCTAGGATGGAGCCCCGCATCAAGCTCTCTGTTCAGCAGGAAGCCTGCTTCCCCCTCCCCCTCTGCCTGCCTCTCTGCCTACTTGTGATCGATCTCTCTGTCAAATAAATAAATAAATAATCTTTTTTTTAAAAAAAAGGACACTAAAGTAGGAAAATTGTCAGATAAAGAGGAATGCTCAGGCTATGACAGTGCCCATTAGAAAGAAAAATACCTAAGTGGCTGATGCACAGAGATCCACAGAGATGCACAGAGATCCTTTGGTTCATCTGTATCCTTACAGGCATACATCATGCTAATGGTTACATTAGGTTAAGTTAATGGTTAAGTTAGGCCACTGTCAAGACTAAACAGTGTCAAAGAACTGTTTTCATTACTTCTCTGCATGACTTTCTAACCAGTTATGATAGGTTAAAGAAAACTGACATAAATAACCTATAATTCTAATGTTGGAAAACAGGAGGGAGAAAATAGTTTAACGTGCAGACCTAAGCCATACTCCCCCACCTACTTTGATTAGGTAATAAAACTGACATTTCAATTCCTAGCTATCTCTCCACCAAGTCCATCTCTCCATTGGTTAAGAACCTGAACAGGGAAAAACAGGCCACAAAAATCACAAAGCTCAAAAGAGGGTAAAATGAGATGAAAATAAAATTAAATATAAAGCCAGATTACTTTGAAATAATTCATTTAAAAAAGCAAATTATAGAAAGAAGTCTACCATGGTAAAGTTCATTTTTGGTACAGAACCTTAATAACTGATTTCCAAAACCATGATAAATCACAAACCAATTAATACTACTCACCTCTTTTTTGTATTTCAGCTACAGATCACTCCCTTCTCCTTGAAATATGTTTTTTCTTGGTTTCCAACACAAACACCTCTTCTCTCTCCTCACCCTCCCCCCAAGTGCTCTCATCTATTCTAATAGCTTAAAATGCCATTTTTACATTGAGATTCTTAATTTATACCTCCCTCACACAGTAGGTTTATACCTACTCAACTACCTTTCCTTCACATGCCAAAAGAGAGCTCAAACATGGCCAGAATAAAATATCTGATCTTCCCACACCTATTTCCAAACAACACCACTGCCAGTCTTGCAAACAGCATAAATGGTACCATCACTCAGCTAGCTACTCAAGGGAAAACTTTATGTACTTTTTTTCCTCTACGACCATCTTCCACATAGTCTACTATTTTTCTACCTCTGTCCACACCAACACTGATTTTCCCTTTCAGTTTAAGAAAAGTCTTTTATAATATACCTTCTACACTCTAACCAATGAGCTTCAACTACCCTGAAACTTATTTCTGGTTTTGGACAACCAAGCACTTTTCAGCTCACAAAGGCTTTTTCATTTGCTGTCCTTCTGTATAGAAAATGCCAACAAATATAATATACGTAGTAAATTCACAATTATAGTTAATAAATTCATGTTTTCTTTGACCTGCCCCTTCTCTTCATATGTCCCTGAAGGCAGCTAACAGCATCTGGTGCAAGGTAGGGGCTTTAACCCACCTCCACAAAAATGTTAAATAAATCTACTGAATATATTACTGCCTATTTATTTAATTCTTCATAATTACGTAGTCCATTAAATCCCAAACATAAAAGTTGAACAATCTAAGTCACATTTCAATCGGAAAGGACCAACAGTTACTTACGGAGTCCTACAGAATCTGGTTTGCCATTATCATTCTTACTTGGTTGCACAAGTGGAGCAAATGAAACAGCAAGGATATTTTTACTTTCCCAAGTATTTTGTCCAGTTCGCATAATTTGTGTTAACTATTTAGAGGGAAAAACAGAAACAGAATAGCTTAATCCTAGAAATGTGATCACCTTACAGTCACAATTTTGTTTTAATGGAATAAATGCCCCTGTGGTTGCTATAATCATTTCTATTTGAATGCAACCAAATTACTTTCATTTCAATACTTACCATGAAGTAATACAGAAGGAATGACAAATATTTGCAACTCAAGAAAAGATTAGTCCATGTAAATAAAATATCCAAATATAGTCAAGTGACTCCTCATGCTGTATTTGGGATCCAATAGCTTTTAGAGGTCTTTTTTTTTTTTTAAGATTTTATTTATTTATTTGTCAGAGAGAGAGGAGCGAGAGCGAGCACAGGCAGGCAGAGTGGCAGGTAGAGGCAGAGGGAGAAGCAGGCTCCCCGCCAAGCAAGGAGCCCAATGTGGGACTCGATCCCAGGATGCTGGGATCATGACCCGAGCTGAAGGCAGCTGCTTAACCAACTGAGCCACCCAGGTGTCCCGCTTTTAGAGGTCTTACTCCAATCCACACCTGCTAGTGGCTCCCAAAATATAGGTCTCACATAGGTTCTGTTGCTTGGTTAAAGCACTATGCTAATAAAACCATGTTTTGTTTTGTTTTTTAAGATTTTATTTATTTATTTGACAAAGAGACAGAAAGAGGGTACAAGTAAGCAGAGCAGCAGGCAGAGAAAGAGACAGAAGCAGGCTCTCTGCTGAGCAAAGAGCCCAATATGGGGCTTGATCCCAGGACCCTGGAATCATGACCCGAGCTGAAGGCAGCTGCCTAACTGACTGAGCCACCCAGGCACCCCCAAACCATGTTCTGATTAGTGTACCAAAGACTCAACTTCATGGTGGTGCTCCATTATAGTAATACAATGCATATTCTAGTTTTAATCCCAAATTAGTATTTCATAAATAATGTAATTAATCACAAAAGGATTAGAAATTTTACCTACCTGGCAAAAACCCATCCCCAGTCCTTGGAAAAAAATATTAGCTCAGTTACATGGCTTGATCAAGTTGAATTAATATCTTCAATTTCTATTATAAAAATCAGTGCATTGTATTTGACATTAGCATAATAGTATATAATTAGTATTTAATAAAATACCAATGGGAAGCCATATCTTAAGTATTTGAAAATACATCTTTAAGAGAAAACAGAAGATTGCTCATCTGGGAGTCTCAACTGTGGAAGCATTCAAGTAACATTTTTCTAGGAATGCTTTTTAATGAACGTTTTTATTATGTCTTTTTAATAACTGACAAACAATTTGCTACAGAGCACAGTGCAGGGTAATGATGAAATCTACTGAACTGCAAATAATATGCTGTGATGTTAAGGGACTCCTCCTAGGATTATAAACTCCAAAATAATCCAGCAAGGTCCCAGTTGTCTTATAAAATTTATCTTCTACTGTATGAAACACAAGGCATTTTAAACATCTCAAACTTAGGTTAATACAAATATTAAAGATTTTTTGAAATGTATTTTCATACATTAAGTAATTTCCTTTTGAAAGATCCACCCATTTTCTGAATACATCAGTATTTCATACATTTAATATACCTCGTAATTCTAAACCAGGGCAGGCAAACTGCTGAAAAATATTTTCAAATAAGTCTATCTAGTATTAAATGAAGATTTAAAAACTTATCTGTTTCTTTAATGGATTTAAGCAGTACAAACCAAATCCAAAATAGATTTTCTTTTTATATGTTTAAAGAACTAAAGAATGTTGGAAACTGAGCAGTTAGTAGAGACCATCACATTTAATTAAAAAGCCCCAGGTAAAGAAACTGTAATTAGGAAGCAACTCGGCAACCACCACACAGGTAGTGGCTAAGCTCTGGTGAAAAGACCAATCTCTTCAAATCCTAGTATAAAGGATTTCTTCTGTATTTTCTTTGGTTCCATAATTAAGAATCCATTTCAAGGTTTTTGTATTTTTTTTTACTATATATAGATCTATAAAGTGTACTTGTCTAAAATTACAACCAATTTTCACTGATTTTATTTCCCATCCTAAACTACTGTGTTTAAGCAAAGGACAGAAGAAGTTACCTGATCTTCTATAGGCATGACTAAAATGCCTCCAACTTTCAGTAATATTTTCATGTAGTTTTCATGGTCTTTCTGGACACCAGCTCCACAGTAAATTCGATCATACTGATGACTGTCAGATGCTATCTGGAGGCAATTACCAACCACAAATGCAGGTTCACAGAACTCAAATCTGCATGAAAAAACAAATCTATTTTAATTCATTTAAACAAAGATCAGATCTAAAAAATTTTAACATACTTCAGTTCTTTGAAATAGTGAAGTTACCAAAATTAATTTTAGGATAAAATATCATTATGAAATTTTATTTAAATATCATATTTATGAAGTTTAACTAGTCAAATATATTGTTTTATCATCAATGATATAGTGCATGTTTTCAAAGCATTGATCTATTTTTTTGCCACAGTGAACCCTCACTTAGGGCTTAAAAAAATGAACATAATCAGGGGCGCCTGGATGGCTCAGTTGGTTAAGCCTCTGCCTTCAGCTCAGGTCATTATGCCAGGGTCCTGGGATTGAGCCTCGCATCGGGCTCCCTGCTCAGCAGGGAGACTGCTTCTCCCTTTCCCGTTCCCTCTGCTTGTGCTCTCTCTCTCTCTGTCAAATAAATAAATAAAATCTTTTTAAAAAATGAACATAATGAAAAGCCCCTCAGGATACCACTCTTGTGATGTGCCACAAATGATATATACTAAGGATGAGAATCACAAGGGTCAAGCAAACAAGAAAAGGTTCACCTTTCACTGCTCTTTCCAAAAAAAGCTGATGGGTCAGTGGCAATGGGAAGAGCTCATGCAGTATTTATCTCTGATTATTTTTGCTATGGCTAACAGTGGAAAGCTTTGTTAGGAAAAGACACCAATGCCCTGACCACACACCTTAGCAACCACTAAGATTAGGGAGATTTTCCTAATAGATTTTAGCAGGGCTATGTTACAGGATTGTTACAGATGTTACTGCTGCTTTGGCCCCTGTGATCTCCCAATGCAACAGAAGGAGATACAGTTTCAAAGCAAAGGCATCTTATCCAGGCCACTTGTTTTGGTTACAGTGTTGGTTCATGGTATGTAGTTATGCTTTTACAAACTACCCTATTTAGACTTCTACTATAGTCCTTAAATTTAAACAATTCGGAAAACAGTTTCTAACATATAACAAATTTAATTAAAACCCCAATGCACTAATAAAACATGTCATCTTTTTAAAAAAACTAATTCATGGAATATCCTTTTACTTTTAAGCTGATTAAAGTTAATATGACCACACAGCAATATCAGGCTATTATTTGAGAATGAAATGATTTACGTTACAAGTTTCAGCATGTAGTGAAAAATGACACTGACTGAATCATAATCATTTCTACTTTGTAAAACATATCCTATTCCTTTGGTAATTAATAGATTTATTACACAAGTTTCCATTAAAATTCACTAAAACACATTATCTCCATTAATATTTAAAGAGGAGTTTACCAGAATTATGCCTTGTCTTCAGTATCCTGTCTTCTTAGTGGAAGGGCCAAGGGTAGTGGGGGAAGGGGTTGAGGTTGGGGTGGCATGAGTCATCAGTGTTTACTCTCTTTTCCACACCCCCCACACTAAGGTAGTCCATGTCCAATTATTTCTTTCACTGTAACTATCCCCTTGCTGCTCACACTTTTTAGGACTCTTCCATCATTTTGCTCCCTATTGCACAGTATAGGGTGAAATTCCCATACAGTACCACATGGGACTCTTTATGACCTTAACATCAAATTGTTGTGCCAGATTCATTTCCTGGCCCTGCCTTCCCCACACTGTCCCCACCCAATACTATGCTGTAGCCAGACTGAATACCATTGGCCTTTGAACAAGGCAGACATTAGGGGTGCTAACCTCCTTCCTCAAACATCTGAGTATAACTTAAGACTCCCAAAAAACATAACTACTAATACCCTGTTGAGAAGCCTTACTGGTAACATAAACAGTTGACTAACACATACTTTGTTTGTTACATGTATTGTATACTATATTCTTACAATAAAGTAAGCTAAGGAAAATTATTAATAGAAGAAAACATATTTATCATAATATACCATAACAAAATCTGCATTTAAGCCATTCTACACAGTTTAAACCCATGTTGTTAAAGGGTCAATTGTGTGTGCTCCCACTTGTTTAGTGGAACTATTCCAAAATGTTTCGAAACCCTGTATTTGTGTATATGCTGTTCCTTTGACTGAAATACCCTTCCTTCTCCTCTTCCCTTGATAAATGCCTTCTATCCCTTCAAGATACAGTTCAAATATTAGTTTTAGAAATGAATCTTACCCAACTCTACTTAACAGTATCTCATTCTATTTGCATAGTACATAGGAAGTGTAAACTTAACTTACGTTGGGGACCATGCTTAAATTCCTTTTAAACTCAAGACTATGGTACAACTTATGATTGTCTAAAATATGGCCAAAATACAATTTCTTGACTTTTAACTAACAGGATAACGTGAATCATGTGGTTTAATCATTTCCACCAAACTCACAATAAGAATTCTTTAAAATGAGAAAGTTAGACTATTTTCAATGAAGTCTATCTAAAAATATTTATTCTTTTAAAAACTCACCTTAAATAATTTAATTTTATAATAATTTAAGTTAGTCTTATTTTCAGGATGAATATGAGCAGGGAATTTATATTTTAAAAATTAAATTATTAAAACCTCTTTATCAAGTCTGTTAAATAAACTCAAAAATACATTTATGGTTTTAAAAGCTTTCTACCTACTAAAAATAAAAGACAGCTTCGAGAACTATTACCTAGGACAATATCACTGCAAGTAAACAACTTATAATTAAAACCACTTCTCAGATAAGTGATATTTTTTATGTCTTCATCCCAAAAAATTAATTAGAAAGAATTCAGTGCCTGATTTTAAAACCAAATGTGTGATTCTGGTCAAATTTCCTTATACTATTAATAAGTACAATTTGCTAAGTGAAATATTATTTACTGAGCACCCGTTTTGTGTAAAGATTGAAAAGACAATGAGAAACAATCATGCCTACGTCTAGTTGAAGAGATGAACATCGAAGAATCACAGTAATAAAGATTTACAACTATGATAAATGCTTTATCTAAAGGAAAGGAATAGGATTCCATAAAACTGAGGACGAAAGGAAATGGACAGACCTATGGAACCAGAGAAAGTTTCCCTGAGAAATGTCAAGATCTGAAAGATGAGACAGGTCAATCTAGAGGTACATGGTAGCCAAGATGGTAGTCACTAGCCACATGTGGATACTGAGCCTTTAAAATGCAGCTAGTCCAAATCGAAATGTACTTTAAGGATAAAATTCACATGGGACTTCAAAGATTTAGTCCAAAATAAATATAAAATAACTCAATACTTCTTTTATATTTATGTGTATAGGGGTGGGTGAGTGTGTGAGAATGTGTGTGTTTGTGCATATTTCAACAGCCACATAAACTAAAGATACTAAACAAATACCCTTCTACTTATCTATCACTTGTAACTAAGAGCTTCAGATACTTTCTCCTTAAGACAATCTACTCTTTGAAACATTCTCCTGGTTTTCCTGTTACTTCTGTGAGTATTTCTTCTGTAATTTTAAAATGTATCTCCATTACCTATTACAGTCCTCAAAGTGTATTTACTGAGTGAACCATATAAAAAACGTATGTTTTGTCAACTTTTCCACCTGCCAACTTTGAACATGAACCCCCCCAAAAAAAGCTCAGGGCTAGAAGAGAAACTTGCCCAGAAAGTTACAGGAAAAATATATGCCTATGGCACTTTCTATATCAGTATGATGATTCTTGTTTTACTAAATTAATCGCTATAGAAAGCCATAACCTTATGCTACAGAATACAGTTTTTCTCAAAATAATTAAAAAAGCAAAACTCAAATAATTTAAAAAAAAAAAAACCTTTGTCTTTAATGAATAAATCAACTGTTCTATAACTGAAAGGCACTTTTGGGGGGCCTTTCTGAAGATCTTAAATAAGCCACCATAATTTTAGGAAACAAATTAATGCTTTCTTCCCCTGTAATACAGATTAACACAAGTACATTTGCTTCCACTTAGGGAGTAATACAAAGGATCATTATACTGAAAATCAGATCTCTAAATCTATCAAATTCTACTAGTCCAAATGGAATATTATTTCTAACAAATACATATGGGATCTTTACTTTACACTTTCATTTACCATAGTCATATTAATTTCCTTTAACAGAATACTCAAACCTGAAAGGTTAATCAAACTTGAGATGTTCCAAAGTATTGGACTATTTCTAAATACAAAATAGTAAAACTGCAGGGACAAAAGTAACACCGGGGAGAACACTGTGTATTTTTAAATGTTGGCACTAAAACATCTAGAACACAGAAAATTCACATGCCAAACACATCACAAAAAAAACTGTAACACTACCAATTTAGTGGTTATTAAGAAAAACATCTACCAGAGACTGTCCTATCTGGGGATTCCTTTTTGTAATTATGGCTTGATCTTTTCTACCAGTAATAAATGAATCCTTCACATCAGTAAGGAACACAAAAAAATTCTCAAATTGCAATTACACACACACACACACACACATAAAAAATAAATGGGTAATGGATTATCTTTTCTAATAAAGGACTTAGAGATGAGCTTTAGTATTTCTAACTAGGTACATAGTTGAGGGTCTTACTTAGACATTTGGTATTCTAATATTAAAACTATGGCTTATTTTTATAATAGCATTTCACATAAATAAACCCATATCGTTTCTAAGGCTAAGAATATTTTTTGAGAAAGTCTATGAATTAAAAATGCTTAGGGCAATGTTTATGGATATGGTCCTACCTGTGTCAGATCATGCTCATGCCAATATTTACAAAGAGCTAAACAAGTGACTGGAGACGTGGATGATGGCTACCATGTTATCAAAGTAAATTACAATTCCTACTCAGTCTTCCAATGTAGACAGGAAAAGAAAGAAAACATTTTCTTCCGTAGACTTTCACTATCTTCTGAACGCTGCATCTCACCTAGGTTTCCACAAACCTCTACAGAGGCAAAGGACATGTTTTAAACCACAAATACAACTTGTGTATAAACTGGAAGACTTCAGCAATAAACTAACCAGAAGTTTTCAGTTTATTACAAAATAGTACTACACTATTTATAGATCTATACATAAAATCTAGGTTAAAAATAGTGAAAAGGAAAATCCAAATTCCATTTTTTCACATCAACCACATACTATACAAAACCTGAGTGGTGGAGAAAGCAAGAGGTATACCAAAATGGCATTTCCTATGTGGTTAGTACTGTATTCATAAAAGTATGATTCACGCGTGCTTGACCTAATTTTTTTTCTTAATTTAGGAAAATTCATTAAAATTTTGTCTGTTAGTAAAATGAAAAGTAGCAATCATTTTTATTCTTTGAAAAAAATTTCTAAAACACAACTTCCCAGATGGAGATGACTCATACTCCTAAATTATACTGAATTATACCTAACAATGTAACTTATCTGTATACAAAATAAACAGTCTGAAATACATGTAATAACTACAGATTGATTCACATTAGACTTATATAATCACTTGCTGATTTAAATCTGAAAATCTAGTAACTGTTTTTAGACTTTTATGCAGAGGGGAAAATATATGGCACACTCTTACTAAAGTGTACACTGAAAATCAATTGTGGAAAATATAGAGCACATATTATCTTGATTTACAACATGAACACTTGCCCAAAATAACACCGGGATTCTCATCACTTACCTTAGCAGTGGTTTTCTTTATAGGTGCGTGTTGGAATATCTTCGTCTGGAGATGGACAGATGATTTCCTTCACAGCAGGGACCTTGCCAACTTGCCCATATAATTCTTTTGATAAGCTGCTAGGAGATCAGGGTGACCTAGCCTTGCCCTGCAGCTTCCCTCTTAGACGGATAGTCTAGGTCTAGGAGCTGACTGAGAGTAGAAAAAACAACATTCCCCTTCAATACACTGTTGAAGTGGGGGCTGAAAATTTGCACACCTAGTTTATCATGTGCCACAGGATGCTGTCATTGAAAGTTTAGACAATTATTCCAATGGAATAAATGATTTCAAGGTCATAGGAGAAAATTCTACCTTGTTCTTATATCTCATCCAAAACAATCTGCCAACTGAATCACAGAAACCTCTTTTTCTCAAAACACTTTGTCAAAATACACATTTTGGGTTTTAAGAGGTATGAGTACTCAGTCAAAACAAGACAAAACTTCAACACTTTCCACTGGGAAGAAAATCCAGGGAAACATTATATCTTGATCTCCAAATGCAGTTATACCATTCAAAGACTTACAATCAATTATTATGCTATTGAATAAAGTAAAATTCAAAAAAACAAAGACTTTACCTTTTCAAGTGTTTTCCCTTCCAACTGCACCAAACTCATCTCAGAATAATTCAAGAATTATTTAAAGCAAAATGTTAAGAATAAGTACACATATTTTTCTTCCATTGAATGAAGCTTTAGGAAAATCCATGGAATCAAAAACAATCTCCGAACACTTTATAGGAAATGTGCAGGTACATTACCAAAAAGTGAGCCTTCAGTATTTCAACAATGATTTATTCTCCTATAAATATTTTGAAGCCATCCAACTTTTCCCCATTCCATCTCTCATTGATGTTAAAATACAAAACTGATACATAGCCCGGATGACTATTATCAAGCATTTGTTACCACCACTTGAATGTTTGTCATGATTTAAAATGGTGTACAACCTGTAATAACTGTTATAAAACTACCATCTGAACATTATTGGCATATCAAACCATTCAAATATCTGAGAACTATTTTGTAATAATGTTGAATATCTATTTGCGGATAGCAAAACTACTTCAAGTATTCTGTAATTCTCTTAAAGACTACTCCCATGACAAAGCTGACAGGATTTGGAAGCATTTAATTTTTCCAATGTAAACCAAATCACATGAAAAATGAACCTGTAATTAAAGATAAACTTATGCCACTAGATACTGTCATAAATCAATTAAATAAATAGTCTAAAATACCAACTCTACACTTAACTTATGCCTCAAAACAAAAACAAAAACAAAAAAACAAAAAACAAAAAACAAAACTTATGCCTCAACTAAAATTGAGGACTGCATTGTCTCTCCCAGTCATCTCTGCCCTCAAAAGTAACTCATACCATAGGGGAGTTTTATTAATGAACAGAGCAGGTGTGCTTTGTAATAAAAAGCTGTGGTGCAATTAACCATGTTAACAGCATTCCTTAATTTTAACCTGAGGGAAGTAGATGATGAGAAAGTAAATGTTGCTTCAACTTTTTAATTTGGAGCTCAGTTGCTCAATAGTAATCCATGGGTAGCAGCTTACTGTTTGGAGGAAATATTAGAATAAATCAGTGTTTACATCACCATAGCTAAATCAGAACTAAATAAGAAGGCTGGCTTAATGAGGTCACAGCCTGTCTACTCCTCGGTTTTCCCACCTCGGCAATGTGGACACTAATACTGCCTGCTGGGCTGTGGACTAAGCACTTAGAATGGATGGTACATGGTACTTAATGAACAGACAACACATTATTTTTTATTATCTCATTAGTTTTTCAGTACTCCTATCATGACTCATTGTATGACAAACTACATAGAAACAATAGTCCTCCCTGTTTAAATAGAATGAAAATTTTCAAATAAATCAGACCATGCTGCACTCATTTGGCTACTGACGTTAGAATATTTCCAAAGTCAGCTACAGTACCCTTGAAACTGAGGGGAAATAGGAGGACTCATCTGTTGTAAGGAAATGGCACATTCCAAATCACACATTCCAGAGAGCTAAGTCAACCTCATGCACATGAAGTACATGACTACTGATATGAACAAATATTATACTAATTACTACTCATTTGCAAAGTACTTAGGGGATAAAAGTTTGCAATTCAGGCTACTTCAACTGACTTACTCTTCCACGTTCCTGTAACTGGAGAGATTATTTTGCTTACTGTTCAAGCACAAATACTGATAATTTGACATTCTGCAAACTTCTTCCCTCATAAAAGCCTTTAAAACCTAGGCCCAAAAACTTGTCTAGATCAGAGTGGGCTAAAATAAAGGTGTTCTAAAGAGTATGTGTGAAGAGCAGAACAGGGGGCAGCAGACAGGCCAAATCCAGCCTGTTGCATCTTTCTGTAAATAAAGTGTTACTAGAACACCCCATACTTACTCACTTTCATGGTGTCTAAGGCTGCTTCTGCACTACAACGGCAGAGTTGAGCAGCTGCTGCACGGATCATTGAGCCCAGGAAGCCCAAAATAGTTTCTATTTGGTCCTTTACTGTTAAAGTTTTGCCAATATTTAGGAAGAACTTTGAAATTAAATGTCTGTTTCATAAGGAAATTTCAGCAATTCTGGAAATACCACAGGTAGAACAAAGGGATAAACCATATAGCAGAGTTCCCCCTTCCTGCCCATCTCCAAATACAGTAAATTCAGAGTAGCCTCTCCAAATTATTTCATTTGCTGATACAAGAGTAAGGCATGGAAACTAAACTAAAGTATATACATTACAACAAAGATTCTTTCTTCTAAAAGAAGAAATGCTACTTTCAAGACTCAGGAACCAAGTCTGCTTTATAAAACACACCTCTGTACTTTTTAAACAGTCACCTTACCATACACACACACACACACACACATATTACACACATATATATATATATAGTTTATAGATTCTTTCCCATCTACTACATCTAGAGTTCATTATGATTTCCAACAGATTTATAAGATGCAATTTAAATTGTAAGTGACATAACAACACTTTTGAAAAAAGAACTGATAAAAAAGATCCAAACAAACAGGTTACGTCAAATTGGGAAGAGTATTGGGTTTTAGAGATCTATTCTCTGTATTACATATAATCAAGGATGATCTGGTACTAAGGAATACAAAAATAGCAAATAATGTAACAGAGATACTTTATATTTTGTTAATTAAAATATGTATTTTGATATACCATAATACAATTAAACATAATGAAACTGCTTGGAAATGGGATTTTTAAAATGACTTGCTCCTCAAGTTTTTCTAATTCAAAAAATTTACTATAAATGGAAATATCACCCACAAACATCAAGAAAAATTGTGAAGAAATCATCAAAACACAAGATAGAAAGAAAACCATTGTATCTTTAGAATTTCTATCACCAAAACCAAGTAATATAAAGATCAAAAAATATAAAGATCAATGAGTTACACATCAACTTTACTAAGCTTACAACCATTCACTACTTTATGGAAAATGAAACATTTTCCCAGTACTTACTACTTTTTGTATGCAAGATACTTTTATAATCTGAAAATTTTTACTAACACTTCATAACACTATGAAAACCAGAATAGATAACATTTCCAGAATTAGTTATTTTAGACTGGTTTATCAATGTCTCAATCTGTTTTAAAAATAAGTTGCAACACTTCAGAAAGAACTACATTAAAAAGCCTAATTATTTTAACTAAAATAACAAGACTACTGAAAATTATAAAGAAACATTTATATCAGTCATGTCACCATAAATGATTCATCATTTTATGAGTAACAAATCTGCTTAACAGAGTAACTCAAGAAATACAAGGAAATCTAATCATTTTACAATTATATAGAAATAATTTCAGAAATTTTTTTTTAAATCGAGACACAAATATAGTCTTCGAACTTCTCTGTTGGGGATTATTTAATATTTAAATTACATCAACATAGAAATTCTTTGAATAAAGACATATTTTACTCTTTCCCAGGACCATGCCCACTTTTCAGCAATAAACTTGAGCTCCAGAGATACTTGTACAAAGGTGTTTCAGTGATTCAAGGTTCATCCTTGTGTGTGTTCTGCCTGAAATGTATTTCTATCTAATATATAATAGACCTTAAGTTAGACCTTAAACAATGGTTTCTACTAATAGTACTTTTATATTTTCTAAGTTCAAATGTATTCACAAAGTCCTTATGTGTACACTCTTTCAACATCAAAACACATACAATAGGAATTCAATAAATTCAACAAAATTCTATACCTCTAATAAACAATATAAAAAATTCTCATTTCGTATCTTAAGCATTTAACATACTACAAATCATCAGAAACACAAGACACAAAAGAATGATGAAATTGAATCCCAAGTTCTTATAAAACAACACAGGCTAGAAACTATTTTATTTCTGTCAAACAATTTGTTATTCTTGGAAATAGAAAATGAACCAACACGGTAAGCACTTGAAAAATGATTCAAAATGTAAAATGTGAATTAAATTTTAACTATTCATAAAGACATACAGAAATAAGATAAATGATGGTATTCAGCAAGTTGATGCAGAAAATTCAAATAGCTTGCTCAAATACACTGTATTAATTATAGAACAAAATAAACCTGAACGTTTTCCAACTCTCTCAAGCCTGCCTGAGGTCTTTAATAACCCAATTACAATCACACCTATACACACAAGACCTCTCCTTCCCTTTGTAACACTGAGGATTTTGTAGCAGTTTTCTGTTCTTCAACCAATCAAGTGCCACTTGCCAGAGGACAGACACATGGGGCCAAAGGCAAGGGGAGTAAAAGCAAAGAGCAAGTGGAGGGAGAGAAAAGGCAGAGAATGGAAAAGAAGGAAAATACACTCCAACAGACATTCACAGGGTCTTCCCTGCTTCCTTCATGGTACTGTCTCAAGCTTAAGACTCTCTGGGAAAAAACCCTCAGCTCTGACTCAGACCTCCAATTTCTCAACTCCATGGTCATGGCCAGGGTGTAGAGAGATGAGTGAAGAAGACCCACTCCCAAAAAGCCCAAGTTGGAACTCTGGTTTTGTACTAAAATTTTGCTACAGAAGGTGACTGAGCTGTAAGCTAGTGTTTGAAGATTTTAGAACTTCCTTTCTTTAAAAATATGAGTTGAGAGATATAAATGCTGTCAAATTTTTAGAATCTCACAGAGTTCATGGATTTTAGCACAAGACACTGTGGACCCATAATTCTGACGCTGCTGAATTTTGGTAACGTTACACACCAAGAAGACTCCCCTACCAGGCTAAGGACCAAAGTCTGTGCAGTATTTCTTTGAGGCAAAATAAGAGTTCAAAACCATGGTTTTCTAAAGAAATTGCTCAAACATACCCTTATCACAAAATAGATCAAGGTATTTCTATCATAATTATCTCTAGCTATATTACAAGGTAATTCAATGTTTTTTAAAAACTCCTTTGTATGCTAACAAGTATCACCCTTATTTTATAAAGAGGGCGGATCTCTTAAATACCATTCCAAAGGTATAAAACCAGTTCCAGAATTCTCTAAAGCCAAGCATCTTTACATTCTTTTTCCAAAAAGTACTTGTATGCTATCTAATGAATGAAACATTACTATCACTAATAAAGTGATGGTAATACAGAATTATAAATTTATTTGTAATTTACTATAAGCTTAGGTAGAACAAAAATTACAGTATCAAATAATTTTTCTAACTTAATTTCTTCAGTCATTTTATACCACACTGATTTTTGCTGCATTCAATTGAGTAATTCAGGATCAATAAATAGCACTAAGGAACACACATGTCATATATATCTACTTATCAGCTGCTTTCAAACCAAAACTATAGATGTGAATACTTACTTATCAAAGCTATCACTATTTTTGATGAAGCTCTCCAGTTTTTCCTTGGCATATTCCACCACATCTGAATGAAGCTCAATCCCATGATTTATTCCAAAAGGACCTGCAATTGTAGCAGCAGCATTTTTATAATATACGTATATGTATATATATATATTAGTAATATGTCTTTACAGAGCTCTTTTAATTTCTGCTCATTTATCTATCACAGGAGCATTTAAAGGCTTAAATATATGCACATTTGCTAGCCAGATTTAAAATGCTAAATGGAAATCTCACTACTTACATGGCTTTAATTAAAAATGAAGAAAAGAAAAACAGAAAGGCTAAGTAAGGAAGAGTTCTCTCAAGAGAAAAGCTTATCTGTCAGGACAATACTGACAAAGAAATAATTATATTCCTACATAGTTCTTTACCATTACATTTTCATTTATCATTTCTAAAAATTCGGCAATTCTAAAATGCGTGAAACCATGGGCTAACATAGATGCTATATAAATATCTCACACCAACACGCTAAATGTTAAATTCCTGGAGGGCCAAGACCACATTCTATGTTATGCCTTTTGTAGTTCCCAGTGTCTAGCAGAATGTGGCCATGGAGACACTTCATTGCAGAGCTGATCTTACTCTCCTATTCTAGCACACTTCACACTTCACTTAGTATTTCTTTTTACCCATAGCCATGGATAAGTGATATCACAGGAATGAGAAAAAGATGAGTGAGCCCAGGAGATGGTCCTCAGATGGCATCCTAGTATACTTCACTGAGAATATGACCTACAGGATTCACATTTCCTAAAGCTTCTGTGCATTACTGCCTGCCCCATGAGACACATGAAAGTAACACACACACACCAACTCCTCTCGTTAGGCTAGTTACTTTTGAACTTCCAAAATTGAGCCGAACAGGGTTTTCCATTCTATATTTTTGTTACATATTTTGTTATTTTGGAATTGGTCTCCTAGGAAGAAGTTTGAGTATGTATTTTCTCTATCTTACACATACTTTCTGTATCTTAGGAACTAATTAACTCAACATGCCTCCTACTGAATGTCATTAAAATACAATGTAAGGTGAAGTTCTACTGACCTCTAAGATTTTTTAAAACAACAACAACAACAAAAGTCACCGATTACCATGTTTGAATGTTCAGAGAGCACATGAAAAAAAAGTGATCTAGAACCACTTAACTATAAAAATTAAACCAAAATATTTGGAGACTATCTTCAAACCAGAATCAGATAATGCTTTATCCTACTACATTTCTATCATATTGCATTTGATTAGTATTATTTAAAAAAAAAAAAAACTGGCTCTATTTGAGAAATTTATTCAGATAAGGAGGTTAAAAAAAAGTTATCTGATCCATCAAAATACAACAGATAGAATTAACTTCCTTTGCACTGTTTTTATGCTTTTAAGTTATTCTGATGCAAACTTAAATGTTTTGATTTGTTTTTGTCTCCATATGATTGAACCGTCTTCATCTGAAAACTGGAACATCCATCTGATAGCATTTAAGAACCCTTGTAATTCCTTATTTTACCATAAATTGAGTCAAACAAAAACACTTTTCAAAAAATAAAGTGACTAAAAACTAAACTTACAGAAGAATACATGGTGACATCTCTTTTTTTAATTTATACAAAATCTGAGTATTTCAATAACTTGAATTTCCATAAGGAATTAAAGAATGTTAGCAACCACTGAATAAAGTTTTCCTCATTTAAAAACTCAAATTAAACCACAATTATTTAACATTATGTATATAATAAGGAAAATACTGTTCTATGAAATGAATTCCTTTAATCCTTAAAGGAGATCCATTTAAAACAGAGACTTCCATATTTTCATCATCCATTAAGAAACTAGCTATACTAATCAACTATTTTTATGAACACAAAACAAAACTAGGGCTACATGGGTAAGAGATCAATGAAAAACATCAATACTGCTATAATTTGAGGTTTCCTGTTAGGACCAAATGCATAAGCACTGCAATAAAGGTGTCAAGTAAAGAATCCAGAAACCATGGCTTCTATTCAGTCTTTCAAACTGCTTTCTTAACAGAGGGAGTCAGACTTCAGAGTTCTAGATCAAAGGGACTACACAGGTGTTCATCACTTGAAGGTACCACTGGTCTCTTTTTCCTTTCCTTACTTTCTGCTTATAGTCTAAAACCAAAGTGACAACTTCTGGAAATAAGATTAAAGTTCATTCAGAAAACATCCTAAGAATGTTTTTCATATAACTTGTTTTTTACATTAACATAAAGTGAAAACAATTTCATTAACGTATAAAGGACTTAACAATATCATAAATAGACATGCAGAATAGACTATGTATTAACTTCTAATGAAAAAACATTTATGATTTTTTGTGAATAAAATTAAATAACAGAAAAAAGTACCTTTATCACTAATAAACAGTAATAATATTGAAAAAATAAATCTAAAATAATGCATTATTAAAAGGCAGAACTTAAATAGCAATGTCACGATCTCATTTATTTAGAATGTGATATGCAAATAGAACACAGCAATTGTATGATAAAAAATGTAGCGTGATACTGTTTATTAAAACTCGCATTTGACATCTATATTAAACAGCAAACTAAAAAAGCACACAAAGCTGCTTCTAAGGAAAGGAACTAAGAGATCTAAGGTGAGAAGGACACACTTCCATCATTACATATACCCTTGCCTAAAGTGTCCTGACTTAACTATACCTGTAACCTTTCAATCAAAAAAGAGTAAGCTAGTCCGAGAGATGGGAAAAAACTTCAGTATGAGATTTTTCAAATTAATAAAATAGACAATAATTCTGACAGAAAGGTACAATGGAAAGGTCAATGGAAAAAAATGAAACAGTATCCAAAAGACAAACTTTGTCAACACTTTCTAACACCATCTAACAGATAAGTGCAAGTTTAATTTTCTATTCAATAGTTTCCAATGCTATTTCGTATTTTCCAATGTGAAGTTTTTCTGTAAAATGATAAATGCATCATTTTTGTAATACATATTTTTTTAAAAGTACTAACAGTTGACCATTACCTTTAAAAGGTAAACATTAAAGAAAAAATTGAAATATATACAGTTCACAGAAGTCAAAGCTTCTTAAGACAAATAGTTACTAGAAAAACCTAGGTGTCCTATGTAATGTTAGATGTGATTTTTAAGGCTGGAAAGGCCTATTTATTAAGAGCAATAACAAATATAACAAAATCCAATATAATAAAATTGGGACTATTTTTCCTTTGTAGTAGTGGGATCTAATCTACCTCATTTATCATCTATCAGTCAATAATCAAAGCACATTTATTATATAAAGGTCAATAATTACTAGGTTTAGTAATCTATACAATATCTAGATCTTTTTTTTTTTTTTACATGTATGTTGACCCTATGTGACACCCAATACTCCAGCTTCCTTCTCTGAGGCACCCTGAAAGGTTGTTTTGAATGTGGTATGAAGGTTAGAGCTGGCCTAAGGCAATCCAGGGAAATCAGGAGAGCTTTACACAACATTTTAATGAAGTTTTCAGTGCCTTTAGTATTTTGTTTTAGTAAAGCTAATTTATAGAACACAGCTACAGGCCAAAAAAAAATTCTTCATGATACCAAAACCAGAAGAGCTCTCAAGATAAACTAGTTTAAGATCCATCATTTCAACTGAGGACTCAGATCTACATTCTATGGAGTGGTAGGAAAGAGTGGATTTAAAGTTAGATGTCCTTGTTTCCAATCTGGTTCCTCCTCCTAACAGCTGCATGAGCTGAGACCAGTCACTTACCCTTTGAAGTCTTTCCTACTGCGTAAAATCGGTTCCTGGGAAAACCAAGTAAATTATGCTTTAATTTACATAGTGCTTTATACACTATGATGTACAAAACGGGTACAAATTATTAGAAATCATAACATGCCCTCTCTTGGTATACAGAACTAATTAGCTACAGAAGCAAAACTGTAACCTCTAAATAGTTCTCAACTCTGACTGCATACCTGGGAATTTTTAAATAATAATTAAAGGTAGATAGAATTTAATTTGATTTAAACTGTAAATGCTTGGTTCCCACCTAAGGCAGGCAGAGGGAATCTCCTAGGGTATGGCCCAGGTCCTGCCGATAACCTTAAATGCAGCCCAGGTTAAGCACACTAGCCACCATCTTCCTAATATTTAAAATCCGTTTGGACTATCCAAATCTCTGCCCTCACTGGTAAAGTGTTACCAAGAGTTAATAACTGCAAATAAAAGCATTATGGATAAAACTAAGTATTTACCACAAGAGGGAGCAGGTGAACCAGTTTTTTGGTTTCTATGAAAACCAGTGTAAAGTTTCTCAGTAAGAACTGAAATACGTATTGTAAAAATATCTTCTAGGAAGTTCTAATGATATTTTATTACTAATTTCAGTTGTATAAAATAAGGCATCTTTGGAAAGCCTTGTAAGTTTCTAAGAATTCAGAGACAGTAATAGGTAAGCAGACAAGATTAGGTTTCACTCCTGTGAACACCCTGGAGTAGAACAAAGAGACATACAATAGTGTGAAGGTAGGTAAAGGAAAGGGGAGTAAAAGGAATCAGCAAAAGATTAGGTAATCATTAACTAGATTAAAAGAAACAGATCTCATCTATTGATACTTAAGATACAATTAATTTCTTATGGTTTCTCCATCCTATTATATCACACAAAATGAGCACATTAAAGAAAAACAAACACTGTCAAAGTTTGCTGAGTCTGGCCACGTTAGCGAAACCATTCTGAAGCTAGTTGGATTATATCCAAGATTAGACCAGAGACTTGGTTCTCTGCTCTCTAGGTTTAGGAAAGGCCTTAACAAGCAAATCCTGAAAAATTTTCCAGAAAGTTCCAGTTCCAGTCCCTTGAGTTCCTCTCAGCTGATGGATTTATAAGCAGCTTTTCTTTATTACACTTAAATCTCAGACATGTATTAACATAAAATCTGAACATTTTGTTTTAAACGGTTACAGAAAATGGATCCAAGCCCCTACATAAACTACATCTCTAAAATACCAAAAACAGACATCAAAATCAGCTCATTTACATATTTCCACACAGTAGGCTAATAGTCAAGTCCAGTATCTTCACAACTTCTGACTATTTCTACAGTGGAACATTAATATCAATTGTTTCTATGAAATTCAGTAAACTGAGAAAAAGCTGTGCTCACCTACAAAATGGAAAAGTTTTCAAAGCTAATTTAAACAGCTTTAGCTTTTTATCTAAATTCTTTTTAATGCAATCATTTCCCCTGGAAGCCATTTTCAATAGCTCTTTCATTCCACTGAATATTTATTTGTGAAATACCTGAAGATATGCTGGGGCCAGTGTAGTGACCAATTCACATAGTATAAATACCATGAACTAAATGAAGAGAACAGCCAATGAAACTGACACAATGCTTCTATAGCTAGTTCAGAGATGATAGGCACAATTTCAATGTTACAGGTTGCCTTCTGCACTGCTGTATCCTCAGTAGATGGCGCAAATATTCGATATAATTAATATTTTTTTAAAAGAATGGTAAAGCACAAAAATGTAGCTATGGGGCGCTTGGGTGGCTCAGTGGGTTAAGCCTCTGCCTTCATTCAGCTCAGGTCATGATCCCAATCCCAGGGTCCGGGAATCGAGCCCCACATTAGGCTCTCCGCTCAGCAGGGAGCCTGCTTCCCCCTCTCTCTCTGCCTGCCTCTCTGCCTACTTGTGATCTCTGTCTATCAAATAAATAAATAAATCTTTAAAAAAAAAAAAAAAAGTAGCTATGGTCCCAAACTTAAAAGGTTCACAACCAAGACTGAGGCAAATGATATACACAAAGCCTAAAATGCTATTTTTCATGTCTTAAAGTACACTAGCAAAGGTCATTAAGTATATGTCAGATCCATTTTATGTTATTATTATAGAACAGGCATCCCACAGAAAACAGAAGATAAAACATTCCTTTCAAAAGAAATCTTACTAATTTTAGCTGTTGATAGGAATCTTCTAAAATACAATACATATTTTCCTTTACATACCTAAGAAAAATATGACTTCAAGTCAACTATTAGCCCTACAATCATGTGAGTATTATGCAAAAGAAGAGGTATCCCAGATTCTATGAAGCTATTCTTGAAATGGAAAGACAAACAGAAAAAAACGGAGAAAAGGAAAACCTTTTAAAGTATGCCTTTTGAGGGGCACCTCGGTGGCTCAGGTGGTTGAGCGTTTGATTCTTGATTTCTCAGGGTTGTGAGACCAAGCCCTATGATGGGCTCCACTCTGGGCATGGAGACTGCTTGGGATTCTCTTCTCCCTCTGCCTGTCCCCCAACAAACACACAGGCATTCTCTTTCTCTCTCAAAAAATAAAAATTAAAATTAATAAAGTATGTGTTTTGGATTTTTTTAACCCCACCAATATGTTACCTATTCCACAAAACATAATTAAAGAGAAAACAGTACGATGTCCAGGTTTCCATCTAAGTAATTTTTGGTAGGAAAAAAGTACCTTTCACCAGAATGAGAAACACAACAGAAGGAAAATTTAGCCAATGGAGACAGAAGGGGACAATGCAGTGCAACCTGGGGTCCATTTCTGGCCCCTCCTGAGCCATTCTCAGGCAAATCTCTTAATATTTAGAAGTTCATTTTCTCTTTTGTAAAAATAAAGCAAATAAACAACCAGGATGAGTTTTAAGGATTTAAAATTATTAACAGTTTGAGTTATGTTTCCCCAAGGAAACATAATTGGTAATTTGGTGCTTATGGCCATGTGCACAAATGACTTCAAAAGCCACCATCTAACAAATTTTAAGTAGTGAATTCACAAACAACAGGAATCAACTGTATTTGGTACAAGGATAATCTTGAGTTGGGTAGAGTTGATCCCGAAGGTAAATAAAAACTCAAGATGCTCAGAGAACCACCTTAAGATTTTCCACACCACTGAGGGGATTGCCTTATAACTTCAAAGAACAGTAGGAGGACTTATAACCAGAAATTACTATGAAAACTTTAAAATTTCTAAAACCCATACTATTTCCTAATATCTGAGATTTTTTATTACTGTTTGTTGCCCAGTAACAATTAGCAGTAATGTCACATAAACACAAAATCCTTTCTTTTTAGAGGTAGCAGCAATGAAAGAGATGGTTGAGAGTAATGACTTTCACTCCACAACCAGAAGTGAGGGGGGAAAAACACCAAGATATAGAAAAATAATGGCAACTCAATACAGGCTATGTGGGCAGAAGAAAAGATGCAGAGAAGCCTAACTAGGACTAAGAAGAACAGTTTAAATAGTAACAAACTTTCCTGATTTTAGAAAATGACTACCCTAAATGAAATGGTTCTTTTCAAAATAGATTTGCTCAGAGCCCAAAATAAAGCACATACCAAGAGACTCTGTATTTCTTAAAAAGAAAAAAGAAAATTAAAAAAAATCCCCCCCCCCCCAAAAAAGGGGAGAGGAAAAACTGAGGTTTTGTTTAAGGAAGAAAATGTGGTCTACTTTAAAGAGAACCCTGAGAACCTGCAGAATTTGTTTTGTCATTTCAGAAAGAATAGGGAAGGGGAGCTGAAGACCACTCTGGATCTCCCTGATTCTCTGGCTCAGTGAGCCAAGACAGATCTAAAAGAGGTATTTAAGGACCATGAAAAATTACTTGAAAACTGTAGTTCTGATAAAGGGCTTGTATCCAAAATATCTAAAGAACACTTATAACTCAATAATAAAAACACCCAACAATTAATTAAAAACTGGGAGAAAGACTGGAACGTGCATTTAACTAAAGATACAGAAATGACTGAAAAACACAGAAATGGATGCCCCTCCACATCATTGTAAGTGCAAGTTAAAAGCACCGTGAGATAGCATTTTAAACCTACTAAAAACAAACCATAAAATCACACAACCATCTGTGATAGAACCTCATTCATTGTGGGAATATAAAATACTACAGCCACTTCAGAAAATACTTTGACAATTTCTTTAAAAAGTTAAATACAGGGGCTCCTGGTGGCTCAGAGTCAGTCAAGTGTCCAATTCTTGGTTTCAGTTCAGATCATGATCTCATGGGTCATGGGACTGAGCTACATTCTGTGGGGTGTCTGCTTCAAAGATTCTCTTCCCCTACCCCTCCCTCCACTCACACTCATGCACATTTTCTTGCTCCCAAAATAAAGATCTTGGGGGAAAAAAAAAAAAAAAGTTAAACATAAAAACATAGAGCCCAGCAATTCCATTTCTAGGAATCCACCCAAGAGAAATAAAAATGGATGTCCACACATTTGTACATTTTCAATGTTCTCAACAGTATCATCTATAATAGCCAAAAACTGGTAATCCAAATGTCCATTAAGTGGTGAATGAACAAACAAAATGTGGCATGCCTACACAATGAAATATTATTCAACCATAAAAAGGAAATACTAATACATGCTACAGCCTTGAAAACATATTGCTAAGTAAAAGAAACCATACACAAAAGACCATATTTCATATAATCCTATTCATATAAATGTACAGAGAAGACAAATTTATAGAGACAGAACATACAGCTAAGGGGTTGGAGTGGGTACAGGGAGTGGATTCAACCAAGCATGGGGGATCTTTTGGGGGTGATGGAAATATTCTCGAACAGAACTATGGTCATGTTCACATACTCTGCAAAGTTATGAAAACTTACTAAATTGTACCCTTAAAATGGGCAAACTTTATGTTAAGTTGTATCTCATTAAAGGGAGAAGGGGGGCTAAAATGAGAGTTAAAACATGAGTATCTCAAGTCAAAGGCAATCTAAGGGCAGCAGATTAAAAGACCATTTAATGTCCTCTGGTAAAAAGATAAAGAGTATAGAGACCAAGGGCAACTAGGTGGCTCAGTGTGTTAAAGCCTCTGCCTTCAGCTCAGGTCATGATCCCAGGGTCCTGGGATCGAGCCCCACATCAGGCTCTCTGCTCAGCGGGGAGCCTGCTTCCCCCACCCCGCCTCTCTCTCTGTCTGCCTCTCTGCCTACTTGTGATCTCTGTCTAATTAATAAATAAATAAAATAAAATTTAAAAAAAGAGTATAGAGACCAAACATAACGTAAGACTCATGAGAGACTAGAGACCAAACATGATGGCAACATGTAGTTTAATCAGCCTTTTGGACAATACAGCAGCATTGGACAATATAATGTTAGCAGTGAGTTGCCTGTTAAGCACGTAAGTTTGCCAACTATTTTAACTTTAGAAACTAATGTAGTGCTGAGGTAGTGGCAAACATAGTATTCGAATGATTCTGGCAGTTTCCCAATCACTTCTATTAACTCAAGAACTAGTCAAGAGACTAAGGAAGTCATTAAGCTGGATGAAACCTCATATTATAAGTTTAGAAAATGGGAGTGAATCTCTAAGCAAAAAGGATCAGAATGAAGAATCATCCCTACCTGAATCAGAAAGATAATCAGACCAATTTGCCTTCATAAACCTGATGAGTTTCATAACTCAAGTCTGGGAAGCAGAGGACTTGGGAGCCGCCTTCTCTTGGACCCTGTTTTTCAACGGGAAACCCTAAGTATGGAAAGACAGTAGTACTGAGAGGAGAGTTAAGTAAGTGCTTGATTCTTTGTGAGGTCTAGGAAGAGTCTTAAGGTGAAGCAAGTGGAACAAGAACTTATCTTCAGTGTGAAGCAAAACAAGTTGTATAAATGAGGTACACTGGGAATCAGAGCAATCCCTTCTCCAAGTCTGGAGCAAAAATGAATTCCACTTATGAATAACTGCTTCAAGTATACTTTAATCACAAGCTACTTCCTGAGGTTAAGATAAGCCTAACTTCCTCTCACTGAACAAAAGCTCTCTCAAGACTGCAGTCCATCCCCTCCAGGTGTGTTTTTGGAAAGGCAGTGGAAATTCCTCAGTGAGCAGTTTTGTCTGCATTACCAAACCACAGACACCCTGCTTTCCCTGCCTTAGCCACAATTCTTTCAGATCATGTCCTCAAATAAGAATCCCTGCCTATGGTGAGCACCTGTCATCCCCATCTTGTGACTAGGAGAGAAAAATGGCTTAGAGCCATGATATTACAGTTACTTAATAAGGACAGAACTTCTGTTACTAAGGTCACTGTGAAGGAATGAGGCCAAATCTGATTCACCATACTTAGAAAATTGTAGGGAACATGTAAGCATCTTTCTTTGCATCTACCTCCTTGACTTAAAACACTCACTGTTTAGGCTGGGTTAACAAGATTAAGCTTCCTCAGAAGCTAGACAGATCCAAAATTTATTAGCCATAATCACTGTTTTTACAGACTATTCTTTCTGCCTTTCTATCTTCTTTGAAGTGTTTTATCTTTCTCACCAAATGACTATTCCCAATCAAAAAGAAAGGAACTTTATCTTGGTCTTGATTGCAAGGTCACACACAGATAAACCCTGGAATAATGTCCAATAACCATAGTCATACATGTAACCAAAGACCATGACTCCCTGGAGCCTTGTAACAGAAGGAAAATAATCAACCACATTATGGATCACTTAAGCAGGGGTCTGTTTCTTATTCAAGATACAATAAAGTCATGAGGTAAGCCTACAGCTGCATCTGGCCACAGGAATCTCTTGGAGACTGAGACTGAGGAGTAGAGTTTAAGGGGGGCAATCTCACAGCTAGCAAGGTTGCTAATTATGAATCCCTCTTCCCTGCAGGCCTTTGTATAAGACTGACCTCCCTCAGCCTGAGCCAGCTGACAGGGCTAGAGAGGTAGAAGACAGGGTAACAGGTGCTCTGAGGCTAGCCAGACATGCTAGGAAGCCTGGACTCCAGCCTAAAGGTGCCAGAGCTGGTCAAGAAATGCACTTTCAAAATGGCAATTCCCATTTTTAAAAGGCTCTCCCTAATCCCTCAACTAAGTTCCTCTGATTTGGAGACGATTTCAAACCCTGAAATTCCTTTTTCAAAAGTTAATTAGGTATGTGGGGTTTCCAAACTGCAGAGAAACTCCTGTCTCAGGAAAGGCACGAATACCAAATTTAAATATAAGGTGCTTAATCTCTTTCATGGTAAAAATTAATACTTCACTACTTTCTGAGCATATCATTATGAATCAGAAACTTAGTAGTGACATCAAGTAGACTGTTTTATGTATTAGGTTGTATTACGTAATAGGAACTGACTCAGTTGTTTTTATGAAACAGACTGCAGGTTCTGTAACAAGAAAAGAACGTAAGGAGCTACAGTAAGTGTGTAAGAAAGGGGAATTTCAGGCCTGAAAATGCTTTAGAAGTCATTTCATGTGACTATATAATTTACTGTCAAAACTGGGACACTTTGGGAAAGAAAGGGACATTATAAATACTGATGCTAGGACAAGAGGGATAAATTGGGACCCAGCACCCTGGGACAGAGTCACCCAACTAGAGTATACTCATTTCTCTATTCAAAATCCTTCAATGATTCTCCATCACTGCAGAGTGAATTTTAAACCACAGTCTCATCCCTAGAACTCAGGCATATGCCTCAACTATGGCACATACCATACTGGATGAAGATGGCTGATTTTTCTCGTCTCTCTCCTCTTGCCAGTCTGTGAACTCAAGGACAAGAGTCTACGTTATGGGCCTTGATAGCATTCTACCTTAAGGCCTGTCACAAAGTAGCACTCCGTAAATACCAAGAGGCTTAGTAAAAATAACGGTTGTTCTTCCTCCGGCAACATCCTACAGTCTTGGCACATGTTTTCCTCCATCCGTGCCTCTTCAACCCACATTCTGTATTTTGCAGGTGTCACTTCCTAGCTATGAGACTTGAGGCAGTTAGTTAACCTCTCTAAGCCTCAGTTTACTCACCTATATACAAAGGAACCATAATCCTATATATGTCACAGGATTATTAGGAACATTAAGTGAGTTACTCTATGTAAAAGTGGTTTAAACAATGCCTCACCCTCATTGTAAGCACCCAGTAAGTTTCTCAAAGGCAGAGATAACTGTACCTTTAGTTCACTGCTATATACCTATACCAGGAATAACACCTGACAGAACAGACAGTAAGTATGCTAAAAGTTTACTGACATACTTCTCTTCTGTTTTTCTCCCAATCCCTTGTTTTGCCTCATCAGTGCCATATAACTCTATATCCCACAAACTCCTGCATTGCTACCAAAAACCTGGCTCCATTCCCTTTTGGGGACACTGGTGGGCGCCTGGGTGGCTCAGTGGGTTAAAGCCTCTGCTTTTGGCTCAGGTCATGACCCCAGGGTCCTGGGATGGAGCCCCGCATCAGGCTCTCTGCTCAGCAGGGAGCCTGTTTCCCTTGCTCTCTCTCTCTCTCTGTCTGCCTCTCTGCCTACTTGTGATCTCTGTCTGTCAAATAAATAAATAAAGTCTTTAAAAAAATAAAATAAAATAAAATGGGACACTGGTGACTAATGAACCCTCTAAGCCAGCAGTCAGTCACAACCCTTTACCTGGAACAGATTACATGATACCCCTGACTTTCCTGTCTACCAGCTGTTCAATTTTAAGTACAGACAATGATTGAAAAAACAATTCCAAGGGTTTCTTAAGTCTAGGATTAAATGCACAAGCTAACTTTCAGCATCAGAGCAAATAAAAAAAAAAAAGATTACTACCGCCTTGTGTTTCTACACTTAAGGAAGAGAACTACTTTGAGTACATACATTCAAAGATATACAAATTTACAAACCCTATAAATCATAAACAGTAACACAAACAGCTTATTTTTTAAAATAAAATTTTACAAAAATAAAATTACCTAAAATTAAGCCCACCATTGTACTTAAATATCCGGTTCCACTTCCCAGGTTAAGAAAAGACAATCCTGGTTGAAGTTTCAATGCTTCCATAACTTCAGAATAAATGCAAGGTGCTGACAAGTGTATGTTCCCATGCTTCCAGGCTAAGTCTTTGTAAGCATTGTCTCGGTAGCCTTCCAAATAGTAATCTCCACGGTCAATCGCTCTGAAGGCTTGCTCCACTCTTTCAGTGCGGATATACTGAGCTTCTTTTAAGTTATCAATTAAGTCATCATTATCTTCCCCAGCACTCACAGCTCCTCCCATGATAGTATTCAAATCAAATCATAAATTTTAAAATGTAATAAAATTAGCAGAAATGGCTTCCAATAATGTAGTGTGGTTTGTTTTCCCTTTAATATTGCACTTGATTTCCAAAAATAAATTAATCCTGAAAGGGAAGAATAAAAATAAACAGGTTTAAATTAATGCTCACAGGAAAGCAATTCTTTATTAAATACATAATAGTCATCATAACTATCATTTTTCAAGGACATATTCTGTTTTAGGCATAGTTTTAAGTTCTTTAAGTATATTACTTTATTTATTCTTCTAACAACCACAAAAGGTAGCTTAAGTTTGATCTCATCTGTACAGATGGGAAATCTCGGACACATAAGGTTTCAGTCACTGTATACCCTCAGGCCCAATATGATAGCCATTAGTCAGGTGTGGCTACCTAGACCAAAATTAAAATTAAATGCAATTTAAAATTCAGTCGGGCGCACTAGCCACACTTCAAGTGCTTAATAGCTACATGTGGCCAGTAGCTGTCACACTGAACAGAGCTGCTCTAGAAAGTGACAGACATTCAAAGATATACAACAGTTTGATCTCATCTGTACAGAAACCATGCTTCAGAAACCATGCTCTTAAGCATTAATTAAGCCAGGAGGCCTTTGGAGTACCGTGAGTCTAGTTCAATACGCATCTGATTGATTTAAAATTCCTAAACTTAAAAATCCACTAACACCTAAATGCTAAACATCTTAAACGCACCACATAAATTCAAAATGTTAACACAAAGTAAGATATTACCCAAACACAGAATGCAAAATATAAAAAAACACAACAGATCCACATGTTTAAAATGTACACACCCACACACAAGTACAGACATATTTAGATTGTTTTACTTGGTAAACCCTGTGGTGATAAATAAGGAGACCAGAAATTTTATTAACAACTTTAATGGTACATGTACCAGAACATATGTTACACATACAAATACAATAAACTTCTTTAAAGTCAAATTCAGCATCTTTAAATGAACACATTAGTACAACCTGATAAACTAAATTTCAATACATCAAATTCAACACAAGTTAATCTTTATTCAATTACACTTAGTAAATTCATGTAACAATTTCTGAATTAATACATGAGGAGAACGGGAAGTAAAAAATGAAATGCTTACAGCCAAAAACAAGAGTTATAACAGCCAGACTATGGCAAGGCTGTAAACTCACTCTTGACCTTAGAGAAGAAACGAAACTGATGCTTTGAGCTTCGTCAGGTCCTCACACCTCTGGTACCAACCTGCCTGAGCACTACTGGGGCAGGTGCCTCACCAGGTCCTGTCCCTGTCCCCACTGCCTGCCTCTGTCCTCTTCTGTATTTTCAAATGATCTCCTTAAACTTTCTAAGTGGAGGAAATACTGTGAACTCATGTCACACTCCTATTTAAATTATTCAAACTCACTTATACAAACATGGCTGGTTCCAATGCCCCCCACACCCCTAAAAAGAAGTAACTGAAAAAAATACATGGGCTCATAGCACCATTCTCCTCAACGAGTGTATTTCATGACATGTAGTACAACTGGAAACATCAATCCACTCTTCCTTCAACAGGTCTTAGTTTGGACATCCTTTTATAGCCCAAGCATCTCAACTCGCTGAGCACAATTCTAGCATTTAAAGTTGGTGGGGAAGGGGGCACCTGGGTGGCTCAGTGGGTTAAAGCTGGTGTGGGGTTTTGTTTTGTTTTGTTTTGTTTTTACTAACATGGCCTCTAAGCACAGGTTAACTTTTTTACCTGGTACTCAGATTGAATGCCCTCCCAAAATGAAAGAAAAACTGCTACATTAGACTGGGAGGCAGCTTCGGTTGAGTCTCCAATGTTGCACCCACCTCAGGACTTTATAAGCCTAATTTTGACTATGCAGACATTTAATGGCTCTCCTGGAAATGCTGTATTTTACTGGTCTGAAAAATTATTCCACAAAGCAACCTAATCCTTCTCAGGTCCTTCTGAACTCTAGCCTGTCCAAAATTATCACAGCAAAATAAACAAACATTGACTTTACTGCACAAAAGCGCACACTCCTGGTGAAAAAGGCAAAGAGGAAGACTCAAACCAACAAGAACTACTACCATTTGCTGGTGAACACTCTATTAAGTGTTTTTTGTATATTATCTCACTAAAAGCTACAATAAGCCTATGAGGAAGGCACTCCTATGACCATTTTCAAATAGAAATAATGTATAAAGGACTAGGGCACTACAATGCATGTGACTGCGGCTAAAGGAGCACAGGGGAAACTGGATCCAGGGATCCAGGAAAGCTTTCTTAAAAAGGCATGGATTGTGTAATGCAATTAAAGGACTAAGGGAATTAAAGGCTGAGGATATGGCTGGTATTAAAGCAAGAAAGCAGATAACACTTCTAAGAAACTACATGTAGTTGAGTACCTTCCAACACCGTGAGACATTTATCCAGCAGACCAGTTTTTTTGTTTGTTTGTTTTTTAAAGCCTGGACCCTTTTGAGAATCTGGTATTTCTGGGCCCCTTTCTCTAATTAAAAAAAAAAAAAAATGAATGAATGAATGAGAAGTTTTACATCCAACTTCAGAAGGATCCTGAGTTCCTACAGACCCATGAGTTAAATCTAATTTAAGAACATCTATTAGATGTAAAGAAGTTAGCCACAGGTACTAACAAGAAAGGGAGAATTACATTTCCATTGTAGAAAGTGCAGTGTAATTTGTGTTTCTGATCTACTGCAACACACCAGAGACCAAGTACTCAGAAATTTGGGAAACATGGGGCACCTGGACAGCTCAGTGGGTAAAGCCTCTGCCCTCAGCTAAGGTCATGATCCCAGGGTCCTGGGATGGAGCCCCGCATCGGGCACACTGCTTAGCAGGGAGCCTGCTTCCCTCTTTCTCTCTGCCTGCCTCTCTGCCTACTTGTGATCTCTGTGTGTCAAACAAACAAATAAATAAATAAAATCTTTAAAAAAAAAAAAAGAAAGAAAGAAATTTAGGACACACATCACACCTTGTTAACAAGGAGCACCACAAAAATTTAAAGCCAGATTTCCTAGACTCCTTTCCCTATTTTGATAGGAAAGATGAATACATCTAAACACAAAGCTGTAAGGTATCTAGGAGGGAGGTGGTCAGGAAAGGTTTTATGGAATAAGATGTGCAATCAGTTACAATGCATCATGTTTCTTTAACACAAATTGTTAATTCATACATTTAGGCTATGTAAGTTACATAAGGTAACAATGTGCAGATAATGAAGAAGTGGTGGTGGTTTCCATGTTCATGTTTGGAAGTGACAGGAAGGTACAAGCTTACACATATTAAAAGATACCTTAGCAACTTAAGAAAACTTTCAGTAAAAAGCTGAAAATAGAGAGTGTCCACCTCTAAGGCAATTCAAGTGGTCTAAGGAAGCTGTGAATGCAGACCAAAAATATGTAAAGACACTGTCTCTAGATAAAAGCAACAGATTAATTGAGGCTACACCCAGATTCAGGATTTTAAATTTTGATAAAAATATACATATGCAAATAAAACGATATCCATAAGCAAATTATCTTCTAGAGCCTAAATTTCAGAGGAAGACAAACCTTAGGGTTTAAGACTATGAATGAATGAATGACTGTGATGCTAACATGCAAATCCCAGTAGATTTAACTATGCTAAAAATTGTATTTTTTTGTTTTTTGTTTTTGTTGGTAAACTGGTTACACAGATGCATAGGTTTTCAGTAGTATGTTCCAAGGCTACTGATGTTATAGAAAAACTCAGTACTGGACTTGTAAGGCCCTTGAAAGAACCTTAGGAAACATGAGGGTCCTCAGACCACCCCTGGAGAAGAGATGGCATGAAAAACTACAAAATGGGATGGGCAGACCGTGGTAGAGTTATACACAGGTGTTATGGAACACCAGCCCAGACATGGGGGTGGAGACAAAAGGATGGTAAGATTTTCCTAAATATGAAGATGTGGTAAGTACAGAGGCAGAAGGGAGTAGAGGTGTTCAAAACAAGCAGAAAAAGACAAGGAGACAAGAGGCAATGCACCCACCCACTTGCGACACTACATATAGTATCGAAGAGCCGAAGTTTGGGAATAGAAAGCAGTCCTTGGAGGCTACAGCAATAAAGAGGAATGAAAAAATGAAGCTTGCAGGTCACACACACATGGAGCTTGGACTTCCTCCCAGAGGATGGAGCCAACAAAGGCTTTTTAGAGAATGAGAAACACACTGTGTGACTAATTTTAAAACAAGATGTAAAGGAAAAACCAAAACTATAAAAGAAAGTGAATATAATTATACATTATTTGGTCTGGGGAAGACAATATTTACGTAGTCAGAATAGTGAAAACACAATTGCTGATTCAATCTGAATAGTCATTTAACCACAATAGGATGCAAGGGAAGAGGTAAAAGAGGGGCATGGAAGTTAATACTTCATCTGTGATTATAGGAAAGTAAATGCTATCTAAAATCAGTGAATTTAAAAAGAGCATCTTAGTTAGCAATGTGGAGGTAACTTCCCTACCATGAAATAGCTGAATGCATTAAATTCCCTCTGGAGTGTGAGCCTCCAGGTGGAAGCAGGTAGAGCCAGGAACTGCTATACTTTGTCTTCAGGAAATCACTTGACTTTCCAAATTATGTAAATGCATTATTTGAACAAAACTGACAAGTAAAACTGAAAATAAAGGGGATACATAAATATGTGTGTATGTATTTTTTTTTAACCAGAATAAGATAAAAGACAAGAGAATATAATTTCCTAAGGAATAAAAATATATTTAACGAAGAGGCTACAGTAGAAAAATCGAAGAACAAAAAAAGAGATACTAATAATTTATACTACAGAGCTTCAAAGATACATCATTTTACCGTATACATATTCCTGATAGTGGGTAGAAAATGAACTATTATAAATTAAATTACATTTTCATAACACTGACCGATTCAATTATAATAGTACGTGTATTTGTAGAAAATTTGAAAACCAATCAATAAAAATTACTCATAACCCAAATATTCAAAAAGCCACTGTTAAAATTTACTTTCTAAGCATCTATCCACTTTCTTTTTAACGCAATATTAGTATTATATGGTATATATTTCGAACTTTGCTTAATGTGTCTTAAAGATTTTCATGCCATCAAAAATTCTTCCAAAATCCAAAAGAGTGATATCCCACCACAAGGAGGCACCAAAATGTAATCAGTCTCCTGACTGCTGCACCATGAATTTTGGATTATAATTAATGTACATGTTAGGAGTTTGCAAGTTAAAAATCTGTAATAAATGTTGTTATAATTCCATAATAATCCCCTAACTTGAAATATACTTCATTTTTATGAGTAAAGCAAATACTACTAAAAAACCACCGTATCATTAAATCATGGAAGCATTTGCCATTTGTTAATTCTGAGATAATTTCATCTCAGTCATGGAAAAGTGCCAAATACAAGTCAAGAGACCAAGGTCTAGCCTTGGTCCCACTGATAACTTTTCTGTATGGTTCTAGGCAGCTCTCTAGAACATCATTTCCTCACCTGTGACATGAAGAGGCTAAATTATATGATTCCTAAGGTTCCCCAGAGCTCTAATTTCCCTGCTATTTTGGCATCAAATCCGTATTTGAGTACAGCTCAGTTTTAGTTATCCAGAAATGTCTGCTCATGCCTCTCAACATCTGTTACTTCGGTCACATTTTTTGGTGCCCCATTCCTGCCATTTTCTCTAACATGGAAAAGAAGAGAAAAAAAATTAGGAGTGTTCAAGTCCTGCATTAAACAATAAAAGCAAAACATGGAATCTAAGGAAAAGAAGAAAAGGCAAAGGCAAAAGAGAGAAGCATCAGAAAATAAAAGAACAGCTTATGCAGTTATGTCTGTTTGAGAAGTTATCATATTTACTCACAGAACACAATTTCACTCCTTTGCATTTTCTTTCTAGTACGAGTGTCTGGGGTACATACATTCACATAAGCTCTCCTGAAATGATTTGCAAGATGTTCCAAAAGTTGTTTCTAGTCTTTCAAAATAAGATACGTAGTTTTAATGTATTTGGTTTAGGGGAAGATCTACTGAAGGCCTAGTTCAGTATTATGGGTGTCTTTCAGGCAGCTTAAGGATGTTTTATGGAAGGTTAAAGACAAGTCAAAGGAGGCGGGAAGCAAACAGATGGCAGGCAGATGTCACAGAGTCAGAGAATAGAATGAATGCTGACTCACTTTCTTTCCCTCCTAGCAACCAGTGGCAAGCAGCCAACTGCTGCTTGCTGCTCCTTTCTCTGCAAAGGTGAGGACAAAGCTCACCCAGCTTTGGAGTAAAGAAGACTGGTGATTCAAAGGAGGAATACACTATTTGAGGGCACAAACAAAGGATCTTTCCTCCCCATGCTCTCAGAGATCTTGTCATGGGAGTCATGTATGAAGGCTACTTTGAGAGTGGCAACAGCTACACAGGAGAAAAAATTTTCTCAATGATGGCAAACAGGTATGATGAGACATAAATACAAAAAAATGAAAGAAAGAAAAGGTTAATGAAGGGGTTCAGAGCAAGCCTCCCCAAAATGTGCTACTTTGACATATGGACCATTTTGAGCTGAAAACAATCAAGACCCAGCATACTAAAGAAAAACTTTTACCTCCCTTTAAACTACCAAAAGAAATTAGTTAAGGACCCTGGTCCAGAGAAAGAGCTATTACCAAGATACAACTTTTTTTTTTTTTTTAATCTGAATGACCTATCTGTATAGCAAGGCAAACATCTAATTACCAAACTTCTGTTCTTCTTCACATCCTGTGAATCACCTCCTCCCCTGTGACATCCCAGGCCCCTCTTCTACTTCTTAGCTCCTGATGGCATGTAAGCCACAAATGCCCGCCCAGCTTACCCTTGGGTTTCCCTGTCTTTGTGGGGTTATCACATATATGCAATTTGTGCAATTAAATTTTTCTCCTGTTAATCTGTTTTATGTTAATTTCCTGTTATTTATGTTAATCCTAGGCTAGAAGGAAAATTTTTTCTTCCAACATTAAATTTCACCACTCATTGTGCCTACTTATTTCTAGTGGCCTATACTGCATACAGGCCCTGGGCTCTATTTCTTCACCAAAACTCTATGAAGGGGCACTAACTTCATTTTACTAATGAGGAGGCCAAGTCTGGAGAGAGCACAAGACAAGCTCAGAGCTCGTAAACAGCTAAGCCTCAACTCAAACCCAGTTTGGCAAGCCATAAAATCCTCCTGAAGCAGAACAATTTACGAAGAGGCTCCTGCCCCATAATTTGAAAGCAGAGTTTTCATGCCCTTGCCTGAAAAGATTCAGATCTCTCTCCCTCTCTCTCAAACTCTCATTTCCTTTTTCCTCCCTTTTAGTATTCTAGGTTCCAAAAGAAGAAAAAGACACATTTGAAACGTTCATTTGTAAACCCAAAAGACCAGACAGGGAAAACAAAAGTGTCAGTTCTGCAATCTAGTGATCAACTAATGACTTCCTTAAGACAGAACTACAGAATAAAATGTAAATCCTAAAGTTAGAAGTGGGGGGGGGGGGGGGGACAAGGACAGTGTATACAGAAGCAAAAGGAAAAACATACCCATTCACATGTAAGTTGACTGAGAGATGTTAGTATAAAAGCAAAACAAAACAGAACAAAAAAAACAAAAAACAAAAAACAATGCAGAGCCTTTGGTCATGCTCTGGCCCACAAACTTTGACAAAAGGCCTACATTAGGACCAGGGGCCCTCTATACTCACTTACGTGGGCTCAGGCAGCAGTCATGTACTGAACTTCTCTCTTTGGTAGCTTACAAGCTAACTTCTACCTGTGCTTATTTTTTCTAATGGAGAATTTGCTACATACATTAGCAAAAATTACCTGTCTTGTGTAGTTTTCTTTGGTTTAAAATGTTTTCCATCCAAACTGTAACTCAGTAATAAGGATAAAATAAAATGAAGATAAAATATGCAAAATTTTCATCACACCTGTAAAGGTGTTAGCAAGCATTTAACATAAAATGCTGTAGGAGTAACTTCTAGCTTTCTACTTCAGGACATCCTTTCAAATTTTAACATATCTAACAGCTACAGCAAAGTGAAAGTACAATTTTCTTTTATTGTCCCTTGAACTCAGGAATCTTCATCCGATCAGACAGCAGATACACTACTGTCTCAAGATAATTAAAAATCATCTGCTCCCTAACCCTTCAAATCACTACTACAGATTATTTCAAGTAACAGAAGTAAGTTCTGTTGGCAGCAAGTAGGTTCTATCTATCTATCTATCTATCTATATATATATATATTTTTTTTTTTAAGATTTTATTTGTTTATTTGACAGAGATCACAAGTAGGCAGAGAGGCAGGCAGAGAGAGAGAGGAGGAAGCAGGCTCCCTGCTGAGCAGAGAGCCCGATGCTCGGCTTGATCCCAGGACCCTGGGATCATGACCTGAGCCAAAAGCAGAGGCTTTAACCCACTGAGCCACCCAGGCGCCCCTCTATATTTTAACATTCATCAAGTTTTAAGATGCCTACATTCAAGATGTAGACTTTTCAGTCATATTCTCAATTCTATTCTAGTCTTGCTTCCTGTGCCTTTTCCTTCTCTCCACCTTCCCCCTTATTCTTTCAATTTTCCTATTCTCTTTGCCTGGGGCAGTGAAGATCAGCATAAACTCAAACAAGATGGAGACACAGTAGGGGATAGCTTTATGGGAGTTCAAGGTATAGGATATAAAAGGACAGAGGAATATAAAACATTTTTAAAGCAAAAGATGAGGCAACTTGAGCTGAAATTTTATCATTTTGAAAGTTAAAGGATTTCATGTATCTCCAATGTCTCCTCCATTCCTTTCACTTAAAACATCTTAACGTACAACCTCTTCAAACCTGTATCACTACACAATGAAGCATGTATCCATATTCCTAAACACGGTCACACCCATATACTACAGATGCCTTCAATATGCAAAGTCCCAACTTTGAGGAACAAAATCGTCAGAGAATAACTGCCTCAGATTTTTAGGATTATTGCTTAACATCTTCAATTTTTCAAGAAACGTAATAAATGCTCTAGTAACCATCCTTCACACTTAAAAAAAATTCCCTGTAGAAGCTATAGCCTAGAAAACCTTTCAAAAAGAAGAGCTGTTGGGGCGCCTGGGTGGCTCAGTGGGTTAAGCCTTTGCCTTTGGCTCAAGGTCATGATCTCAAGGTGCTGGGATGGAGCCCCTCACTGGACTCTCTGCTCAGCCCCTCACCCTCTCACTCTGCCTGCCTCTCTGACTACTTGTGATCTTTCTCTGTCAAATAAATAAATTTAAAAATTAAAAAAAAAAAAGAGCTGTTTACCTCCTGTAACTCAGGAAAAGTCTGAAGCAGAACACTGAAATGACAACTGAGCTTTCTGGTTTTAATTCATTAAGTGGCTATGTTCTTAGGAAGTAATGAGATCAATAAGGAAGCATGAGAGAAAAACATACACATTTTTGGCTCCTCTGGGGTCAGGCTTTTTAAGTTGGGCTTATTTTTTATTTGAAAGATTCAGAGTTCACAAAGAACAATATTCAAATAAAAAAATAAAACAAATAAAGCAAAATTTCATAGTTTGGGAGTTTGGATGGTCTGTATCTGTTCCCTTCCACTAGCATATCACAAACCAAATATGAGCTCACACCAAAGACATTCTTTCTATAGATTATCATACTATGGCATACAAAGACTGGCCTCATACTTTATGATTTTGAGCAAACTGTTATCCTTCCTGGCTTTGGTTTTTTCACCTGGAAGTTACTGCCACTAAATCAAATCTTCTCAGTGAGACCTGTAAAACCTTTGAAAATGTCTTAAGTATATTTGCTATACATAAATAAAGAATGTAAATAACTATCAAGTTTTCTGACCTTATAAAAATGGCATCTTTCCAAAGTCCATGATAATCTTTCTATGGACAGTGAAAGCTATATAGAATAAAATACGTAGTTATATGTCATTCTTAATTTTTCAGTGGTTCAATAACAACTCATATAATTTCATTAACTACCCCAAGGTATTTACAAAGGAGAGGTGGTATTACCTGCACTGTGCAAATGAAGAACACCGACTGAGAAAGAATAAATTGTTTGTTCTAGATTTCCCATATAATACAAAGATACTCCAGTCTCATTCACAGATCTGATGGCATCCACTACCACTAACATTCACATTATCACAAATAAGAAAATACAGCAACTAGAAATATAGGTCTAAGACCTTTTGACAAATATACACATACCACATTTGATACTAATACCTTCATCTCATTTATTGGGACAGGTAACTCTCTTCCTATTTTTACTCACGACCCAGAGAAAGTTTAATAAGTTCTTTAAAATAAACTGTAATCAGGGATGCCTGGGTGGCTCAGTCAGTTAAGCGTCTGCCTTCAGTTCAGTTCATAATCCCAGAGTGGGTTCTGGCTGGAACTGAGCCCCATGTCCACCTCCCTGCTCAGCGGGGAGCCTGCTTCTCCCTCTTCCCCTTCCCACTGCTCATGCTCTCTCTTGCTCTCTCTCACTCTCTCAGTAAGTAAAATCTTTAAAAAAAAAAACTGTAATAAGATCATCACCATAATTCTATAGGCTCTACAGTAATTACTAGGAAGTACACCTTAATTTCAAATGATTAATCTGTCATCAACAGTTCTTTGTTATCAATAAAATTCATCTGGAGAACACCATGCAAACTAAACAACCAAAATGCTGTGAAAGCATGTTAAACTATGGCCCCATACCTCCCTCCAGGCTTCATTTAAGAAGTTCTTCACCACCCGTCCAGCAAGTTATAAGACGCAGGGACATTGAGGATAGAAAGCCAAAAAATGGCTTCAGTTCAGTTCAATTCAGTAGACAGTCTTTGTTCATTGAAATTAAGTCTCTAAATGGTGTGTATTAATTGACTACAATAAATTCACAGAACTGAGATTTTTCATAATGTAAGAAATTATTTCACATCAGACTATGGTCAAACTATGTCCTCATAACTCAGTATAGGTATGTTTATTAACAGTACACATAAAATACTAAATGCTCTCTCAACAAAAAGCTACTCAATGCAATTTGATTGCCTTACATTTGGAGATTCCAAGTTTTGCACAAAAGACTTCCATCTGATGATTTCCTCATTCAGTTAACAAAAACTGATCACCTACTTCTGCCTCAGAAACTATGATAAGCATGGAGGATTCAGAGATCATACTCCCAGAAGCTAAACTCAAATTAAATAGCTTTCTTAGGAGGTAAGAATAGCAGAAGAGCTCACTTCATTTCACAGATAAAGAAATGAGCCCCAGCAGCTGCCTTGTCCAAGATCACACAAGTTCAAAAGAAACCCAAGATTTATAAGTCATTTTATAATAATCTAGATATGAGAAAATCTCTTCAAACATGAGGACATATAAGGCCAAAAAGATCTAATACTCCTTTTAGATTTCATAAAACTAAGCAAAATGCTTCTTTTAAAAATATTTTTTTTTATTAATTTCAGTATTTAATTACAGAGAGTAAGCAATATTACTAAAACCTGACTCTAACAGCTTGTTGGGAGACTAGAAGGAAAAAAAAAGCCAAATTTAAGCTATTAAAGAAAACATAATAATAAGCCATCTAAATAACTTTTTTACTTGAAGCTATTAATGTTCTTCACAGAAAATTTTATGAATTATTATCAATATCTAGATAATAATTATATAACAATGTATTAAATATATCTAAACTGAATCCACACAGGTTATAATGGTGAGTTATAACATTAAGCAATGTAAAATTCTGATCTGAATTCAATAGGGTTTATAGCAATAGGAATAAAACTATTTTGCTTTATTCATTTGCTCATCTTAGAATGATTATTTATAGACTGAATACTAATATATCAAATAATGATTTCATATCAAATTAGATTCACTGAGTTATACTCTAATAGAATGCATTTCAATATAAGTAAAAATTATAATTCAAAGATCATATAATACAGTGTGGATTCTAGATTGGAACCCGAATTCTATAAATTCTAGCTATGTTAATTTTAATACCAGTAATTGTCTCACAGGATTCACAGGAGAAGTACCTGAGATAATGTATGTAAACTGCCTATAGTCCCTGGTCACGTACCAAGCACTCAATAGGTGCTACCTGTTTCTATTAACACAGACCTACTTCACCCTCTCACAAAAGAACATGTTCCCACTTCAAGAAACATTTGTTCAGCGTTTACAAATCTGTATCTAGTAATAATATATATTATATATATAAAATAATTTGGACTTTAGGTGCCAGTTTTCATTAAAATCTCAATAGCTATATGGTGTTTCTGAGGGAAACCAAAGCATGGAAAAATGAGGAAAGACCTTGGGGACATATCTTGTGATGCTGGATAGAATTAGAATTAGTCTGAACTCATTACTTGATCTGGAAAACTGTATGTGTATACACACATACACACACACGTGTGCAAAACAAAATACAAAGTTATAGAAAATACATATACATACTTTTCCTTGCTTATGAATGTCTAAAAGATAGACAATGTTTCCAAAAACAACTCGAACTCTTCTTGAGAAGGTATGTAGGAAAATGTGTTTTGCATTTTTACTTACTACATTTTCCTAGCTATTAATAGTAATCTCCCCATTCTCCATTCTGAAGACACTTAGTAACCCACCCCTCTCATCAGTAGCAGGGACTCTGGTATCTCTGCGGCAGTCTTCTCTGCTCCCAGGCCTCACAAGCATCCTGGGCATCTCCTTCAACTATTCAAGCCCCAAAGGTAACAACCATCACTATGCCTTAAACTCCAAGGACCTATCTCCACCACTGCCCAACCTCTGTATTCTAATTTTATTCCACAATCACATCTTACAAGTAGTTTGCCCATTCTTTTTCTACCACTAAATTTAATCTTCAGTATCACTAATGCTATAGGAAAGATTTTCCATAAAAGACCAAAGAGTAAATATATTAGAGTATGCAGGCCTTAATTTCTGTTAACAATTACTGAATTCTGTGCCTGTAAGAGCAAAACCAGCCACAAACAACATGTAAATGAAGTATGGCTATGCTCCAAATTTATTTATTCATGAACACCGAAATTTCAATTATATATAATTTTCATATACTTTTTAGGTTTTTTTCCAACCATTTAAAAATACAAACACTATTCTTGGTTTGCAGACTATTCAAAAACAGGCAGTGAGCCAGGTTTGGCTCATGGACCATAATTTGCTGACCCCTATAAGGATCACTTTTGTAAGTACTGTAAGTATAAAGAGTTACACAAAGGTTGGCAAAACGTCCAAAAGATCTTAAAAATGTGTTCAGAAAGTCAACCTGAAAGCAACATTTTCTAAATTCCTGTGAGGTACAGATCTAACTAGCATAGGTTCCAAGAGCTTTTCTGGCATCTTAATTCTTTATAGGTGAAGTACTGTGACGGTTGCAATAAAGTGAATAGAATAAAATGAGTCAGAAACAAATTACAGATGTCCCAGGCTATCCAAAAGTAGAGTGTTCCTATGAAAACTTTCCTAAGCCAAACTGGCATAAAGCAGAAAGTATTCCCCCTGTGTTCAGATGCAGCTTTAAGAAAGACCTACATTAATATGGTAATGGCTCTTTTCCTAAATGGAAAATCCTCTACAGATTTCTTTCAGTTAATGAAAATAGGTACTAATGCAGATCTTTCAGAAATGCCAGGTGGTCCAATGCTATGTTTCAGAAAGTGGAGGATACTTATATATTGCTGACATTTGATATTTCATTCTAGAACTTTAAATTTTAGTCTGTACTCCATGAGACCAAAGGCATAATCTATATAGTTTTCTGTGCATATAAACCCAAATAAAATACACAACTTTGATATTTGTGGAAAAGTCGAGAAAAATAATAAACTGTAGAGAAGAAAACCTCTAAAATTATCCAATTCACCCTGTCATGCCAGGGCAAAACTATTTGTTCAAGGTCATACTAACAGAATTCAAGGCTCCAGAGCCTTGGTTGAGTTTTTTTTCAATACATCATAAAATTAAAGCTCAAAAAGTGACAACTTTTCTAAAATAACATGTGCTCGCCTACGGTTTTTAAAACAAAACCCTCATATTGTTAAAATAAGACACGGAAGAAGTGTAGAGTCTTACTAAAAGTGAAGACAGAGCTGCTAATTTTCGAGACAGTGTAGTAAAAAGAAAGAAGCAGTGCTCAAATATTTGGTCCAGGGACTAGGACTCCATTTTGATACTTAAGAGAATACAGGAGGCCAGCAAAAAATAGTAAAGATTAGCTGACTGGGAACAAAACATAAAAATATCAAATGGCCTTTAAGTCAAAAGGAGTCTACCATCATTTCAGCTGGGGGAAAGGTTTAGAATGGCAAACGAAGCAAGAGCAATGGAGACAGGTTTTAAGAGCAGCAGTTCATTGCCCTGATTCTGTCAAAGAGAAATTAAGTAGAAATTAAAAATATTCTACTTCCAGAGAGTAAATGATGGTTACCAGGGGATGAGGAGTGGGGTGGTAAGACTGACAGTGTTTCAGAGTCCAAGCCTGCAAAAAGCAGTAAGTCCTAGAGGTCTAAAGTACAATATAATAAATCCAGACAATATTGTACTGTAATTATGTAATATGATAAATATTGCTACAGAAGCATTATAAGATATGAATGTAATAAAGTAACACTGTACACATTAAATTTACACCATGTCATATGTTAAATTTATTCAATTAAAATACAGAAAACAATTCTACTTCCTGTATCAATTCCTACTGATGGGTAACGTTCAGCCACAGCATGAGCAGATGGTGCTAGAAAGACACTGCATGAGAAAAGAGCTTTGCTTCTAGGTCTGGTGCACTGCTTGGCAGGCTCCTGCAGTCCTTAAGCATTCTCCACCAATACACTCCCACAGTGCACAATAGCCATCAGCTTCCCCCAGCACTCTCCCTTGGATGGTGTGGGGAAGACAACCTTTGGTAAAACATCTCTTTGTGAACATCTTTCCCTGGTATCAGAAAGCAAATCCTGGCAATTCCATTAAGGAGGCACCATAGCAACTTCCTTGCCATCCAGTGAGCCACACATCCTCTCAAAAAGGTCCAGATCTCAACACTGGGTGGGGTTCTTCCTTAGGTGCTTAATCTTGGTCCTTAGGGGTAAAACCCAATCCTTGTATCTTTTTCCATATTCTGTATTTTTCAAAAAAATTTATTTTGAAAGAGGGAAAGCATGGAGTGGGGGGAGAGAAATAGAAGGAGACAGAGAATCTCAAGGAAATTCCACACTGAATGCAGAGCCCAACTCAGAGCTCGAGCTCACAATCCTGAGATCATGACCTGAGCTGAAATCAAGACTGGGATGCTTAACAGACTGAACTACCCAGGCACCCTATTCCCATATTTTTTAGAACTCTGTTTACTTACTAGCCAATCCTGTTATTGGTAACATTTTTTTACATTAAACTTTCCCTGTTCATATTACCCTGTGTGGTTTTTCCTTCCTGTTTGAGCTAGACTGATACAGTGCTGAAAACCATTAAGATGACACTCAGGTCAGTAAGGGAATGAAGAATAAGCAAACAGGCAAAAAAATGAACTGTGAAAACAACAAATCCTGACATGCTGCCAGCCAAAACATCCACAATCCCTTGGATTTGATTTAAACTGCTATGTCTTGAAAACAGATTTTTTTTAACTGCTAAGTATTTGAGTGTGTTTTATCTTAGTTTCACGGCAAAATGTTGTCACCAGCTTTTCTGTGCTGAGAGCTGTCCATCCTGATCAGAGAGGAACATTAGATAACCAAGTGACTTTGGAGAACCAACGGCAGCAGCTGCCCATTCTGCCATCTTAAATTCCCTACTAGGAATCCATCACTGTCAAACTTTCAGACAGGAGGATGACTTAGTGGCCTCATCTACTGGGAGTCAGCTTAAACATGAGCTTGTTAAGAGAAGCACATGATCGGGGCACCTGGATGGCTCAGTGGGTTGAGCCTCTGCCTCCGGCTCAGGTCATGGTTTCGGGGTCCTGGGATGGAGCCCCGCATCGGGCTCTCTGCTCAGAGAAGATCTTGCTTCCCCCCTTTGCCTGTCTCTCTGCCTGCTTGTGATCTCCCTCTGTCAAATAAATAAAAATTCTTTAAAAAAAAAAAAAAAGAGAGAGAAGTACATGATCTTTCTGGTGCCCGTTTCCCCTCTATAGACTTTGGTGATTATTAGCACACCTGAAAAAAAACAAAATAAAACCACTGAAAAACTCATTAAATTTCATGTATGCATGGTAGGCAAACTAAAAATAGGAGCAGACTACAAAAGAGCAGGTTAAGAGAAAACCCAAATTCTTGAAACAAATGCCAGGGATATAAGCAATTATAAAGGTTACTTTTTCTTCTTAGTGGCATTTCAAAATGAAAGAAAAGAGCATCACAAAATATTTCTTTTTTTTTTTTTTTAAGATTTTATTTCTTTGACAGAGAGAGATCACAAATAGGCAGAGAGGCAGGCAGAGAGAGAGAGAGAGAAAGGAGGAAGCAGGCTCCCTGCCAAGCAGAGAGCCCGATGTGGCACTAGATCCCAGGACCCTGAGATCATGACCTGAGCCGAAGGCAGAGGCTTAACCCACTAAGCCACCCAAGTGCCCACAAAATATTTCTTGAAGGACACCTGGGTGGCTCAGTGGGTTAAGCATTTGCCTTCGGCTGAGGTCATGATCCCAGCATCCTGAGATCAAGTCCCACATCTGGCTCCTTGCTCAGCAGGAAGCCTGCTTCTCCCTCTGCCTGCTCTGCCTGCAGCTCTCCCTCCTTCTGCTCTGACAAATAAATAAATAAAATCTAAATATATATTTATTTCTAAGGAAAAAAAGCAGTCCCAGAGTTGGAGAAACAGAGAAGGAAAACTAAAGATATAAGCTGGCACTAAAAAATTCAACAAATTTATTGTATCACTCATTCAGCAGAAAATAATTCTGGAAGAACTCCATAGTAAATGACACTAAGCAAGCCACACTTAGCTTGCTACACTGTACTACAAATCCAATGCAATGGGCCCCAAAGAAAAGAGGTAATTGCCAGAAAAACAGCCTTATGTTGCTTTGGGGTTTTTTGGGTTTTTTGTTTGTTTGTTTGCTTTTGTTAAGATTTTTATTTGACAGAGAGAGTGCAAGCACGTGCACAAGCAAGGGGGAGCTGGAGAGGGAGAAGCAGGCTCCCTGCTGAGCAGGGAGCCCAATGCAGGACCCAATCCCAGAACCCTGGGATCATGACCCAAGCCACCCAAGTGGCCCAAAAGCCTTATGTTTCTTTATGGTATTTGTTTTATTTTAAGGTATGATGGGTTGGAAGGCATACCTATTTTGAAGGAACAAAAATACTTTACAAAATAAAAACCTGTAGTGACTTCTCTTATCTCATTACCTTACTGTAATTTCTCCAAACATGTTTTACAGCTGGTGAGCCTAAGGTAAAAATTCATTTATGTGCATTTATAGGGAACGCACAGGGAATGCACAGCGAATGCACTTTCCTACTAAGAACAAAACATATGTACAACTTCAAGTATAAGACTCTTGATTCCCAACTGGAAAGACTCACATAGCAAACTGACAAGGATCCCAGCTTCTTACTGGCAGAAAAGCAATGTCATGGCTGTTAATTTTGTCACTGCCTTTCTCCAACATAATAGCCTCAAGGACTTTAGGACAGTTATGTAGTTCTTCTTCCCCTCCTCTGATGATTCAAAATCCTCCTCCTCTTTAGCAGAATTTCCCAGTGCATTTATTAAGTTTCTAGATTAATTTCACAGGGGAAGCGGTTCCTGCCATCACTTCAAATTATGTCCAAACCCAAAACCTTCTATATAGCCCACCTCTCACACTAGCTACTGTTTTCAATTACTCATATTCCTCTTTACTGAAAATCCTTTTCTGTCACTATCCTTATCAGTATTAGCTAGAGTACTGTAACTAACTGCAATTTAGTTTTCATACTTGTGGTTCTCCCAACCTCAATACTATCTTGTATACCATTCTGATTCACATGCCCAATATAACATTTTTATCATTAAGGATAAGCAGCAGCTCCAAAAATTCCAGGAAACTGCAAAAATGAGAAGAAATCCTACCTGACAGGGGTTCAAGTCCATCATCATTTAAACCAAGTAGCACTAGTTTTATCAGTTTTATATATGTCATCTTAGTTATTTTGTGGGGGGAAGGGGATTGCTTAGCAATCACTTCCCTAAGGGATCAAATGGTCTCAAAATACTTAACTATATTAGTTTTCTATCATTGCCATAACAAATCACCACAAACATTAACAGCTTAAATCAACACAAATTTACTGTTTTACAGTTCTAGAGGTCAAAGGTCTGACACAGGTCTCACTGGGCTGAGATGAAGGTGACAGAAGGGCTGAATTCCTTCCTGGAGGCTTTTAGAGGGTTTGTTCTCTTGCATTTTCAACTGTTTAGTGTCCATCTACTTCTCTGACTCATGATCCTTTCCTCCATCTTAAAAAGCCAGAGTCAGACTGAGTCCTCCCCACTGTCTTTCTTCCACTTTTAAGGAACCCTGTGATTACACCAGGCCTATCAGGAAAATCCGCAATAGTCTTCCTAATTTAAAGTCAGGGGATCAGCAACCTTAATAATTCCCCTTTGCCTGATTAGGTAACATAGTCACAGATTCCAGGGATTAAAACATGAGCATCTTTGCAGGGGAAGAGGCATTACTTTTTACTACACTACCCAAATTGTATTTGTCCTCAATCTCCAGCAGAGCAGGGAATCAAACAAAACCAACTTAAACATGTAATGTGCAACCCAAGTCCATCCTCACCTGTCCTATTTCCACCCCCCCACCCCATACAGGAAAGGAAATGAGAGATCACAAGGATAATCAGTGCAGAGAGATATGCTCTCATCCCTTGAAAGAACTTGGAATTCATTTTCTCTTATATATAATGTGTGGTCACATTCTTAAGAGAGGACAAAGTCCTCTAACTGAATCAATAATAACTACTCAATAGACTAACTGTAAGAGAACCTTACAAATACCCTGAAATTAAATTCGAAATACCAACTGGAAACACTGTAACAAAACCATCAACTTTTTTGTCTGGTTTTTATTAAGCCATGTATAATCATTTCTCTTAGAAAATATATATCCAGTCTTAATAACCCTTGAATACAGTATTACAAAAAACATGCAGTATTTCTAATACTTTATACCACTGGGAAAATTGTGCCTAAATTAAACCTGAAGCTTAAAAACCACATAGGGGTCAGTACTGCTTAAGTCTTGATCTTACTTTTAGAAATGTGGAAAGTAATTACGTGGATTCATTCTGTGTGCTTACAAAAATTCAGTTCAACATAAGCAAGACACTGTACATGATAGTCCACACCTTTCCTTAGCTGTTGGTACCCACCAAGATTTGTAGCAGATTCAAAATTGTCAAACTTTAATGCAGTAGGATTCTAGATTGGCCTCAAGATGGAGCAGCAGCATCCTTTTAAAAATAGACTGCCCTACAGGTAAATGTTTTCAGTCTGTCACTAAAAATGAATGGAAAGACAAACAAGCCATATTAAGACATTTAGGAAAAGTACTTGATTTTAATAATGCTCTACACAACAGAGGGTACTAATGGATATAGAGGGAAGCAAGACACAAAGCCTCTCAGAATTAACTACAAGATATACCATCCCTGGGTGGTAACATTCCTGATAATCCTGTGCTTTTTAAACCATATTTTCTAGTTTTTCTATAGTGAATTGCTACTGTTATTGTTTAAAGGAAGAAAAGCAAAAACAAATAACCTTTTTATATAGTATGTCTACAGTGACTATAACATGCATGTTAAGTGTACAGAATCACAGGTGCAAAGAACCACTGTTCAAAAAAAATCTAAACTATGTAAAGTACCATCTAAAGTATATACAGTATTGGGGAGCCTGGGTGGCTCAGCAGATTAAAGCCTCTGCCTTTGGCTCAGGTCATGATCCCAGGGTCCTGGGATGGAGCCCCGCATCCATCCGGGCTCTCTGTTTAGCGGAGAGCCTGCCTCCCCCAACTCCTCTGCCGGCCTCTCTGCCTACTTGTGATCTCTTGCAAATAAATATATAAAATCTTTAAAAAAAGATAAAGTATATGGAAAGTAAATGGAAGTAAATGGAAATGAGATATCTAGCAAACATCTAAACACTAATTTTTAAATGCTAATTAGAAAAATACTCAAATTACATAATTAGGAGAGAATGACTGAAAAATGACAAAGAAAACACTTGACTATTTAGTAAGCCATATAGTACTACTTAAGGAAGAAAAAAAAAAAAGCCACAGGTTGCACAACTTTAAATGACTTGTCAGGAGTAACCTGATAGAGCAGCTACGGAACCTCAGTAGCTGCTACACTTCACACAATACTCTGTATTTATAGCACCCCTGGTCTGAGAGAATCAAAGGGCATTCACTATTTACGCTGTATTCCACCATCACCTTATTCGCTTGTTATTCCATTCAGTTCTGACTTCCAACATTCCCACCACTCCAACAGGATTCCAAATGACATTCTTGAATGAATGTGTTATTTCTGTTTATACGTAAAAATCTGAAAGGACTCACACTACACTATTAAAAAAACATTACCCAAGCAACCTATGATGGACAGATGTGGAGGGGGAGACTTGCTGAGGAAGGAAACTTTCTTTTAACTTCATGCATTTTAGTAATTCAAATCTTATCTTTGACATACAATAATAATACAATAAAAAATTAATGACCACATAAAGTATATTGCATTGTAGGCCATGATATTTCCTTCTAGATGATAGAAGGAATTTAGTTCATCCCCTGAACAGCTTTATTAAATATATTATTAAAGGCCACAGTCTCAGAGACCAGTTTCCAGATATCAAGGATTACTTCTCAGCATCAAACTTCTACTAAACACATCCAGGGCTGACCTTTGTCCAGAGCAGACAACTGGTCACAGGAGCTACCCACCAGCACTGCCATCCCTGGTATTCCAATTCAACCGTCAACTCTGAATTCCAGCAAGCATTTTTTAATGATTCTCCATTTCTGCCTTTTCTCCATTCACTTAGCTATTAATCATCCAGGCCAGAAAAGATATCCATTTTATTCCCCACCATGAAACATCCATTTCAGCTTTCAAGCTTTATCTTCCCCACAAGGAAAGAACTGCTAGTTTTTATTTCTCTTCCTTCAAAGTGTTGCTTCAATGGATGTAACAGTAAAAATCTGAAAGCCATCTAAATGCCCACCAACAGAAAATACGCTTAAATTAGTATATATATAATCTATATATGTAAACTATGTAGCAAATATTTTGAGGACAAAAAAAATTTTTTTTAAGAATGAAATGTTTCATCTACAAACAAGGAATATTAGTGATAAATCAAGTGAAAAACTGTGCAGTGCACCTCATCTTTACAGAAGCAGAAAGAGCATATTTATTCATATGTACTTGCATACAATAAATTAATGTTTCTTTTACATCATTCCAAAGATGAATGGCTACCTCCTAGTGGGGAAAGTAGGACACTGAGGGAGGAGACATGTCCAGTTTATAAAACCTTTTGTATGTTTAAAATTTGGACCATGTAATCATATTACCTAATTTTAAAATCAATTATTTTAAACTTGCTTCAAACTCTTATCTTCAAAGTATCTTCCCTTATATTCAAAGTATCTGCTATTAATTCCTCAAAGTTGAGAGCGGATAAAACTATCAACCTCATTCCTTTATAATCAAGCATTTCAGTACTCCAAAGGAAACTCCAAATGTCTGCCCCAACACCATCACCAAGATATCCTACCTTATTAATTTCTAACAGCAAAAGTTATTTTTATTTAATAAAGCAATAATTACTTATTAAGTTGCTAAACTGTAACACAATATAGGATGCAAGGATATAAGAGAAATATAAAATTGTAAATTTTACATGGTAACCATTAACCTTGATGGATTCAAGTATGTCTGAAATTTCACATGAACTATTTAGAAAAAGCAAGGATTTATGTGTTATTTGTGCGAGGGCATTTCAGCTATCATATAGTTGGAGATTCTTGATGTTACCAAAAGGCAGAAAATGACACTGCAATATAGGGAAAGTTTTATTCTACCTTTCATATTCACATAAGCATTTTAAAAACGGAGGCCAAAGAATTATGGTTAACACTGCGGAATTCAACAACATGGGAAAGAATTCAAATATCAAACCATTAGTTTTAAGAATGAGTAACACAGACATGTGAATACAGAAAAATAAAACAGCATCTTTTAAAATAAACAATTTATCATAATTACCTAGTGAACTTTCTGAAAATAAAGAACTCATTTGATAGCCTAAAACAAGACAATCTGGTTTTGTTGCATACACAATTAAAAGCTTCAGTTAACTACTATATATGTCATCTAGCAACTAAAATCAAATACTACTTAAATTCCATGATCATTTTCATATTCATTCACATATATTTCCTGAGCATCCGTTGGGAGATACAACAATAAGAAGTGGTTTCTGCTTTCAGGCATTTTATAATTCAATTACTGTTAGGGCACTCAAAAACTAATTCAGAATAGAAAGTCATCATCAAGAGGTAAAGAAACTGCACAAATAAGAGTAGACCTTACTACCTATGAAAGCAGAAAAGGGGCTCTAGGGAAAGTCTGTGTATGAGCTAGCCTTTTATTTGAAAGACTTCAGAAGGCAGAAATAAGAAAGGGAAAAAATTCCAAGTGGAGATGCATAAGAAACCAAAAGTTTACATTCCTTCTGTTCCAGACTACAAAATACAAATACTTCTGCTCCAGAAGGAATGTAAACCTAAGTCTGATTAAACAAAAATTAAATTTGAGAAAGAGCACGGAGGCCGAATAATGGAGTTTTAAAAAGCAAACTGAGGAACAAGGATTTCATTCTAGAGTTGATCAGGAGACGCTCCACAGAACCATGGTGGTCAAGAACACAGATTTGGAAGGCTTAGGATTCAAATTCCAGCTCTTCTACCTACTAGCAACCCTGCAAGCCCATGAAGTCTCAGTTTCTTCATCTGTAGAGTGAGAAAGTAGTGTCTACAACATAGAACTATTTTGAGGACCAAATCAGAATAAAGCATTCAACACAAAGGCTGACATAAGAAACATTCAGTAAGTGTTTTTTGTTTTGTTTGCTTCTGTCAGGCAGAGAAAATATGATCAGGGCTGTCTTCAGGACACATAATTTGACAGCAGCATGCATGATAAATGGCACAACCCAGAGATTAGGGATGTCTTATTAACAGTAGCTGAGGCAAGGGTATTATAAGTATTCTCTTGCTGGGAAAATGAAAAAGCAGCAGGAGAATGTGATTCCTGAACCATAATGCAATAAAATGACAAAGAATTTCTGAGAAAGGGGGAGAGTGATGAATCAAAGGCAACCTTTGATTTTAAGTATAGATGATTAAGAAAATGTTAAGATCATTAATATAAACAGGAAAATGAGGGAGGAATTAAATTGCAAAGGAGAATGTTTAATTCTGAATCTACAGATTCAAGATTACAAAATGCCAGTTACTTGAAGAGTTTATCATGGAGAACAACAAAAGGCAAGTCTGAAGCTTAGGAAAGACAATGAGGCTGGTGATGCAGAACTGGAGCTTTAGCAGGGAAGGGAATGAACAGTGGAAACCATGGGTGTGCACAGGACTATAAAGGAGAAAATACAATTCTAAAAAGAAGTGAGGACTCAATCTAAAGTAATACTTGTATAAGTGCGAGGAGAAAATGAACAAAGCCACAAGGTGTAAGTCTGAGGTGCTGGCCTGTACAAACTACAGGAAGACAAGGCCTTGACAGCACTTCATATTCTATAACTCTTTAGATGCTCATAATAATTTAGATTATAAACAGACTTATGATTATGTGCTTATTATAGGATTTTAAGAGCCTGCAAGTTACTGAAAAGTGTTAATTATTCTGACTCAACCCCGAGCAGGACACAGCTAACGCAGTATAATTATAATCAGATATTTTTCCAGTATCTCAAAGCTCAAAGTATTAACTTCTAAGTCCTCATCTTCCTTGACATCCATCCACACATTTCACTCTATTGATTACCATCATTTGAGGAAACTCCCCACCTCCTTCTTAAGACAGCCAATTCTCAGGTTTTCTCCTATTTTGGCTTCCCTTTCATCTTAACTAGTTTCTACCTAGAAACAGAATCATCAGAAAGCAACAATTCCACAGTAGTTGTTTTAAACATCTAGGTTTTAAAACCCAACTAGACGGGCACCTGGGTGGCTCAGTTGGTTAAGCTACTGACTGTCTTTGGTTCAGGTCATGATCCTGGAATCCTGGGATCAAGTCCCAAATCAAGCTCCCTGATCAGCAGGGAGTCTGCTTCTCTCCCTCTGACCCTCTCCCCTCTCATGCTCTCTCTCTCTCTCACTCACTCACTCTCTCAAATAAAATCTTTAAAAAATAATAATAATAAAAATAAAATACATAGCTGTCATATATGCTGAGAACACAGAACAGATTAATACACCAAAATGTTAGGAGCTATACTTCATTAAATTGTCATAATGTATTTTTAAGAGACTACAAAATACTAAAATGAAATAAGCACACTTTAATCTTATTACATTAGTTTATACTAAAGTGCAACTGGGTTCATAAAAATGCTACAGGAAATGAGATTACCCACCCCAGTTTGTAAGGAAAAAAATACCTGTAAGAGCTACAAATTTACTATAATATCCAAATTTACCCTGGCATCAAATAGAGTGACTAATACAAAGCCCCTTCGTCTTGGTCAATGGCACCAGCTCAAGGAATATTTTAATAACACAGCACAGAAACCTCATCTAAAACAATACCATAGTTTCATACTATTTATCCTTTAGGCTATTTTTCAATACATGATTATATTCAGGTCTCTATTTTGCAAGGAACATCTCCAAGGCAAAAAAGAGGGAAAAACTCTAAGATCACAATTTTATAAGGTAGTTTTCATTAACGAAAGGCAGCCTGGCAGAGCAGAAAACACAGGTTCTTGGCTTAAGCCTGACTCAAATGCAGTCACTACCACTAAAAAGCTGATGAGATCTTGAGCAACTGAATTAATCTCTCAGAGCCTCTGTTTATTAATCCTTAGATTGGGGAGAATGTCACCTATGTTGTTAGAGATAAATAGGAAAAATATTATTACCAGCAACTATAACTTAAATGCCACAGACACTGTGGTTCCTTTTAAACACAGCTTCCCAAATAATTACACAACAGGACCGAAGATTTCAGGCTACATATTTATGCTTAGAACCAGACTTCTTTGTGATTATCTTACTCAGTTCTATGTTTTCCCTGGAAGTTGGCAAGAAGACGCACACAGTACATTTTTAATAAATACACGCCACTGATTAGATCAACAAAACCTCCAGCTCTTCTGCACACAAAAATACAAAATGTAATAGGGATTTCCTAGTTTTCTGTCTTATTTAATAGTAAGAAGTATAATATAATAAGCTTACAGCTTACTCCCTATGGTCTACTATCAAAATATTTCGTTCCTGGCTCTTTTGAGGTTTTGTTTTTTTTTTAACCTGTCTAAAATACAAACTTCTAGGCCGCTGGTTTTCTATCTTCAAACACGAGTAAGTTGTTTAAGAAACTGAATTTGTTTTCAACGGACCACAGAGAATTCAAAATTACCTTGAAAAATGCACTTACCAAAAACAAAAAATTACTATTTTAGTAACCTGCTTTATGAAATCATCCAAACCTTGTAACCTACCATAAACTCCGTGTAAACGTAATTCTTAACTTGCCTAATACATAAGTATCTCCATCTGGCCTCAGACAACCTATAAGTTTTGCCACATTATGTTTCAAAATAGTAAGCTGTAGCCCTTTTTAAAAGCTTATATAATAAAAGATTACAGAAAAACTGGAAACAATGTTCAGCAGTAACACACACACACCTTATGTGGTAGCTTTTAAAAAGAATGAGGTATGTAATAAAATCGAAGAGTATCTCTGAGTATCCCTTGGCCAAAAGAAGTATATACTATATATGATCCCAATTTGTTTTTAAAACATACTTACACAAACAGAAAAATCCTTAATGGCTAATAAATACCACACTTGAAGACTGGTTACCTTGGGTAATTAAAAGAGGAAAAATGGGGGGGGGGGGGCGTGGGGAGCAGACGTCTTCATTGTTTAGCTGCTTAATTTTTTTCTTAAAGAGCACGTAGTACTTTTGTAATTAAAAAAATAACCGGGAAAAGAATAACCATTGGTAGGACTATACTTTTTCCTCCGTACCCAAATTCTTTTGGGTAATTTTAAAAACATAGTTATGATTTCTCAGTTTTAAAAAAAGAAGACATACAAAAACACAGTCATGGAAGTTAAAAATGAAAAATCTTGGATTTGCAAAATTACTCCCCCTGGTTCCACTCTTGGGTCCTCTCTACGCCAATGTTTGAAATACCCTAAGGACGGGTACCGCACTTAAACAGTAGTAAACGCTCAAACAAAAAAACAAAGTAAGAAAATGTTAGCGCCTGCTCTAGCCTCGTAAATCCTTTCGCAGCCTCAACCCCCAAGGCTTCCCCAAGCCTACGTAGGCTGGATTCTCTTACTTCAAAATCAAAACAACAACAGAAAGTCACGGGGTGGAACTGAAAAGGCCCGAAGGGGCCTGTGGGTGTCTTCGGACCGCAGTGTCTAGGAGTCCCGGTTCCCGATCCCAGGTCAGAGACCTAGGACAGTCAGCCCCGACCTCCCAAACCCTTCGACCCCTGCAGACTCCCTCGACCACCCTGGACTCCCAGCCTCTTCGACCCTGCCGAGCCCAGCCCCCAACCTCCCGGCCCCCCTGGAAACCCTCAGCTTCTCCCGACTCCCCAGCACCTGAACTCCCCGACCACCCCCCTCGCCTGACCCCAGCACGCGGGATACGCCGACCCGCAGGACCCCGAGTCCACAGGCACCAGCGTTACCTGCGGCGAGGCTGTCGGCTGGCCCGCCGCTGCGACGCACAGGGTCAGGCACTAGGACTCGGCGGGCTCCACAGCAGCCCGCCTCCCCCACCGCCACAACAACGCCGCCGCTGCAGCCCGGAGGAGGGGCGGGGCCCGGATCCGCGGCTGGGGAAGCCCGACGGTCGCGGCCTCGGGAGTTGTCGGGAACCTGGGCATGCGCAGAGAACACCGGGCGCAAGGACCGCTCTGGGAGGACGCCGAAGTCAACAAGGCTAGGGGGACGCCCCCATCCGGCTCCGCCCCCACAGGGATTGCTCCGCCCCCACGACCAAACAACGCGAGGTCTTGAGGAGACCTGGGGACCGACAACTTTTGGGAGAGATCGCGCGAGAACAGGGCCTCAACCTCCCCGCCCCCTTCCCCGCGTCCTTACGCTGGGGGACCGAAGAGTCGCTGAGAGGCCGTCACCCGTGGCGGAGTGCACTTGAGGTTGGAGAACTCGCTGTGAGGTGGCTGTTCTAGTTCGCGATGATTCGGAACAGGGCATCTAGGTGTCGGAGCATCTTCGAGGGTGCTTCCCGCGGGGTAACTATACAGAGACTACTGGAAAGTGCTCACCGATTTATCTGAAAAGCCAACGATTTTTCACAAGATTGTGCCACAGGAAAGTGTCTGTTTTAGCATCTAGAAGTTTCCCACCTCCCGGTGTTAGCGCTTTCGCCGTCTGGCCCTCGCGTTGGCCGGTGTTCTCGGCCTGGCCTGGGAGTTGATCCTGTTCCTGTAACTAACACGCGTTCAATACTCAACAAACTGAGTACCTGGAACCGGCGAAAATGTATGCCAAGCAAGTTTCTCGTGGCTTGCCCAAACGTCGCACAGCCCGTTACTGGAAAGACAGGCTTTTGAGGGGAAGGATTAGCAAATTGAGAAAGGGAAAGGAGAGCAAGGTCTGCAGAGCTGAGAAAATGTTGCCCCATGAACCTAGGCAGTAAACAAGCTAGTTCGATTTCTCAGTGGGGTTTAGTATGCCTAACATGCAGTATGTCTTCCAAGTACGATAATTTTTGTGCCGGTGTTCTGCTTTCTTGACTCACATCTTTGAGTGTATGTGCCATTCCAACCCACTAGTAGGTTTGCATTGTTCGAATTCTATTCGGTTTTGATTTTCAGACGTATTAGTGGTTGTAGGCTAGCTACCTTTAAAGGTAACCAACGGTAAATTAGAATTAAAACGTTCTTGATGCCCAGGTTGCTATTTCCCACCGTAGTTGATTGTGTGCAAAAGTGATTAAATAATATATTCATAAAAGAAGACCATGCAGTCAAGGTCAAAGGTGACATTGGGAAGGGAGAATTTTTCAAACAAGAGAAAAGTTACTGCTAAGCTGGTCTGCCAGCACTCCAACAACCTTGTGTTATTTTAATGAACTTGGTTTTATTTAATATGAATTCAAATACAGTGGACGTTTTGCTTCTAACTGCAAAATCTCTATTTACTTGCCTTCTGGATTAGAGAGAGCCCTTTGGTCACAGATTTTTTGGCCCTTGGCCTGGTTCCAGGGCTCTCCTCTAACTGTGGTGGGATCATATAACAGTTTTAACAGGATTAGCTTTCTGCTACTCCAAGCAGGAATTTTAGCGCATGAAAATACCTTACCACAAGCAAATTAAGTAGGAATGATTAAGTTAGGAAAACAGTTAAAATCTTTAAATAACTGCTATGGCCTTTCCCCCATGTTTTCTCCTTCACATATTTAAGTTGATCACAGGTTATTTTTTATAAGACTACTAGTAAGTACTTTGTTAATAAACAGGAGTAAGCGCTATTCTTGTGGGCAAGTAGTTGAAGAGCAGTAAGCCATCATTATAACTTCCTGTGGTACACACATCTCCTGATGTCACCCCATCTCCACCATTAAAACCATTTCTGATTATTCCTGTATTTAGCGCTTTTCATATATAATTTACTTCTGGTGAGTGTGTGTGTTACTACTAATATATAATCCACAAAGGCTGGGCACATGCCCACCATGTTCACTATTGCTAGAAAGCCTAGTACAAAATCTGTTCAGTGTTGGTACTCTGTATTTGTTTAACAGGTAATTTAAATTTTAAGTTATTTCATCATGTAGAATTACTTAGAGATTTATTTAGCCTGGAATTAATTTAGATAATCCAAAAATAATTATTTTGGAGGTATTGGTCTACTGTTGCAGCAAATCTGGTCCTTGCAACAGAAAATAGTAACTTAATTCTCCATACCACGTTGTTTTCAATTTTAATGTAAAGCAAAAAAATACAAAGCAGATACTTGTGAATACAGAGTACTGGGTAGGCAGGAGCCTTGTATTATTAGAAATGCTTTGACTTGAATTACTAAGACATTCAACGGATGCTTATTAAATTAAATCAAACTCAGCATACAAACTACTATCAACATACAAACTACTATCAACATCATAGCACTTCACATTTCTTTCTCACAGGCATGGCAGAGTTGCTGCATGTTTCTTAAGCCTCAGAATTTGAGGTCTCCCTGTGTTGCCCATATGAACGAATCATCTAGTTATTTGCAAACACCTGTGTTGCATAATAGGCTTTGGTTTTGGTTTAGAGTGCCAAGTCTAGCCTCTGAGGCCTGAAAAAATTTCCTTATACCTTTCATTTGACCTGCAGTGTCTGGGGAAAACCCAGAACTAAACCCTACTAAATATGGAATTGTTTTGTTCTACAATTTTATTTCCTTGTACTATTTTCAGTACAGTTACAAGTCCCTCACCTCCTGCCCCCCCCCAAAAAACAAAAACAAATACTTGCTCTCTAAAGAGATTTAGTTTCACAGTGCTTCTTTTTTTCTGTTTAAGAAACAAAACATAGTAACATTTCCTTACTGATTTGAAGAAACATAAATGTAGTTTGTGGGAAGAGGATAATGTTTTCTAAAGTAGAACTAGAATTTGAAAATGGGGGAGGAAACTTAAGACGCTACATTCCAGAAAAGTAGTATCTATGTAGTTTACAAATTGAGGAAATAGAAAAGTCTTTGAGCTGACAGATGAAAGGGAATCTTCTAGCTTCCAACTTTTGTCTATTGCCACTTACACTTTTTACTTTAATTACAAGATCTCTCCCTGATACTGTATTCCACTTTTGTGGAATTCCACTTATGATTACTTCACATAGTGAGCAACATTGCAGTCACCAAAAGGTGAAAATACTCCATTCTTGGTATTTCCAGTATCTGTATTGTCCCCTCCTAAGGCAACTTTACTCTTTGCTCAAGGACCCAACCCAGCAGTTTTTCCTTTATGAGCTTTTCTCAGGACCTTCAAGCACAATAGGATATTTTGTTGCTGTTCTTGTTCACATGTAAAGATGATATTTGTGATTGTGAATGTGACTGAAAAGACAACCCAAGAGATCCTTTCCACACTAGAAAGTTGCCCAGAATTAGGCACTCCTGCTCCTTTAGTGGGCCTTAATATTTAGTAACGTTTATTTTCTTTACTTTCCCCTCTGGAAGTAACTAACCAAAATGCCAAATTGATCAGTAGACCCCAATGTTTTCCAGTTCTTCCAAACTCTTCTGTATTTCCTGAAACTTCTAAATGTGTTTTAAAAAGCTGTGATAAAGATTGTATAAACTTATAATCTTTAAAAAAAAAAAAAAAAGGAAAGAAGAAGGAACGAAGGAACAAAGCTGGAACATCAAAGTATACAACTCTTATGAGACCAAACGAAAATATAAATACACGTTTTGTCATGTCCAACCACCTCCCTCCACCAAAAATATTCAAAGCAAAATACTAAAAAGCAGAAAAGTTGCTTTTAGCATCTCAGATTCACTAAGCATTAAAGTACTGAAAATAAAACTGCTTTCCCAAAATGAAATAATTATTTGGAAGTAATAACGTAAGTACCTTTTTTTTTCAATTTAGTTAAACTAAAAAACAAGTCACCCGTTTCTCTCGCCCTCCACCATCACCAATATATTCTCTACATTTCTGAGCTTGTTTTAATTTATAATTTATATTTTTTTAGATTCCATGTATAAGAACTCACAGGGTATTTGTCTTTCTCTGTCTTACTTATTTCACATAGCGTAAAACTGTAAGGTCCATCCATGTTGTCACAAGTGGCAAGATTTCCTTTTCTATGGCTGAATAATATTCCATTTTATAATATACCATTGTTAATTTTTCCCTCTGCCCATCAGTGGACACTTAGGTAGTTTACATATCTTGGCTATTGTAAGTATTGCTGCAGTGAACATGGGGGTGCATTTATCGTTTCAAGTTAGTAGTCTTGCTTTTTTTGAATAAATACCCAGAAGTGGAACTGCTGCATCTTATGTACTTCTATTTTTAATTTTTTTAGGAACCTCCATACTGTTTTCCATAGTGGCTTCACGAATTACATTCCCATCAACACTGCAGAGTGTTCCCTTGCCCTTTTCTTCACAACCTTGCCAATACTTACTGTTTCTAGTCTTTTTTATAATAGCCAACCTAACAGGTGTGAGGTGATATTTCATTGTGATTTTGATTTGCATTTCCCTGACAATTAGTGATGTAGAACATATTTTCATGTCTCTTTTGGCTATTTTTATGTCTTTGGAAAAATGTCTATTCAAATATTCTGTCGATTTTTTAAATTGTATTGTTTAGGGTTTTTTCAGTATTAATTTTTAAAATATATTTTGGATATTAGCCACTTGTCAGATACATAATTTGCAGATACTATCTTTCATTCAGTATGTTGCCTTTTCATTTTGCTGATGGTTTCCTTTGTTTTGCAGAAGCCTTCTAATTTGATAGAGTGCCACTAGTTTATTTTATCTTTTGTTGTGTGTGCTTTGTATCTCAGTTCCAACTATCACTGCTAAGACAAGGTTACCACCTATTTTTCTTTCTAGAGGTTTTATGGTTTCAGGTCTTAGGTTCAAGTTTTTAATTCATTTCAGTTCATTTTTGTGTATGATGGGAGATGGTAATCCAGTTTCATCTTCATGTGTGGCTGTCCAATTTTGCCAACGCCATTTATTGAAGATACTATCCTTTTCCCATTGTATATTCTTTCTCTTTTTTTTTTTTCTTTCTTTCTCTTTTTTGACATAAATTAGTTGACCATGTATGGGTAAGATTATTTCTGGACTTTCTATTCTGTTCTATTGATCTATCAGTTTTTGTGCTAATACTTTACTATTTTAATTACTCTAGCTTTATAATATAGTTTGAAGTCTGAGAGTGTGATGCCTCCAGTTTTGTACTTTACCAAATTTGCCTTGACTATTTGGGATCTTTTATGGTTCTACACAAATTTTAGGATTGTTTGTTCTGTTTCTATGAAAAAGTGCTGTTGGAATTTTGATAGAGATTGCACTGAATTCATATATTGCTTTGGGTAATATGGGCATTTTAACAGTATTATTTGAATCCATGAGTATGGAATATCTTTCCATGTATTTGTGTCTTTTTCAATGCCATATAGTTTTCAATATACAGATCTTTTGCCTCCTTGATTAAATTTATTCCTAGGTATTTTATTCTTCTTGATGCAATTATAAACAGATTTTTTTTCCTAATTTCCCTTTTTGATGGTTCATTATCAGAATAGGTCATTAACAGAGTTTGTTGTTGTTACGCACTTTGTATCTTGCAACTTGACTGAATTAATTTATTCTAATTTAATCTAATATTTTTGATTGAGTTCTTAAAATTTCCTGTAAATAATGTGTTACTTACAAATAGTGAGAGCTTTTCCTCTTCTTTTCCATTTTGAGACTTTTATTTCTTTTTCTTGCCTAATTGCTCTGGCTAGGACTTCCAATACTGTACTGAGTAAAGCAGCAAAAGTAAGCATCCCTGTTTTGTTCCTGAACTTAGAGGAAGAGCTCTCAACTTTACATTTTTTTTTTTTAAGATTTTCTTTATTCACTTGACAAAGAGAGATCACAAGTACACAGAGAAGCAGGCAGAGAGAGAGGGAAGCAGGCTCCCCACTGATCAGAGGGCCTAACGTGGGGCTGGATTCCAGGACTGTGGGGTCATGACCTGAGCCGAAAGCAGAGGCTTTAATGCACTGAGCCACCCAGGCAACCCTCCACTTTACATTATTGAGTATGATATTACTTGTGGGCTTGTCATAAGTGGTGTTTATTATGTTCAGTAATATTCCCTTATACCTGCTTTGTGGAGAGTCTTTATCATTAGTGGACATTGAGTTTTGTCAGATGCTTTTTCTGCAGATGATCATGTGATTTTTTAATCCTTCATTTTGTTAATGTGGTATATCACAATGACTGATTTTTGGATGTTTAACCATCCTTGCATCCCTGGAATACATCCACTTGATCATGGTGTATGATTCTTCTAATACATTGTTAGATTCAATTTGCTAATATTTTGTAGAAGATTTTGTAACTGTGTTCATGAGGGATGTTCACCTATAATTTTCTCTTATTATGGTATCCTTGTTTGGTTTTGGTATCAGGGTAATGCTGGCCTTGTAAAATGAGTTTGGAAGAGTTCCCTCCTCAACTATTTTCTGGAAGAGTTTGAGAAGGTTTGGTATTCTTTCTTGAAGGTTTTGTAGAATTCACCAATAAAGCTTTTGTTTTGGGGGAGATTTTTGATTACTGATACAGTCTCCTTACTAGTAATTAATCTGTTCAGATTTTCTATTTCGTCATGATTCAGTCTTGCTAGATATATGTTTCTTCTAGGTTATTCAGATTGTGAGCATATAGTTATTTATTATAGTCTCTAATGATACTTTGTGTACCTGTTTTATCAGTTGTAACATCTTCTCTTTCATTTCTGATTGTATTTTATTTGAGTCCTTTCTCTTTTTTCCTTGGTGAACTTAACTAAAGGTTTGTCACTTTTGTTTTCCTTTACAGAGAACCAGCTCTTAGTTTCTTTGATCTTTTCTATTATTTGTTTAGTCTTTATTCATTTATTTTTGCTCTTTATCATTTCCTTACTTCTTACTAATTTGGGGCTTCTTTTGTTCTTTTGTTGTTGTTGTTGTTCCTTCAGGATAATTAGGGCATTTAGGTTGTTTACTTGAGGCTTTTCTTGTTTTTTGAGGTAGGCATTTATTTCTATAAACTCCTTTCTAGAACTGCTTTTGCTGTATTCTATAAATTTTGGTAAGTTACATTTCTATTTTCATTTGTTTCAAGGTATTTTTTTATTTATTCTTTGACCCATTGGTTGTTTGGTAGCAGGTTGTTTGAATCTGCACATTATTTGTGAATTTTCCTGTTTTCTTTAGGTAATTAATTTCTAGTATCTCATTTTTGTGGTTAGAAAAAGTATTTGATATTATTTCAGTCCTCTTATACTTATTAAGTCTTGTTTTGTGGCCTAACATATGATCTGTCTTAGAAAATGTTTCATGTGCACTTGAGAAGAATGTGTGTTTTGTTGCTTTTCGATGGGACAAAAGAACTTTTATTGCTTCATCTTAAACAATTGAAATAATTGTATATTGAGTATATAGTTATCTTTGCCTGTTTTTTCTCTTGCCCTGGAATTTGTCTTCCATGCACATATCAGATTCTGCTTCTCTCTGTAATAGCTTAAAAAGTTAAAACATTTCTGTATGATGAAATGTACATTGTTTCTTGAAAACAGGCTGTTTTGGAACTCAAATATGAATGAATATGTGTTTTTCTTTTTCATTAGAATAACAATTTAAGGAAGGGATTGCCCTAATTTGCTAACTATATATTGTAAGTATATGTTAAGCTACTAACATAATAGATATAATGAGGATGTTATTTTATTGACAAACAGTATTTAGGATACTCTATATCCATGAAAACTTTCAACCTCTTCTTCTTCCAAGTTTTTATTATCTCTTTTCTCAGGGCTATCCAGCACTAATAAACAGAAAAAGTAGATTATTCAATTTTCAGATATCATTAATATTTAAGAAAAGACAAATATAACTCATTGGATCTGGATTCAGATCCATTTTTAGTTTTTGTTTTTGTTTTCTTAAATATACCAAGGCTTATCCCAGAGAACTGCATATAAACAAATTCTATTAGAAACTTAAAGAGTAATGGCATATAATTTTCAAATTTGTAAGGTCAGTCCTTTACTGAGGTATTGAAGAGAAATAGTGGAAGCATATTCATTTCCGTATTACCTTTTCCTTGGTACCATGAGATTTATAATCTGTAAATAAAGTACTAAATTTCTCCTCTAAGAAGAAGGAGACACAGTAAGGAGGAGGGAAGAAAAGTAAGGAAGGGAGCAAAGAGAGAAGAGAAAGAAAATTAAAAACTATTAATACTTCCCATTCCCTTTGTTTTTTTTTAAAGATTACTTATCGTTTGAGACAGCAAGCAAGCAAAAAAGAGCAAAGAAGGAGGGAGAGGCAGAGAGGGAGGGAAAAGCAGGCACCTCACTGAGCAGGGAGCCAGATGTGGGACTCTATTCAGGACCCTGGGATCATGACCTGAGCCAAAGGCAGAGCTTAACGTGACTGAGCCACGCAGGTGCCTGCTCCCATTCTCTATTTAGTAAAGTTACTAATAGGCCAAATTAGTTGATCTTTCTTATCCTTTTGTATTGCCTTTTCCATATTATCTTGTTTTAAACTTCTTTTATAGCTGTGTTCATATTTAATTTGTTTACAGACCTTTCCAGATAGGTTGTGAGGTTAATAGAGGCCCAGGACCTAGCAGAATGTTCTACTCATGATCAGTGCTTCACGAAAAAAAAAAAAAAGTATTGAGTGGAATTTCCATAATATATAAACTTCTGGGGGAGGGAAGACAAACTTATTCATTCAGTAAGTACTTAGAATATAAGATATGCTGAGCATCTGAGATATAGCAGATACTATGTCAGCAAAGTCCCGTGCATTCTTAAGTATGTATTTTAACGCAGCTGTACATAAAACAAGGTGAAATTATGGAATACTAATATAAAAATTTTTAGAACTGAACAATATCTTAGAAGCCATTTGGTGAGCTCCTCATGTTTTGCAGATGGGTTGAGTATTAACTAACTTGGCAGTTATACTGGATTCAACATTAATAGGATATTGGAAATTTTTCTAATAAGAGGAAATAACAGAATTAACAACAAAATAATTTTCTTTCAGAAAAATATTTCTAATTTATGGTGTCAAATAAATAGGGACTTTAACTTTAACACTATTATGATTTTTAAACTACATAGATGCAGCACCTGGGTGGCCCAGTTGGTTGGGTGGTTGCTTATGGCTCAGGTCATGATCCTGGAGTCCCAGGATGGGTCCCACTTCAGGCTCCCTACTCAGTGGGGAATCTGCTTCTCCCTCTGACCCGCCTTTCTCTCGTGCTCTCTCTCTCTCTCGTTCTCTCTCTTTCAGATAATTAAAATCTTCCAAAAAATAAATAAATAAACCATATAGATGCTTTCCCTTCCTTAAAAATTCTGCTTATAAACTAAATGGATCAAAAACTATAGATAAAAAATATTTCTGAATTGTTTTTTATTTAAATTTTCGATTTTTGAAGAATCGGGTTAAAAATCAACAAACATATTCTGGGAAGCTATAATAGGTGCTGAAGCTATATAACAATATGTAACATAATTGCTTTCTTAATAAACTTGTACTAAAATAAAATAAGAAAATGACCCATGGCATAATAAAAAGGGTACAAATAAGATGCTATTGCATCATAGAAGTGCTCCATGGCAGAAGTCTAATTTGAATCAAGATCTAAAATTTAGGTAGAACTTTTGCATTATAAAGATGAAAGCAGTCATTTTTAGGACAGGAAATAGCATAAAGAGTAACACTGAGGGGTACCTGTGTGGCTTAGTCATTAAACGTCTGCCTTCAGCTCAAGTCATGGTCCCAGGGTCCTGGGATCGAGCCCCCACAACAGGCTCCCTGCTAGAGGGAAGTCTGCTTCTCCCTCCTCCTTACCCCTCTCCTGCTCATTCTCTCTCTCAAAAATAAATAAAATCTTTAAAAAAAAAGTATAACATTGAAATAGAAAATTTATGGTGCATTTTCATATAGTAGAGATAAAACTCATTTAGCTACAATATAAAGTGCAAAAGGGATAATAGGAGCCAAGTGTGGAAAAGTAGATTAAGATTTTGGTAGATTTTGGTAGTCATTAGATTTTATGCATCAGGCAGTGGGAAGCCATATTCATTTTTATTTATGTGTAATTGATTCTAGTGCCTTAGAGCTAAAAAATCATACATAGCTGTTGTTATTAGGTCAAACCATTTGAGAGTTTGCCTTAGTGATTCATGGTATATATGAAATTACTGTGTGTGTCTCTGTGTGTGTGTGTGTAAGCTATGGCATTAGAATTCTGAAATGAAGATGATAAATTACTAGGCCAGAAGCCTGACTTACTTGATCAGATACTGAACCACAGTAATGAGTCCAAGCACTGAAGTGATAACTAGTATTTATAGATTCTTTCTGCTCTAAATAGGTTGATCATGTTGAACACAGTAATTATGAGGAATTGGCTGGAACCAATTGGTCTTCAAATAGAGTATTTTTAAAAATTCCACTAAATGGAATAGTTTGCTAAAAATAATATTAAAAATAGGGGTTGTGGCAACAAATCTATTATTAGGACAGAACAAAATCTTTTAAATGAAAAATCCTAAAGCCATCCCTTATTCTAAATTATCAACACCATTCCTTTTAGATGCTGAATAAATGCTGGATAAATCATAATGTGATTTAAATTCAGTGTCCTTTCAAGGAGACACTTAAAGAGTCTGGTTGACACCAAACATTCTGGAAAAGTGTTTAGTGTTGCCCAATTGGAAGGTCATGGCTAAGTGATAAAGGCAGTCCAAAAAGCACAAATGGTTGGATCCCACTGCTTCCACTGCTTCTGCTGCCAGTACTGGCTATAAATCAGTGTGTAACATGAGCAGAGTGTGTCACAGTTTCAGAAACAGTTCCCTCAAGCTGCCTGAGGCTATGTGGGTATATCCCTTTATAGTCTCATCCATACCTTGCCCAGCCTTTTCTCTACTTCTCTAGTGTGTCCTATTCAATCCAGCACTCAGCTAGAAGAACTATATTGGAAAGATCATATGATAGGAGAAAAGAATTCATACCAAGATGCTTCATATATAAAATCAGCTTGATATCTCTCCAGGAATCTTTTTATTTAGAGAACTCTTAAAATGTAAAATTATTACAAAGCAATTAAATAATGATATTCTACCAATGATTTCTGGCCTCAGTGGTAAGCTACTGCTAGATTGTTAGAGTCAGGAGGACTTCTGTTTTCTTAGCTTCCTTCAGTTTCTAATTAAAAGACTGCAAGATGAAATATATCTCTGAATATTTATCTCTAAATATATCTCTGAAATATATCTATGAACTAATTGTTCATATTTTTGTTCTCTAATTTTTCCTTTTTTCTTAATCTGTTTTAGCAGGTAGCCAAGTTGTGTGATTCTTTTCCTTGTTGTAGAGGTAAAGTTATTGGCAAGGCAGAAACCAGACTTGCTTACACAAAAATAACCCTCCTAGCCCTCCCCAGAAGGGGAATGAAAGAGATGACCCTGGATCTAAGGAATAGCAAAACAAAATAAATACCTGTTTACCAAGCAGTTCCCCAAGCAGGAGTTAAAGAAAGAGATGAGAAAGTAGAAGAAAGAGCAGAAAAAGTAGATGCACAGTTTATACAGAGAGGCTGGATTTTCAGACTTGGAGTTTGCAGTTTTACCACATTTTTCTCATGCCCCAAAGGTAGGATGGAATAAGTAGAACCTCCAGAACTAAAAGGTCCACAAAAGGTGGGACAATGGGCATTTTGGCAGTAACCACTATGAACTGATGGCCCATGACCACCGAAGACTCAATGATTTGACCATCAATAAGACCCCAGAATCCTGGAGATAGGAGACCTGAAAACATTTCTTATTAGAAATTTATTTCTAATAAATTTCTTATTAAAAATTTCTTATTAGTTCCACAGATCCTGACCACAAACTCAAAATTAATTTGACTAGAAAAATGTTTTGACTGTATTGTTTTATGGTCTAAAACTTGCACAATATGTTGTTGTAACTATGTTCCAACATGCCACAGGAGAAGATTCTTGGAGACCTCTGGCAGTCAGTTGTTCTCAGTACCTTTGCTTTTACTTACTACATGTTTAAGGTGACCATACATCCACATTGTTCAAGACAGTACCAGTCCATGACTGTTGTCTTGTTCTAATTATTAATAATGTATCCTTTTACTCTCAAAGATGTCCAGGTTTGAATGATAAATTATATGGCTTTATGAAAATAACTGATTCAACTGTATCAGTCTCAATAGGCCAGATTATGCTGTTCTAACAAATAACACAAAATTGCATTGGCATAGCACCACAAAAGTTTATCATGTCATATTTTAGGCAGCTGTCCTCCATGGATAGGGTCAGTATTCCAGACACCACCATATTAACACATGCTTTCTTCACTTTTTATAATAGGAACAGAGAGCTCTTGGAGTGTCTTATGCCAGCAAATAAGTAGTCCAGCCTGAACATGACACACATCATTTCTGCCCAGAACTCATTGGCCAGAACTTTTCACAGGGCTCAATCTATCTCTAAGGAGGTAGGTGATTTTCCCATTTCCACAAAGAAAACACCAAAATATGAGGATGAAAAGTCTCACTGTTAGATACTCAAACAAAAAGCCAAGTGCCAAGGGGCGTGTTTATTATTTGTTTTAGAAAGCTGAAAAATATACTCTCACATGGACTGGTAACTTCCTTTGCCACTACCTTCATGCTTAGTCATAATCTTATTAACAATGACTCTCTGAGGATCCTAGTCCCAGTTCTTAAAGATAAGAGAGTTTAAGGTTTTGCTTGTCACTAAACAAGAAAATCAACAGTAGATTAGAAAACAGTATCCCAAATATAAAGATCCTCTTAGTCTGATAGCAGTAGCAATAAAAAATGGAAGTCATAAAACAGAAATACACACTGTATGAATATATTTGTATTGCATAGCTCCCTAACAGTGTGGAATAAAAATGATAAGCTAATTCATATACATAAACTAATGATCTACTGGTATATTTGTTGTGAAAATTAACCATTTATTGTGACTATTGAGAGAAATTTTATGCTTCAGTAGAAAATTATAGCACACCCTTTTGGATTACTGGATTCTAGTCCTGTTCATTATCTTTGAGATTATTTTGAAATAATTGCAGAGTCACAGGAAATTACAAAGTAGTGCAGAGAGTTCCCTTGTACCTTTTACTTGGTTTAATATCTCATATATTTATAGTATCAAACCAGGAACTTGACATTGTACAATATGCATGTGTGACTCTTCTGCTTGATCATGTCTGCTGTTGAAGCTCTTCACTGCATTTTTCATTTCATTCACTGTATCACCTCCAGAATTTGTTAGGTTCTTTTTTATGATTTCTATCTCTTTTTTAGACTTCTTGTTTTGTTTGTGTACTATTTTCATGATTTCATTGTTTATCAGTGTTCTTTTGTAGTGTCTTATGCCAGCAAATAAGTGGTCTCTTGTAGCTCACTGAGCAACTTTAAAGCAATTATTTTGCATTCTTTATCAGGAAATTTGTAGATCTCCATTTCTTTGGAGGTGTTTACTAGAAATATATTGTTTTTTCAGTGGTGTCATGTTTCTTTGATGTGTGTGTGTGTGTGTGTACACACACGCACACTCAGCGGGGAGCCTGCTTCTCCCTCACCCCCCTGCTTCTCCCTCAACCCCCTGTTTGTGCTTTCTCTCTCTCAAATAGATAAATAAAATTTTTTTAAAAGGAAAAAAAAAAAAAAAGAACAGTCACCCCTTGCAGACTTTTTGTATTGGCTCTGGTAGAGAAAGACCTTCACCAGTAGTAGGTACAAGACTGCGGGTGAGGTAGGGTACACAGCAGTCACAGGCTCAGCATCAGTATAGAGATGTGTGGGGATCACTATAGGGGTTCTTTTTCTGGAGGCTTGTAATGATACTGTTTCAGGGGGAGTGCAGTGCACCAGGCCTGGAGGTGTGTTATGCAGTAACTCCAGCCCTGGCAACAGGGTCTCTGGGCTGGCTCCAGCCTGGTGGGAGGAGTGGGTGCAGAGGCAGCTCCAGTTAGGGAAGTGTGGTGCTCAGCAGCATGGTCTTCGGGCAGATTCGTGGGCATCAGCAAAGACTGTGGGAGTCCTCATTGGCAAAGGCAATGAGTGTCTGCTGCAGAGGTGAGGGCTGCTGGGGTCTTCTAGCTCTCACCTCCTACCACAAGGAAGTTACAACTGAAGGGATCCCTCTCCACACCAAACTGTACTGGGCTAGAGAATGAGGCTAGCACAGGTAAAATCCTTCCTGTACTTTTCTATGCAGCAGTTCTTAGTTTTTATGCTCCAACAAGTGGATGCAATTTCTTAATTGTACTCTGGAACTTTCCCAAAGCTATTTTCTTCTATAGGTAGTTGTTCAGCCATTGTTTTTGTGGAGGGAGGCAATGGGGATGGGACCTCCTAAGCTACAGTCTTGCTGACATTGCTTCTATATGTATAACTGCATGTAATTTTATTACATGTGTAGATTCCTGCTACCACCAGTGCAATCAAGACATAAAACTATTCTGTCATCACAAAGATCTCTCATCTTTTACCCCCTTTGTAATCACACCCATCCTTTCCAACCAGCCATAACTTATAACAACCACTAATCTGTTTTCCATGTCTGACTTTTTCATACAAAGAAAGTTACATAAATGGAATCACACAATATATTACATTTTGTGACTGACATTATTCACTCAAGATAATGTCTTTGATATTTACCCAAGTTGTTGCATGTATAAGTAAGTACTTTTTCCTTCTTATTTCTGAGTAGTATAAATGTACTACAAATGAACCATTCACCTATTAAGGGACACTTTGGTTGTTTCTAGTTTAGGACTATTACAAATAAAACTGCTGTGAACAATTGTGTACAGGTTTTTCTGAAAACATGAGCTTTCATTTCTTTGGGATAAATATGCAGAAGTGCAATTACTAGGTCATATGGTAAGTGTTTGCTTAGTGTTTTTAAGAGTCTGCCAAACTGTTTTCCACAATGGTTGTACCATTTTACATTCTCACAAGCCATGCGCAAGGGAACTAGATTCTCCACATCCTCACCAGTCTTCCGTATTGTTGCTATTTCTTTTTAAATTTTAGCTGTTCTAATAATAGTGACCTTGAACATCTTTTTATGTGCTTACTTGCCATTAGTATACTCTCTTTAGTGAAATGTCTCTTTATATCTTTTTCTCATTTTCGAATTGAATTTATTGTTTTTAATGTCATGCTTGAGAGTTCTTAACGTACTCAAAGTGTGTGTCCTTTGTCAAAATTGTGGTTTGCAAATATTTTCCCCAGTCTGTCACTTGTCTTTTCATCCTTTAATAGGGTGCTTTGCAGAATAAAAGTTTTCATTTTAACAGTCCGCTTTATCAGTTTTGTCTATTGTAAATTATTATTTTGGGGATCATACCTAAGAACTACTCATGGAACTCTGGGTACCAGAGGTTTTTCTCTTATATTGTCTTCTAAAAGTTTTATAATTTTGTATTTCAAGTCTATCATTCATTTCAAGTTAATGTTTTATATTAGGTATGAATTTTAGGCTGAGTTTTTTTTCCTATAATATTCAATTTCACTAACACCATTTATAAAAAGATTATCCTTTCCTCATTAAATTGCTTTTGCACTTTTTCAGAATAACAGTTGGTAGTATGTATATGGAACTATTTCTGGGTTTTATATTTTTCATCGATTTATGAGTTTATCCCTCTGCTAATATCACATAGTCTTTTTATTATTCTAGCTATATAATGTTTTGAAATTCTAATCCTCTTGTCTTTCCATATAAATGTTAAAATAATCACATCCACATCTACAAAAACATATTTCTGGGATTTGGGTAGGAATTCTGTTAAACCTGTATCTCAAAATATGGAGAGAACTGACATACTGTGTTGAGTGTTCCCATTCATAGATGCAGATTATCTCTCAGTAGTGGCTCCTTTTGTTTATTAGTTTGTTTTTTGGTTTTCAGCATACAAATCTTGTACATATTTTGTTAAATATACAACAAAGTATTTATTTCACTTTTTTGAGCAGTTGTAAATGGTATTAAATTTTAAATTTTGGTCTCTACATACTCATTGCTAGTATATAAAATACAATTGCTATTTGTATGTTTTCCTTCTATCTTGTGACCTTGCTGAACTCATTGATTATATAACTTCCATGTATGAGCCCATTGATTATACAACTTCTGTGTATGTGTGAATAGATATCTTGGGATTCTTAGGTAAACTATCATATTATCCACAAATAGGAACAGCAGTATTACTTCTTCCAAGTTGTATGCCTTTATTTCCTTTCTTGTCTTCTTGTGCTTCCTCAACTAAGTTGATTATCGGTGGTTAGAGTACATATACTTCCTTTTTCTTGATTGCAGGGGAAAACGATTTAGGTTTTCATCATTAAGCATAATGTTATTTGTAGGGTTTTTTTTTTTTGCAGATGTTCTTTATCAAATTAAAGATGTTCCTCCTTTATTCTACTCTCTTTCTGATTCTGTGAATAAAATCATGTGATTTTTTTCTTTAGCATTTTGATAGGGTGGATTACATGGATCAGGTTTCAAATAGTGAATCAGCATTGCATCTTGGTAACATTTAGTTATGGTGTATAATTCCTTTCATATATTGCTGAATTCTGTTTGCTAATTTTTGCATCTATGTTCATGGCGATATTAATCTGTAGTTTTCCTTTTTTTCTGTTTTGTGTTGTTTTGATAGCAGCACAATATTACCTTCATTGAATGAGTTAGAATGCGTTTCTCCTAATTTCTGGGAGAGATGGAATTTTCATTAAACCAAAGTTTAGTAGAATTCTTTGGTGAAACTGTCTGAGCCTAGAGATTTCTTTCTTGGGGGTTTTAGATAAAAATTCAATTTACCCAGTAATTACAGGCAAATTCACATTGCCTATTTTATATTGGGTGAGTTATGGTAATTTCAATTAAGTTGTCAAATTATGTGCACAGAGTTTTCTTTGTATTTCTTCTTTGCCATTCTGATGAATGCAGGATATGTTGTGATATCCTGTGTTTCATTCCTGATACTAGTAATTTGTACTTTCTTTTGTTTCTTTTTTGGTCTTCCTAGAGGTATGTCAGTTTTATTAATCTTTACCCAAAAAATCTTTGGTTTTACTGATTTTTTTCTGTTGTATTTTGCCTTCAGTTTGATGGATTTCTGTTCTTATCTATATTACTGCCTTCTGCTTCAGTTTCAGTTCATTCTTCCTCTAGTACTTAGACGTGAGAACTTAGAATATTTGGGACTTTCCTCTAATATAAGCACTTTAGTGCTATAAGTTTTGTTCTAAATGCTGCTTTAGCTGTGTCCTGCAAATTTTGATATATTATGTTTTTATTTTCATTCACTTTAATGTGCTTTTTATTTATTTTTTTTTAAAGATTTTATTTATTTATTTGACAGAGAGAAATCACAAGTAGTCGGAGAGGCAGGCAGAGAGAGAGAGAGGGAAGCAGGCTCCCCGCTGAGCAGAGAGCCCGATGTGGGACTCGATCCCAGGACCCTGAGATCATGACCTGAGCTGAAGGCAGCAGCTTAACCCACTGAGCCACCCAGGCGCCCCTTAATGTGCTTTTTAAATTGTCCTTCTTATTTTCTTCTTAATCTGTAGGCTATTTAGAAGTATATTGTTTAATTTGTAAATTTGAAATTTTTTTCTATTATCTTCTTGTAATCAGATTCTGGTTTCATTCTGTTAGAGTCAAAGAACATGCTCTATATAATTTTTTTAAAACTTGCATAATCTATCTTGGGGCAAGATTCCTGTCAATCTGTAGGCTTATGAAACTAGAAATATAATAGTAGGACAAGTTTGGGATACTAGTTACTGAAGTTCCCATTTCAAATAAGAGAAAATGGAAGGTGAAAAGTACTTACTGGTTGGTAGCAATTTAGAAATCCAACTGGGCAAATTCCCTTGGGTTTTAGAGTCTGGAAATAATCATCTGTGTTCACTGATTCACCTTGGTTTCTCACTTTGCCTTCTGGACTCCTGGCTCCATCCCCTGGCATTCTCTTTCTTTTTTCATAAAAGGTAGCAGTTATCTGCATCTGAGTAGATCCATCAGCCTCTTTCCTGTCTGAAGAACTGTGGGAGTCTGACCATGGGGCAGCCTTTCTTCATTTTGTTGTCTTTACCCATTTCAGTTCAGTGTTTCTGCCAGGATCCTTGTGGGTTTCTCATGTATGTCTCAGCTTCACTCTATTAAACAAGAGGCTCCTCCACAAATCATTCCCACATAAGCTGTATCTATTCCTGGTTTTTGCTTAGATGACTGAGGAGATCCATGAATCAAATTCCTACTCTTCTGTGAGCTTCTGTGTGACTGAGTACTCCAACCTTTCTATCCTTCTGAGGTACCTACCAAAAGGTTATCCAACCACACTCTTAGCTTTCTCTCTGAGTATGCTTTCCTAACAGTGAATCTCTTAAATTTTAGTGTCTTTGGCAGTGTGGATAGGATGAAAATTTCCTAAATCATCAAGCCCTAATTCCTTTTTGCTCAACACTTCTTACTTCAGTTTAGCTCTTTCCTCTCACATTTTACTTATAGGTAGCAAGAAAAGCCTGCTTCACCTTCAGTACTCTACTTGAAGACTCAGCTAAATATTGACAAATTCTCTCTCCTTTGACCAAACTTTAGGTCAGGCTTCTCTGAGTCCTCTTTCAACTAGGCCTTGCCCTTGAGCTCTGTCCTTGGCCTATTTAGTTTAGTGTTAGCAAGAATCCTGCTGGGTCAGTTTAGTGAAAATCCCCACCCTTGATTATCTGATCAAATTCATTATCCCCAACCTTTGTTAACCTGTCTTCAGTAAAAATCCTGTCAAGTTGGTTTAACCGGAATCCCCCTATCCCTGGTTTTTTTTTTCGTAGGAATGTTCCATCCACTTACCCCACCCTGTTCTTGGCTGTAAATCTCCACAGGTCCTTGTAACAGCTCAGTCTCCTGTTTAGCTCAGGCTCTGATCACCTCTTTCCCCCTCTTTAGTCACAGCATTACTTACTCTCTTTAGCGAGTGCCTTGAAATATACTTTTCTTCAACAGTGTTTAAGTCCATAACTTATAAATCTGCTTTCTACAAAAAAATAGGAAACAGTTCACCTAAGCCACTATGTAATGTAAATTATGCCAGCTACTCTACTATGTAACAAAGATCCCTTTTCCTCCAATTCTCAGTAATATTTTTCTCATTTCCTTTAAGGCCTTAATGTCTTTGTTTCTATTAACAGTCTTTTGGTTTTGTTTTTTTTTTTCTCAACCTTGCCCTTCACTTCGTTCTGAGTCCTTACGAACAGAGTCATTAATATCTGTATTTCAACTAACAGTCTGTTCAAGACAGTCTTAAGTTTTTTCTATCATTCTCCTTAAAATTCTTCTAGCCTTGGGGCACCCGGGTGACTCAGTCAGTTGGGCATCAGACTTCTAATCTCAGGGTCATGAGTTCAAGCCCCACAGTGGGCTCCATTTGGGTCTGGAGCCTACTTTAAAAAAAAAAGAAAAGAAAATCCTTCTAACCTCTACACTTTACCCAATTCTAAAGCAACTTCTACATTTTTAGGCATTGTTTTATAGCAGCACCCTACTCTTGGTACCAAAATCTATATTAGTTTCCAATCGATGCCCTAAAAAATTACCATAATCTTAGTGGCTTAAAACAATACAGATTTGTTACTGTCTAGTTCTGGAGGTAAGGATTCTGAAAATGAGGCTCAGTGGGCTAAAATCAAGGTGTCAGCAGGATATTCACTCTGGAGCCTCTATGGGAGTCCCTTCCTTGCTTTTTCTAACTCCCAGAGGCTTCCTGAAAACCTTGTCAGGAAAGCAGTTGTTTATTAAAAGTTCTTTGTATTGTTAGGCTGTCTCTCTCTTCACCTTTTGACTAGAGCAGGCTTAGCCTGGGACTTTTTTTTTGTTGGCACTCATTTATTATTCTAGGTTGCCAACTTCTCCAGCACCCAGTCTGGGAGGATGAGGTAAAAATAAAACCCAGGAACTCACTGCTGAGTCATTCCTTTAGGTCCCAAGGCCCCTATCATGTTTGGCCTGTTCTCTCCAACTTTGAGTCATCTTATGTTTTCTTATATGTTATGCCCAGGGATTTTTAGTTGTACTTAGAAGAAGTGTGGGGAAAAAAAACCTTCTCTCATCTTTTGAGACTATATTGTATCTTTTTAGGCTCTTCAAAGGCCCTCCACATATGGCCGATGTGTCAAGTACTTGAGAATCCTTTTTTCTCTCTGGTGTCTTTTTCGTGATGCCCTTCAGAGGCAGCCTTCTAGAAAGCTATACTTTCTAGAATTATGTGTACCTCAGAGTCAGTCTTCTCCTTTCGTTCCCTTCTGCTGATTCTTGTTCTTTGATTTCTGGGATTCAGAGCCTCACAGTGGTGGTAGAAATTAATGTAGAACTACTAAGACAGAAGGCTAGATGTTTCCTCAAAGAAGAGGCTCAGTACAGAGTCACAAGGTAAGCACTGGGGGAAGGAATAAGTTTTAGTTTACTTTGGTGACAAAAAAATTTATTGCTTATGATTGTATTTCCATTTATGCTTCAGATGTTGTTTTTAGAAATTCCTTCCAAGTTATTGTGAGGTGTGCTGCCAGTCTTATTTTTGGTGTTACCTTGTAGTCTTTTTGTGAATCTCCTAAGTATCAGAGAGGATATGTTGTGGAAAGCCAATAAGCACATTATAAACAGGACTCTCAGATGAGTTGTTCTGACTGTCCCTTGCCTGGTTCTACTTACATGTCCTATGAGCACATTACCTAGAGCTCAGTACATCCTAAATTAAGGCAATCCAGCATTTCTTCTTACTTCCATCTCCTGGAGTTTTCCTTTCAGTTAATGATAAGACTATTAATTCAATTACCTAAGTCAGAAAACTGAAGGTCAAAACTCTATCCTCGTGCTCCACCTCCACAGGTGTTTTATTTCTTGGATCCTCTCAGTCTTCTCTGGCTTTGACTGCA